>NC_138148.1:19084800-19334800 GCF_964199315.1 Orbicella franksi | reverse complement strand
AGAATATGAAACGATTACATCTAGATCACAAGATGTAGCGATAGCATCTAACTTTAAAGTGGTCTACGTTGTAGGACTTTGACAATGACGGTTGGCCAGAATTGTTAGTGACAGCAGACTACGGTGTTAGCCGATTGTTTTGGAACAATCAAAACGGCACATTTACCGAGTGTACGGAGTCTTGCGGCCTGGGCGCCATGCAGGTACTTGAACGAATTCTTTGTTTCGCTCAGTTACCTCCACTTCGAAATGAGAAATCCCAATAAGTGCATTTGGGATCAACGCAGAACTAAGAAAGAATCTTATAGCTGTTGAACGTACTTGTAACTTGTGAAAATAAGACTTTCCTCGTCTAATTTTGGCATACCTCTGGTCTTTTTTTCCATCCAATTAGTTCGAAACTAGACAGCATTCAGTCCTGCTGTATGAAAAAATAAAAGTAATTTTGTAAAAACTATAACAAGCCATATTCGATTGGGAACATAAAAAGAAAGTACCAAAATGTCCTTAACTGTGTCAACGCTATAGTATAATCAACTCTTGCTTATATACAGTACTTACACCAATCAATGCAATAAACTATTTGTTAACAGAACGCTAAGGGTCATGCGATAGGAGATTGGGACAACGATGGCTTTCTCGACTGGTTTTCTACCGCCATGTATCAGAACCGTAGTGAATGTTCAATGTCTGGTTGTATGTATGTTGACAGCGGAAATGTGCTATATCGTTATCAAGGAGGAAAGCAATTTGAAGAGGCCACAGACAAGGTGATATGTCTTCTCTTTTTTTATTAACACACCACAAAACACTGTTGATATGTGATATGTCTTCATCATTAGTTTCTGCTGTACTGAGCTCCTCTTTTGTTATATTATTGTTATATTAGTTTTGCAACCGTTAAAATTGTAGTTTATTGCATTGTATTGTATATAGGTTTATGTGTATTAATAGAGGATATATTTTCCAAAAAACAAAATTATTCAGATTAACGTAATGAGGAAATAAATCAACATTTGATTTTCAGAACCCATGATTTGTTTTTCGTTATTCTTGCTGTAGGAAATAGCGCGGGACCAATTTTTATCCTCTTATCTTACTTAGCTTTTCTTTTTGAAAGACGTTTGGTACCATCTACTGAGTTCGAAAGGGTTTAAGAAAGTCTTTTCCAAGGTTTATTAGTCACAGTTTCTGGTTACAGTTCGAAAAAACAAACAATTATCGTGCTAGAATTGTTCTTCACAATGCTCTTCCATAGCTCGTGATCATGTAATTACTTCGGTTCGACTCATTACCACACATGTCCCACCATCTGCCATCATTTAACTTGGTGTTGGTGGGTTTTGTGCTCTAGGCTGGTGTGGAGAATGGAGGTATGCCGTGGGGAGCAGCATTAATGGACTTTGATAACAATGGATTTCTGGATTTTATCTCGACAAGTGGTAAGATTGCACATTTGTAAGTGTAATGTGTGGTGCGATTTCAAGTATTGTAAGTTTATTTACAAGCGTATTTTTCAATGAAATGGCATAAGTTCGGCCGGAATTGCTCAGTTCGCGACATTTCAAAATATTTTTTTCACTTTTTACTGAGTCCCTCAACTCTAATGATGATGTATGTGCTTTTTCAGGAAATGACTTCAATAAGATGAACTTATGGCAAAACCTTGGCGCTGGCCAAAACGGAAAAACTCAAGAGGTATGCATAAGTGGTAATTCACATGAGTTTTGATGTCACGGCGGCCATGTTGGTGTTCTCAAACGAGGAAATTTTATCTGAATTATCTCCTTTCGGAAACGAGTTTTTTATTTTTTCGAAAAGCTTTCCTATCATTTGACTTCTTCGGAAACACAATGTATATATCCACCCAGAAAAACGCTCTCAAAAAAAAAATTCCTGAACTGAGGTTTTGTTGAGCAGTTGTGTAATTAACTGATATTAAAAAGTTACAGCCGTGACGTTTTTAATCAAAGTATGTTGTTTTGGTAATGCAGGTTATGATACATACAGTTATAATATTTGCAGCTAAACTGAACTATATTAGGCAGCCAAAGGCTGGTAAGGACCTGCAGGAAGTAGGAGATGATTAGAAAACTGAATAAATGCAAAGAGCTAATAGGCATAAGGCTGGGCACATCCTTCGATAAGGAATATATGCCATGGCTTCTGATTAACGATTCCATACTATTTTTCAGGTGTCTGCTGTCTACGGATTGAACGGTAGAGGGAAAGGACGGGGTCTACTTAAATGGGACTATGATGGTTAGACATTACACAAAGAACACTAGACCTACGCATACATCTCTTTTAAAACAATATTGCTTTGAGTTTCTGATCAGATTGTCATGGCTTTGCAGCAGTAAGGAGAAGCAAGGACTGTATTTGAGCATCTGGAGGCATTTATAGATGTTCGTTTAAGTTTTCTTTTACAACGTTGATTTAAATTGGGCCAAGTGGATACATTTTCCTGTCTTAACTAACATGGCACGATACTAGTCAGTTGTGAGTTACAACTGAACATCAAATCCAGGAGTCAAATAGAACGCCAAAACCGTTGTAAAATTGCTTGATGTATAAGCAATTCATTTCACATGTAATAAGTAAGTAAGGTGGTAACTGGAAGAAGTGCGTGGCATTTGGAAAGAATAAATTTGCAACAATTCAAGCTTAGACCTATCACATCCTCGTGTTATGGAACCATTCCCTCATATAGATTTATTTCACGGCATAGATGAGATGAATTGAAGTTCTTCAAAATTTTCTGTCTTGTCTTCAGATGATGGTGATGAAGATGTCATAGTGTGCAATAACGTCGGAGCTCCATTTTTCTACCAGTATCAACAGAAAGAACCAAACAACTGGATAAGAGTGCGTGCTGTACATCAGTAAGTTATTTCATCACCTTAAGTCGCTCCTTTTAACGGATTAATTTGTTTTAAGGCATTCCAAACTGTAACAGCCAAAGCTTTTTACTCACTCACTCAATCCCGGAATGCCCCGTGGCACATAGGGTCTCAACGAGGTCCCTCCAGATCACTCTGTCGTGGGCTAGTCTTGTGGCTCTCTCCCAACCAATACCAGCACTCCTCATCTCGTCCATTACCGTTTTCCTCCATGTTGTTCTTGGGCGCCCCCTTTTCCTTCGTCCCTCAGGAGTTCATGTCAGTGCGGCTCTTGAATGCGCTGTGAGCTCCATACTTTGCACATGGCCAAGCCATTTACACCTTCTTCGCCGTAAGTCAAAGTTTTTTACCAAGAAAAAAATTGATGTAATTTTCCATTTTTAATAGGTGTGCCAAGAATCAAAATAAATTATGTGACAGCCTTGGTGCCCGTGTGCAAGTTACCATGGCAAATAATCACAAACAGGTATTTTCTCACCTAGTCGTTTTTTTTTCCATCACCCACATGGCGAGTACTGAACCTGATATTTTCTCCCGGTACCGACTGCAAAAACACAAGTACTACACGTTACCCAGCTCTTTTCACCATCTGTGTCCAACTCTTAACTTTTAAATCATAAACTTGGCTACTTCTGGTCATTTAAGAAGGGCTGTCATCTTGAAAGAATTCAGCCGCGTTACAGATAGATAGACATTTGAAGAATTTCAAAGAAAGAGAAGTCACACAATAAATAATTGAGGGCCAGCATGCTTTCAGATCGTCATTATTGCAATTTACTATCATCTTCGTTGTTAGTCCTCGGTACTGTTTTACTAGATTTCATACTCTCTGTGGAGTATTTTTTTACACTTTGCTTTGAACTAAGCACGCTTTTTAACTCCTCAGATACTCCTCAAATCCCGCAAAAGCCAACAATCTTCCGTAGGAAAAAGATGGCGGCTGTACGTTTTACCACAATACCATGCGAGCGTTACGCAGCCAATAAAGTGCAAGGACTGAGCCATATTTTTGCATTATTTGTCCCTGTCAGCATTGTGTATGCTGGGTTTGAAGATTTTGATGAACTTTTCTGCACGTTTTTGTGAACGTTGTTAAAGTTTTCGTGCGCTACGAATTATGGGTAAACGTACCAGTCGCCATCTTTTTTCCTACGGTGGATTAGAATAAGTAAATTGTAGCAACACAAAAAGAAAAAGAAAAAGAAAAACAACAATAACAACAATTAAAAGAACAGGACAGATGAAAACAACGTAGCAACAGAAACAAAAATAAGAATATCCGCTTTCAACAGTTCAGCTTGAAGTGAATCAATTCCTGGGGCTTTTCCGTTTTTCATGTTTTCAATTGCCGAGCGAACCTCTGCTATGCCTGGGGGGCTGAAACAAAAGCAACAGACCTCCGGAAACAACTTAATTACATTTTTGCCAACATATATACTTCCCTCTGACAAAGTTAGCTTTCTTATTAGACACAAGAAATCGGTTCCAGTACTCACTTCTTGGGTCAGAGTTCGCGAGTCGCTCACTTTGGACTGGGGCGAAACAGTGGCCAGGTAACAGTTCATGTCAAGTGGCTGTCTGGTGTCACCGTGACATACTCTGACGTACCTCCTGATACAAGACTGCGTGTCCTTCAGCCCGACATGTAAGTATGGGTAGCCTTATTAAAGTAATTTTTATTGGGAAGGACTGATAACTGCTTAATTTTAAAGTGATAGTTCACTCACTGTTGAGTAACGCCCCACCATCTAATTTCAAATATACAAATTGGCAGTTAGGAAAAATGATTAAGACTAATAATGAATTAACAAGTTAATCCATTGATTAATCAAATAATCTACTGTGAAGGAAACGACAGTCGGGACTTAACCTTTCTTCAGTGACCGATTTCATTTCCCATCATGATTTATTTGCTCCGGTTTGTTGTAACATTTTAGAGCTATTGGAGGTTCCAACAATTGGGATCGCTGACTATGTGCAGCCGGCTCGCACATGCACGACCATATGACTGAGTTATTGAGTTCTTAGTTAGCTTGCCGAGTTACCGTAAATCCTGGAATTAGCGCCCCCCACCTCGAATAAACGCCCCTCCTCGAATAAGCGCCCCCCTCTCCTCCCCCGATCTTGTGGACAAGTAATGAGACAACAAAGGATGTATAGTTTTCGTTGTGTAGTATTAGATTTGTACATTTCTTCAGTTTGTGAACACGTTTTATATGTCGATAAACTGCTTATGTTGTTGTTTATGCGCAGATGATGTATTAAAAAATGATCACGTCGGGTCAGCATTTGGGAAAAATTTAATAAGCGCCCCCCTTCCCCTCGGTTAAGCGCCCCCTCGAATAAGCGCCTCCGTCTTCTACTAATTTTGAAATAAGCGCTCCGGGCGCTAATTCGAGAATTTACGGTACATGCACCGTATTACGCGTATCGAATAACAAAGTCAATATATTGCAAAAGTGCCATTCCCAAGGAAAAGAGCTGGCTTGCAGTCCTAACATTAAGAAAACGAGCAAAATCAGAATAGGCCTGGGAAGGATCCATAAACGATCATAATAGTTTAGAAACGAGATACAAATAGATTGAAAATATGGAACACCGTGATTGTTTATATACCATTTCGTCTCCCATTGTCTACCCCTTCAGTCCCAAACAGGTTGACATTTCATTTAGTTGCTTATTTTCTTTATTTCAATTGCATATAAGCATGACAGTTTCTTGACATTATCTCTAAGGAAACTAACTATGATTTTAAACCTTCTTTCAGAGCGGATTCAGGGAAAACGTTTTCATATTCCACCCTTGACAAGTGCTTTTCTTTATTCGTTACGGAAATTAAAGAACAGGTAAGTCACTAGCTTAATGTGTCATATTAGCAACGAAAGAAACTCTATTAACAAAAGAGAAAATAAAACCTCAGTTACGTACTTTTTAAGCCTGGATCAGTTTTAATCAGCGTTCGAGCAGACAAGCGCAGGATGATTACAAACTGCGTTTTGGAGAAAGAATATAATTATGCTGGCATTTAATATTGCGAGTATTTTATAGCTATTCAATCAGTGTACTTTCTGCATTGTTTAGATTCGAAAGTTTGCCTGGCTTCTGGCTGAAGCTAACGCTCTAGTTCAAGATCATTGGATTGAATGGAAACTTCTCCCAAGCCCTATGTCGGAGCAGTTTTCCCTTGAGAGCCGAAAGTGGATTGGGTTTACATTACCACGCTTTAGTGATTGGTTTGATAAAAGGTCCTTTCACTGTCTCACCCAATCAGAACTAACGGCAAAACTAATCGTGACCCGCTCACACATGTTTTCCCGCGTAGGACGCTGGCTTCACGTAGTTGCTTCGACCTTTGATTGGCTCACCGGCCTGTTTTTGTCTTTTTTTGATTGGCCAGAGTGATCATGTGGTTGTGACTTTACGACACTGATCAACTGAAAACCGCTCTACCACAGAATGCTATTCATAGAAATGTTCGGAACCAAATAGGGTCACTTCGGAAGGAGTTTGCCAACGACCAAAATACCCATACCCATGCATGGGGTAAAAATTGTCGTATATAAAAACGAGAAGAGAAGAAACTGTAACCGTGTAAACAACTGATTTTCCTCTTCAGCCTTCAAACTCAAGAGTAACGATAAATTCTGATGGCAGAACAGTGGATTTGAAAATAAATCTTGGCGTAGAGTACAAGGACCTAAGCAACGAGACCTTTAAGTACGCAGTGAGTGTGATGCCTAGTCCGGGTGGACAACCGCTGAACTCCAGTACCGCGTCTTATGTTGTGTTCACGGAGAGCACTGCTAGTGGTTGTCAGGCTGGAAGGAAAATAGGGTCCACACCAAGTGTAACAGATGGAAGGTATGAAGAAGAGGATAGGATATTTTATTCACTGATGAAGTTAATTTGCGAAAATACCCAGCTCGGATCCCGGATGAAGAGGAGTGTGTAATCCACGAGTGGTTTAGTACTCCCTCATTGAAATCCCTTCTGTATGATAATTTGTAATTTGTAAAGTAGTTTTTGATGGCTTTTTGAATGAGTACTCCTCTTTGCGCAGAAAAAGGTAACTACATAGGGACACTTGTACACTACAGTAGACTTTCTCAAAGTCCTTTGCAATAAGGATTAAGCAAACGTCGAGTTGTGGCAAGTCTAACACTACAGCACGTACAGGTGCCATTAGTTGATTTAAACAGGTAGAAAACGATCAACGAAGACAGACTTCCGCTTGCTTTTCGGTGGCAGAAATCCATTTGCTTTACGTAGACAAACAGCAAAGTCACATTAGCTACCTTAAATTTTTCAAATTTAAGGTGGCTCTCTCTAAGGTCCCTCTCTGTTTCTCTCTATTTTCAAAAATGAGGGTCACCAGACCCTTTTTAAGGTTATTAGCCAATAAAACTATATAAAAATTGTTGTTAACGAGTTAGACTGTTGCTGTGGTAACTTTGAAACATACCATAGGGCATTTCTCTGATACCATTATTAGAGCATGAAAGAAGAAGTGCTGATAAATGCTGGAGACCTTTTTGAGCAACTTTAAATATTCAGGCTTAAAAAACCTTTCTTTTTGTATTATAGACGCTTGGACGGTACCTCGAACAACAAAGATCACGTGTTCTGGGGTGCAATACTCGAAGACGTGGTACGCGATGCCCCTGCCATGTACGCTGATGGCATCGTTATGCCTGCTGGCGCCAACAGGCCCTCTCCGAGGAAAATCAGCAACGAGCTATTTCAGCAGGTAAGGGACAAGTATACAGGGTTAGAAAAGATACAATTAGCCTCTCTGGTTTTGCTAATCAAACTAGTATTAAGTGGTCTCTTTGGGGAAATCGGTAGGAGATCCCTTGATACAGGATGCATGAAGGTATACACACCAAACTCCGGGGCAACTAGCTCGCAGAAACGTTCATTCAAGAGAACCATGACGTATACATGTAAATCACTTATCGTTTGAATAGGGATTTTCTTATGACATAGAACTACGACATTCGTTTCGCTCACTTTGTAATTAATTTTCCTCAGGCTGAAATTGAATCAACTACTATGCCACCCGTAAAATAAAATTCTGCCGCTTGTCTGATCGATTTAAAAGTTTTGCTTAAAGAAATTCAAGGTTGAGAAGCTAATGGCGATGTTTTCTATATTTCATTGCAGACTGAACCCAAGATTAGCCTTCGCAGACTCAGTGATCTTCATATGACTTATGGGCAGGTAGTAAGCCCATTAAAGGCATTCTTTAGTTGGTTTTTGTCAATGTTAGGATTTCCGGTTATAAAATTCTTTTGGGTGTGAAGGTTAAAAAAAGATGTTTTGGTTCATAGATTCTCTCTCTAGGAGTCCCTGCCTCAATGTTAGAATTGTTGGGTATAAAATTCTTTTGGGTGTGAAGGGTTAGAAAATGTTTTGATGTTTTGGTTCAAAGATTCTCTGTTTAGTACTCCCCGCCTTGCCGCAGTAGCGGTATCAGCAGTCTGAAGGGAGGAGGATTAATAAGCATTCATTGGTTCTTTTCAATTCTATAACATGACAACGACGTTACTGATGTGTGACATTGCAATGTTTATAACGCAATAGCAACATACTATGGAAGACCCATGTAACAATATGGTTGCAACATGTTACAATACGACAACCGCACGGTCACATTTTGTTTTCTTTATTCTTTGCAGTTCCTGGCTCATGACACAGATAAATCACCGGAGCTGTCAAGTCGTGATTTTGATGTCAAGAGTGACGTAATGCTGCCCATTCCAGTTCCAAAGGTCAGTTCTGGGAGCATTCAATATATAATGGAACTAAATTCCTTATAGCACGTTCAACTGAATTCTTACTGGACGAGAAAAATGCTATGATATTAATCCCAAGTTCTACTCCGTTTTCAAGAAAAGCTCGTCCAATGTCGAGAATCTTCAAAAAATCATTCGAATTGCACTCCTATTTGTTCGATACATAATTATATTCACTTTAATATTCAACTCTGTGTTTTATGTTGTTTTCTTCAAATATCAAATGTCTTTAAAAAAAGACGTGCTTCCTGGAATCCAGACATTTTGTTAATGTAAATTTAATTAACCTACCTAGAAATTAACATTTTCCCGGATATCTCCTAAGAGTAATTACGTGCTATTTGATTAAACTTCGTGTTCTTGACATTTTTGAAATTTATATTTTACAAACTACAACTCAGAAATATTGGATTTACCGACTTTCTCTTTTGATTGATCAATGATTTGTGAACCTTCTATTACCAGCTATAGTATAAATATCTCATTACTGTGTGCAATCTATGTTTTTATCTTGTCTCGGTTCAGGGCGATATTCACTTTGACAGGCAAAATAAAGGCAATGTTTACCTTCCATTCGTGCGTTCGAACTTCAACAGGTTTGATAACTGTTTGTTTCAATCATATGTAGGCAGCAAATGATATCCTCTATATATGTAGTATCACTCTGTTTAGGAGTGGGCGCCAATGCTCATTGCATGCTGGACTGTACAGGGCTTTGTCACTGCTTTGTTATTGCTGAACGTTAAACATTTCGGTTATGTAATTCATGAGTAGTGTTTGAACTCAAAACAAAAGATTGTGCGCGATCGCAGGCCTTCAAACATAAATTTTGGCAGTGATTTATGTTTCCTCCAGTCAATTTTGCCAGAGTTCACATCTATCAACTTGAAGAAAGGCATCTCAATTTAATATGAGACGCAATTTGAATTATCCAATAAGGCATCCTTCTTTTAAAATAGTAAAATAAAAATTTGGGTATTGGAGTGGTTTTCAGTCGAACGCCGTAAAACCAAACCCAGACCAATTACTTACCAACTAGACTACTCAGCCAATCTCAAACCATAGTAAAACCAAAACAAAAACCACAGTAATTTCCTGACTATCTTAAACTATGTTATTATCTTCCGTGACCAGATGTACGGGCCGCGTTACCAGTACTCCCAGGCAACAGATTAATATACTAACCTCGTACATTGATGGCTCTGTCGTGTATGGCGAAACAGAAGAAAGAAACAAGGCACTGCGAGAATTTAAAGATGGCAAGTTGAAAACCGGACCTGGAGATCTGCTACCGGTAAGTCGCCGTGAAGTAAAAGCTCCTTAAAAATGCTGTTTAAACCAGGACTCATATCAGTAAAGGGACGGTTGCTCACTCGTGATCTCTTTCTCTACTGAAGAAAGTTAAAAGAAATTTAACTTGCAGTCGAACTTTGGCAAACATTTACCAATATAACCATGTCATTTTGGTCACTGGTGAAATCTTAGATACGAAGCAAAAAAGAGTTAGAAAGAAGGAAAAATACGAAAAAAAGCAACAAAACAACAACAACCAAACAAAGCCGAGACAAAAGAAACAAAGCATAAACACCCTAAAACAAAACATAACATATTCTTCTTTCACCAATAGAGTCTTCCTAGCATCTAAGTACCCTTAGGTTTTGTTCTGTTTTAGACAGTTTATTTTGCAGAAAAGTCAACCCCAAATAATTGAACTTTTATCTCTAAACAGTCAATCCGATTTGAAATCTATGGTGATGTTCCCATTGAGTTTCTGACACCTTCCTCTTCATACGTTCACACTTCTTGTTACATATGTTATAAGGTTTTGCTTCTTTAACATTTTAACTTGATATTTATGTGATGAGGTTTCTGATATTCCAAGTAAACGCTCAGTTTATGTTGTGTTTGGTAAATAGGAAAACACAATTTCTGTTTCCAATGACAACCCAGTTGGTCGCGAACCAACTCGACTGTTTGCTGCTGGTGACTCGAGAGCCAATGAACAGCCGGGACTGATTGCACTTCACACCCTCTTTGTGAGAGAACACAACCGACTCTGTGACGAGTATAAAGGAGAAAATCCACAGGTAAATAAGCGATTTTTATGTAAAAATAAACTAAATTTTCATTGAAATTGAAACCCCCTTGTTACAGACACTTGTTTAAACAATTGCTCTTGAATTCCTTTACGACAAAATGGTGAGCTATGAAGACAATCTTTTTTAAAACAAGTTAAAACTAGATTAAATCAAACGAGAACGAAAAACTTTTTTTAGAATTTCATGGTTGCATTTGTGTGGTTTTGGAGGAATTTGGGCTGGGTTTTGTGCACGAGGAGATAAGCCTTCTGAAAGGTCGATGACTAAGTGAGATATTATGTAGATGAGCATGGTTTCAATTATTGGAACTCAGAATCATTCAAGCAGTTTTGTGATACGGAGAGGCCTTCAGTTGCTAGAGGTTCGGAACCGCGAGTTTCGATGTCTAAGTTAAAGTTAGCGACAGCTTCATTTTAGTTAGGATTTTCTAATTTGGAGTTAAACCATTTAGTTCGAATCAGACACTAACAAAGCTAACAACAGCACTTTCTATGATAGGTTATGACCATAACAAACTCGTAAAAGCAGCTCCACGTGGTCGCTTAAGTACAAAGTCACATGATCTATTGAGGGAAAAAACACTGCAAATAATCTCTAACGAAAAGTCCTTTTCATCATTGTCGCCATTTTATTTCTGTGAGGGTCAACCTTTCACTGATTAAGACAGCGATTCTCCGTAATAATTCTTGCACAAGTCAGAACTTGTGCACTGAGAGTTAGTCTTCGTGACTCTCTTCAGTCTCCGATCGACCTCAATAGTCTGCCTACCCTATAGGCAAAAGATTCGCATATTTGCTCTTGCCAAACGCAAGACAAGGACTACTACAACTTGTGAGAAGGCTGTTTAGACTTATGGCTACCTGTTCTATTCCCCAGGCTTCTGACGAGGAGATATTTCAGGCCGTGCGTCGCGTGGTAGCGGCAGAGATCCAGGCCATTACGTTCCGTGAATACTTGCCAGCCACGTTGGGGGGAACTCAACACATTCCTGCTTATCAGGGGTACAATAAGACTATTGACGTCGGTATGAGCAACATGATGTCTACAGCAGCATTCAGGTAACCAGACATCATGAAACATCAAAAAAATTATTTTTTTTGTCCATGTCACATCATGGTTTAACGCCATTTTCTTTGCTTAGATACATAAAAATTATCGTTCGAGATTGAAGCGCCGTAACAAACTTGAATAAGTGGTTGGTAACGACTTTTCAAATATTTTGTTGTATAACGTTCTGTTTCCTTCTTAGATTCGGCCACAGTCAAGTCAACACTCACTTGTGGCGGTTTGAAGAGGATGGTACGATGTCCCATTACGGTCATATCCCTCTTAGAGACGTTTTCTTTTCTCCTGAAAGAGTGGCGAGAGAGGGAGGAATAGATTCCCTCTTTAGAGGAGCAGTGAAACAAGTCGCACAGGAAGTTGACTTAAAGGTTTGGAGCATGATAAACATTCATAATTACCTACTCCATATTTTTTAGTCTGGATCTGTCAGGCTCGTCAGCTGTACGTTTGTTTCAATTCGACACATACATTGCCGCTCTTAGTCCTGACATTTTAGCGTTCTTCTCCAGTTTAACTGACGCAGATTTGAGTATCATTCGATTTCTCTAATCTACAAGAGGCCAGTTTCGACAAATTAACTTAACTCAGGTTAATTTCAAGGTTTAGCTTGATAAATACAAAAAAGATGATTTCTTCGGCATTCCTCGATCTTGATCTGTTGTTTTTTGTTTTGTTCCGCTAAGCATCGCCCGAAACCAAATAAGGTTTTGATATAATAAGAGTAGATTATTAAAATCGATCACGTTAAAATCATTAATCACGTGGTCATCCCAGGTTGATCTCGAAAAAAGTCAGCTTTGTAACGTTTCTGTTTTTTTCCTCTTCATTTTAGTAAACGATTTGAACCTAGAAGTATCAGTAGTTCGTATAGCGTTGTCGGCCAGGGTAGTTCTAAAAAGAACAGCAGTACTTATTGTCTTCATTTTAAAAAGCCCAGAAACTAGGGCTAAGTGGTCCGTTACGTCACGAGTATTTGCAAAGATTAAGTGAGAATGATCAAGAGGTTTTTGGACCTGCCATATTGTTTTACGCACTAAAAGCTTGCGCTACCTATTATCCACTGGCACTCATTTAACTCTTGTAGCTTAGATACGATTTAAAAAAATTGATCGACTTTTCTTTCTTCGTGACTTAGATGGTGGATGCCATGCGGAACGCTCTGTTTCCGTCTGGTCCTAAACTTGGTTCAGATTTAGCCTCCAAGAACATTCAGCGTGGAAGAGATCATGGCTTACCGGATTACAACTCTGCGAGAAAGGCTCTTGGTTTAAGAGGTTGGTGAGCTGACCTATGCACAATGCAGGCTTTGACATCTTTTTATAGCTTTGTGACAGAAGCATTCGTGATATTATCACACAGGTCTCCACGGGCGTCTGATTGAATCCCCTTTTCCCCTAACCATAAGGATGAAGTCTTGCAGTACTTTCCAGGCTGAGTATTGACACAATTTCAGCTGCTCTGTTGGTCACTCTCGGTGTTACGGATATTCGATTGTTTGCATTTGATATTTGGAGTCTTTGTCCTTCACTCGTTCCATCTTTCATTTTTCAGCCTGTTTGTCTACCTTTTCGTTGTCCCGTTCCTTCAATTGACACTTAACTTCGCTTGCCTTGTTTTCTCAACGATGCAGCACATTTGAGCCGTCAAATTATACAGACAGAATTCAGTAACGTTTTTGCCAAATTTTAATAAAAAAAACTGCACATAATGATTTGGCCTTTTTCATGTTAAATGGAAGCCGGTTTTGTTCTTGTTTCCTTGTAGGGCTCAGCAGTTTTTCAGAAATCACCAAAGATTCCAAGACTGCTACAAAGATAGAGGATCTCTACCAAGACATAAACGACATTGACTTATGGGTAGGAGGACTGGCCGAGGACCACGAGAGTGGCAGTGAACTGGGACCGACCTTCAGAGCGTAAGTAATTCTGGAT
Organism: Orbicella franksi; assembly: GCF_964199315.1. Taxonomy (NCBI): domain Eukaryota; kingdom Metazoa; phylum Cnidaria; class Anthozoa; order Scleractinia; family Merulinidae; genus Orbicella; species Orbicella franksi. Next base: position 19,321,007 of record NC_138148.1, on the reverse strand, counting down.
TCAAAGGAAGGCAGATCTTCATACATAACGCTTATGGGGACAGAACTGAATATACTCCAATTTTGACTACATAGCGGTGGACCACAGGTTATCTTGAGACGGTCTAAATGAATATCAATGAATGTCTACTATTTTAGTGTTCTCAAACACAACTGAGCTAAATTACCTGGTAACCATGCTAAATTACCAAGTAATAATTACTTGATTACCCGGTAACCAAGGTCATTTTCCACCGTTAAGAAATAGGACCGGATTAAAGCAATGAGGCGTTCTAAAGATGAATCATAGAGATAACATTAATCCCCCTTTTCTTTGCAGCATCATTATGAAAAATTTCTTGCGAATCAGAGACGGCGACAGATTCTGGTATGAGCGTTATCTGTCCCAAGAGGTAACTATGAAACTTTTCATTCCTTATTTCAAATTTACTACCCACATTCATACTAAATGTTGTTCTACAAAATGCGTTCAAAACAAGACTTTTTTTTCGGGCAGTTTTACAGCTCTTCTTCGGGCACTGTAGTTCTAGCTCAATATGGCAGACTTTGTTGTCTTTTTGCGCCCGTGGTCTGAGTTCTTTGGTTGACCACTGTGCGTCCGCAGTCAATAGATTTTCTTCAGTAGAGTTCATTGCTGTTATATGAGGGATTTTTGGTGTTATGGATCAACTTTGTTCTTGTACTATTCCGACTTTTTTTCTGAATCAAAGGAGCGATTTAGGAGGGGTTTCCATTCCTGACAATAATCGAGCTGTTCGAAAAAATTTAGCATTCTATTCTCTCTGTGTCGTTCTCGTAGTGACGCGATCCCTTCAAGATCTTTGCTCTGTCGTATAAGTATTCCCGAGTGAATTTTATCGAATTTAATTCATGAAGAGGGCTTTGTTTAAAAATTATGGAACTTTAATCCAATATAAAGAAAGAGAGAAAAGGCAGGCCAGAAGCCCTCTTGAAACCTATACAACTCAACAACTACATGTCTTCTCTTAAAAAAATTACTTCAGCAGTAGGTCTGAATTTTTAACCATTGCTTTCGTTTTCATTCACAGGAAATCGACAAGGTCCATTCCCTCACACTCGGCAAGATCATTCGTCTTAACACTGAGTTCAAAAGCGCGCCAGATAACGTGTTTTTCTCCACGGATTACTGTTCAGGCGTGACCGATTTCCAGTGTGTACCGAAGACTGACTCCACGGTAACCGAAGCTAGCACCAGTAACGCCACGAGAAATGCTTTAATAGCAATAAGTGTCATCATGTTCGTGGCCATAGTCATAATTGGAGCTGTTCTGGCTTATCTTCGGTTCCGCACCAAACCAAATAAAACGAAAGTGATTTCCATCAAGGAAGCAGAGCCAAAATAGGATGAAATTGTCCATGAGTTCTTCGTCTTGTACTCTCATGTACGTAGTCACTGTTTTCCTGCTTCCAACTTGTAGTTTTCGTGGTAGACAGCTGTCATCTGTTAAAAGTTTCATATTATCAGCTTTCGCTTTAAGGCTACACTTTTAAGTTAGCATGAAAGAGGTCTTTGCAGAGAATAGAGCAATAAAGACCAAAATTATCTTCTACGTACCTCATCACACATCTATCTGACGTTTGGCGTTAAGCGGATATATATATTTTTGAAATTTACCTTGTCTAAGAGTGCATACCACTGAGGCCCTTCTATATAAAGGTACAGAATTTAGGACCAAATATGGGTCGACAGCTAAGGAGCCAATAAAAGGATACAAGTAAGGGTCCAATGGTGGACACAGTAAAGAGTTCAAAAGAGACGACTAAACTTATAGAAGAGTTTCGAAAGCTATAGAGACCAAAAAAGTATTTACGAATCAATAGAGGTACATTATATAAAGGGCCCAGTAGAGACATCCAATAAAGAATCCGAAAGAGGTACTCAACCAGTAGAGTAGAACAGTAGAAGAACATAATTAAAATGCAAGTACATGTAGTGGTATAAATATTTAGAAATTACAGTAGCTTATGCTTCTTATGATAATTTCTACTTTGAGGACAAAAAAGGTCGATATTTATAGTACAGTGTGATAATCCAAACGGCAATATCGCCCATGACACTCGGGTTAAAATATTTATTGCACACATAATGTATGTAAGTCGGGGTTCAGTAGCGATCAGTAATCAAATGCTCAGGAAGAGTTTGGGATTGGTAACTATCATAACTTATGTGAGGGGTGGAACATTTGACTTTTAAGGGGGGGGGTTTGATAAAAATATCCTTCAACCACATTTGTACCAAAAAAACATTCGTGCACTCCACCACCGCCGAAAAAAAATTTCACACACGTTCGAAAAAGCATTTTACACGGAGAAAAAAAACATGCATAAACACGTCTCGAGGAAAAAAAATTCTGGTGCATGAAAGGGTTAAAATTTCATGCCTGCACCAAATCACTTACCCTCCACCCCTAAAAAACTCACATGGTTCAGCCCTAAGATTGCTTGTTGTTGATGATTTCTGTAAAAGGATTAGATGCACCCAAATAAAAGGAGTGAGCAGTAACAAGTGCCAATAATGTTTTCTCGGCGTTGAAGTTCTGGGACGATTTAATTCTTATTTCATTTCGCTGGTACTTTCTGCGGGATGCTTTTGAAATCAGCTGAAATTAACTGCAAGCACAATGCATTGTTTCGCGCTTGTTAATCGCCATCACCTATATTCAAGGGCACAAACTTTGGCGATCTGCGATACAAACAGCATTTTTATACCCCAACTCTAGTTTACCTGTTTACATCCGGCTATGTAAACTTACATTGGGCAGTTTATCAGTTACTTAAATTAATTCGAGGCCATAAAGTAACATGATATCCTATAATGCAAAGTGCCTAGCTATCCAGTCGAAACGTGGATCATAAAGTCTTTATGTTATTTAAAACCTTGGGTTATAATCTTGAATTATAAATGCCAAAACAAATGCGTTTTTTGACCGTTTTATGACTATTGTGATTCTCTTGAATCTCCTTCGGAGAAATCTTCCAAGTCTTTTACAGTGCATTAAAACCGGCGAGATACGAATTTTAAACAAGAAAAAAAGCAGGGTTTGTAAAGGCAGTTTTTTTTATATTTTTGCAAATTGTCTTTTAGCGCTGCGGAAAAACTGGTCAGAGCTCCAACCAAAGTAAAGTATTTATTACCCGTCTGCCAAATTTTACGGAATTCCACCGAAGGAAACACTAGAAAATTCTCTGTCAGTTTTGGTTTTTGCGCTCATGTTGACGTCGTGAAATATCGCAAAACACTGACGTTTGCCTTTGGGCGCGCGCAGATTACTTGAACATTCGTCCTAACCGCGCGTACGATCGTAAACCTATAGGGAGCCACCTTAAATTGCGACTTTTTCCACCGTTTATTTACTAGAGAAACCACATAAGTTTCGTTAAGCTCCACGAAGTACTGAGCGTCAAAAGAAACAGACGGGTTCATTCAAGACGACGCTGTCCAGCGCACGAACTAGCTGCACGAGCTTTTTTAAGTAGCTTAAAACTTAAAGGCCGCCGCACACTAGCCGATTTTCTGTCGGCCGACCAAAATCTTCACTTGTCGGCTAGTGTGCGGTGAATTCAGACAGGTCTACGACAGGATCGGGGTTTCTCGGGTATCTGACAGTGCTAGATCTCAAAACGTCTTGTCGGGCCTTGTCGGCTAGTGTGCGGTGGACCAAGACAATTTGTCGGGGCTCGCGCGCGCCTCAACCAATTAGGAATATCATGAGAGTCACGGCAGTGGAATAGGCGCCATCTTGATTTTGGATGACCTGACCCGAAGCCTCAACGCGGTTACTCGCGACAAAAAATCGGCTAGTGTGCGGCAAGCTGATGGCCCGACAAATTTTCACCCGATTTGACCCCGACAAAAAATCTGCAGTTCTACGACAAAAAATCGGCTAGTGTGCGGCTGCCTTAAGGTCATTTCCCAGTATTGCATTGCGCATCTCTACAGCGCATAATTTCACGCGTGATTAGGGCGCGTGTATTAAAAAATGGCGGCTTTTTCTTTACAGCTGGACCTGGCCCTAGAGGTAAATCGTCATTTCCTCGCAAACGAATATGGCGACCTATCTTTTTTTCTGTTGTTTTGGATTGAGTAATAGATTTCTCTGTGTAAAATAAATATGGACCATTTCTCAGTGTAGAACAAAAAGCAATCGTCGGAAACGTGAATTTAGCAAGAAATCGTGACTACAACCATGGTGCTATTATTTAGCTCTTATTAACCGAGCAGGATGTCTGTATGGGAGAATCCTGACCGAGGTCGTGAGTACAGACCGAGGTCAAGATTCTCCCATACAGACCCACTTAGCTCGGTTAATAAGATGTTTATTATATGTCAAACAAGAAAACTTTAATTCGTTTAATGTAACCGGTTTGCTGGCATTTTGCTTACAAACGGAGATGACTTTAACTTAAACCTGCCGAAATTTGCTCGTCCCCTTTACTTTTTTTTTTGTCATCAGGCTTTTTGGCACTTCCATAAATGATTGAGCAGAAAATAAAAGAAAGTGGTGAACGTTTTTGTATTTTAGTTTGCTACTTTTTCAACGCAAAATGAAACCGGTCTAGATGCCGGTCTAGATGGGAAAATCTAGACCGTGGTCAATATCGCTTTCAGCCAATCGAATTCGTGAATTCGGTAGTTCCCAGTCCTTGTGAGACACAGCCATATAATGAAAGGATTTACAGGGTATAAACAAGGTACTGTTGCTCCTAAACGAACATGGGGACCCCTCACATTTATTTTAAAATTTTAGTTCCTATAATATAAACAATCAACAGGCAAAGTTTCACAAAAATCTTAGTGCAGGTTCTATTTCAGTGGAATTACCTTAAGGTGGCCGAACAAAGTTTTCGTGCGCGCTCTTGCTAACGCGATTCAGCGCGCGCACAAGGATTGTACGTGCCGTCGATACAGCGATCATTTTATTTGCTCAATGCCCGCTCTATCTGTGCTCTTTTTCTTCATAATTGAACGCAGTGTATTGATAGTTTTAGTCTTTTATCACAAAGGTGTGTTAGAAAAGGCAACGATGCAAAGAACCCACCAATTCTCAGCTTTTTCTTTGTTACCAAAAGAACCCAGTTAAATGCAGCGCATGCGTAATAAGTCAAATATTACGATTGAATGCGGAATAGCCTTCTCGGAGAAACGCCTATTTCTCTAGAACCACTGATTAGAATTTCACGAAATTTGGCACGATAATACTTTAGAAAATAAGTAACTGGGGTATTGAAAAAATTTTGAACTTTAGCAAAGGAAATTCTAGATATTCCAGTGAACCTTCAACAAGGGATGATGATTAAAGATCTCTGTGTGGAATTATTATCAAAATAGTTAACTTGTGAGTTTGGTTACAAGCTTGTTGCATGCAAATTATAACGAAAATGTATTGACTAGATTTTCTACAATTAAACAAAACTGATTTTAAAAGGCGTGTTTATATTTATTCATGTTACCATGGCAACGGCACATACGTTAGCTTAACTATCAAAAAACCAAAGTTTGTGTTGTTAAGTTGCTTGCTACCATTTTCAGCAAGCAAAGGATCGAGGGTTTTAGAGAAAAAAGTGAATGAAACACATTCAGCTTAATTAAGAACCTGCCTAGCAACTCTCACATCGTACTCCTTTGACAATGAATAGAGCAGAGGGCCCTAGCCAGGCACATCTTTGTTTTTGTTATAAATGCGAGAGTTTGGCTGTTATATTTTATTCGGAGTATGTCGAAACGAAGGAAATCACTGTGGAACTACTGAAAACATAGCTTTCAGTAGAGCAATAAGATTTCGCTTCACCATGCAATATCAATAACTTCGATGGCATCGAAAATGGCGGAGGCTGACTAGGGATCTTTAGGTGTACAGCAATTCATGTAGTTCCTGAAATTGTGCAAACAGAAAAGGATCAAAGCTTGCCAGTTGCTCATTGGAGAACATTTTTGAATTTGATGTGTACGCGACGAACCCATGTCAGTGCATTGTTGCCATGCCAGTTGTCATACAGGGCAGCAGATATTGACAGCAGTCTCGTAAACATACAGCGTTTTGAGCTAAGTCAAAAACCGGTTAAAACTTGTCAAAAACCAGTATTTTTAAAATATCTGTCCCTGGCTGTGGATGGCGGCTGATCAAACTATCCTGGGAGAGGAGAGGGTGGGACTCCGATATAAAATGGTCGGAGATGCTCGTGGGAAAATTTAAATAAACCCCTAAAGGAGAGTAATCAGGGCGTGGCTCGATATTTGAACCCTAAAAGATACCACTTAAAACAGCATAGGCGTACGGGCCGAGGGGTGGGTGCAGCCCCACAGTTTCAGAAATTTTGATGATTCGCTGATGATTCGCTGATGATTCGGACGAAAGTACATGAGGGAAATCATTCTAAAAGGTTGTCAAGGCCAGGCTTGTAGGCAACCTCGTTCCCAGGCTCTCTCTTCTCTGCCTCCCTTGTTCGTTGGAAGAAAGACCCTGGTTGGGTGGTAAAAAACCCTATATGGCGGGAGGGGTGGCAGAGTGTTTTGATTGTTGCTGTGGCAAACTTTGTGGGTTTCAAAACCAAGAGCATTCGCTAAAAACTACCCGCTTTATCGGGGTTTGATGTGAAATTTTGCCGATGAAGAATGCTACATTATTTCTGCCGTCTCCAAAATATAGAAGACTTTCGTTCACAGACGGAAATTCGGCAGCCGAATGGAGTTCAAACTTTTCGACGGTTAGCACATGTAGAACGTCACGTACCGAATCGAAGTGAAAACGGTGGATCAGTCTCTTGAATCAATTCGGAGGTAATTTATTTTCTTCTTTGTGAGGTAATTTGGATGTTAAAAAGTATTTCTGTCACACGGCCGATTAGCCGAGTATGGCTGACTTGCACTAGATTTGATTTACAGCATTGTAAAATGATTTACAGGTTTATTGACATAAGCCTGCACTTAAATTTCATTTGCATCAGGCTTACGTAAGCTTATATTTAGACAGTTGTTTAATTAAACACGGTTATATTTTGCACACATTATGTTTTGCAAAATGGTAAATAAAACACCGCTTTATATAGCGACCAATGTGCCGTGAGGTTAATTCAGGCAACATGAAACAGCGAAACAGTTTTACTGGAATTGAAATCAGAGTGGTACTTCAATACGCTGGATATATGTAAAGACATTTCGTTTGACCTGTGTGAAGCTTACAATAAGACTGGAGAATTTCAAAGGTATATTTGCTGAGTATTTGTCCGTGTGTGGTTTACAATAGCGATGACCAGCGATCGCCTTTCTTTCCCTTCAGTTGAGATCGACAAAAATTATTCGTTGACTCTACCCCCATGGAAAAGTTTGTGTCACATTTGGTCACGTGACCAGCCGCAACGAGGGTCTTTCTTCCAACGACCAAGGGAGGCAGAGAAGATAGAGCCTGGGAACAAGGTTGGCTTGTAGGCTACATTCTCTGACGTTTGCCTTGCCAATATGGAGTTAAGGTCAAATGATAAAAGGACCCAGGTATTTTGTTTTGGAAAAGCCATATATCGTTTGAATGTGTATCGTGGAAAATTATTTCCATCAACAAAACAATGACGAAAGAATCAAAGTAAACGTAGACCAAGACTTTTGTTTTTGTGGTGGCTCTGACAAGAGCCGTTTTGAATAGCTCCACAAAGAGCCGTTTTAAAATTTTCTTGAAATTATCGTACGAGGAACTATTAACAACCAATTCGGTGTCCGGTCGTTTCGAAACTCGTTTCGATACACATTCTAAGTCGAATCGGTACAAAACTTTGAGATACCAGGCAGCCTGAAATTGTTATAGCATTTCCACGTTTAGAATTGTCAAACGTTGCTAAATGTTTTTGTTTTGTAGTGGACGATGGCTAGTCTGACTTCCCTTCAAATCGGGCTTGTTTCGGAGAAGAAGTACGGCGTATTCAGCTGGCGGATAAAGTTTCGAGACCTCCACACAAACATGATTTTTGTCCTTCAGGGATAACATTCTTTCGATCGATCGCTGTCGTATGCTATGCGAAGATAAGAAGACTTTCATTGGGATATTTCCTCTAGTTAACTTTTGCTTCGAAACAACTTCAGTCTGTATCGAATTGACTTTAGTTTGTATCGAATCGACCGTAAATCATTAACTGTATCTTTTATAAGTTTCTGATTTTACTAGGCCGTCTATCGAGGTCACACAGTTTGCGAGTGCGAGGTTTCAAAACAACTATTTTTGGAAAGATAACAGTTTCATTAGACGTGAGAATTGTGGACGCTTTCGTTCATGTTTTTACTGCGATTTGAGTGCGTTTTAACAACACTCACGCTATCGGGCATTGTGTAATTTTCTTCGCTCTTTAGTTTTGGATTTTAGAATTAAATGACGTCACGTGAAAATAGTCAATAATGTAACGTCTGCGTTATGCTCGCGAAGAAGATAAACATTTAATGTTGCACAAGCTTCGCGAGGTCATGCGTATGTGAGATTTAAGCACCCACACGGAAGTGGAGAGGGGATGGGGGCGTTGTTTGTTTAACTGGATTAGAAAAAGTACTGTTTCGAATAAAAACAGGAGCGTGGTTTGATTAGTCAAGATCCGTTAGAGTGTCGTGATGCTGGTACGTTGTGATGTCTCGAGATGGCACGACGTCAGTCACGCAACGTCTATATACGGATGAGAGAGTTTTAAAGGCAAATAGCTTGTTGACAGAGCATCTCATTGGACAACGCAATTACACAGTTCTCAAACACGAGGTCTCATTCGAAGAATGTAAACTGAAAGCCCCCTTGACTTTTAGCGCAGGATACGGAATACTTCAGAGATTTGTCTCGACCAGTCAATCATACATGAAACAGTAGCAGCACGTTGAAAAGAAATGCAAATCGCTCCGCTTCAGTGGTTTATTCAGCCGCATATCGTTTAGCATACAGTCAAACTACATACCGAAGAGCGGGGCACATATTTTGATAGGTCGGACCTTGTGTAATCAAATGGATTTGTAACCGAGAGCAATAATTTTGTTTGTGACCGTTCTTTTAACGTCGTGAAGCGGCCAACTCCAGCAATCGTCGTAATGAAAGCAAAATACGTAAACTTTCGCATCTTGGCAATCGTGCTCTGCAAGTACGCTTGGTCATCTGCGACGCCGAGTTTACATGCAATCACGGATTTGTACGAGATTGATGGCGACGGAAATACCTTTGAACATCGCGTTGACAACGAAGGGAAACAGTGGAAGAGACAGGTGAACTTGCAAAGGCTTGAAGTATTATCAAATGACGTGGTTCTTGGTCTTCCATTTGATAGCTGTCTTGAGGACAAATTAACAAACATTGATGACAAACCTGACGAACAAAAGTCGAAGTTTGAAGAAATACATCAGGTAAGATTCAGTTTACTTTCATAACGGTGAGTTGGATCACTCGGGAGGGCTTGACGAGGGAGGGGTGGGGCGTGATGATGCAAGTAGTGAAACTTTCGTATTGTTCAAATATATTTGACTTTATTAGGATTTTCAAACTTCTTTCGTGAATTCCACATCCATACCCTTAAATCATGTAAGAGGCTAAATCTCACCTACCTCTGGACAGTGAGCATTATCCCTCCCTCCCACCTCCCCTGGGTAGTGCAGAGAAATTTGCGAACATACATCAGGAGCCCACAAGCTAGTTCTTTGAAAGAATACGCTTCGAACTCTCGTATGTTCAGTGTATGCTGAGGCAAACGTCAAGGCTGTTTTATAAATAAATTACGTGGGTAATTTGGTTTGGCTGAGTAATGTAAATTACTTGTGTTGCTGAAAGTATGCTAAAAATGCAGTGCTTTCTGCAGTCCTTCGAGCGTGACGCGAAATACACTTTTTTTTGGATAACAATGTTGTTTACCTGGCCGAGGCTGAATATTCTTATTTTTTCTGCCGATTTTAGGCTGAAATTATTCTGGAGAATATTGTTAGATTATAGCGTATGACATTTCTGTTTTTGCATTAGAAATGCTATTCAGAAATGCTACTAAAAATGCTATTCAGCCTCGATATCCTGTAGAGTGTGTTCATTGTCACGCAATTAAAAAAATAAAAACAAAACCATTCAGTGGATTAAGTCAAGAAATTGTGATATTATAGACGATAAATAAAGAAGACAGTTCTCCAAGTTTAAGGTGTGTGCGCGCGTTGTCCCAAAGTTGAGATATTCGTCGAAATGTTCCGCGGAAAATTATAGGGCTTAGTATGGATCCGCCATGTTGGAGGACCTCCCACGTCCTCCAATATGGCAGCCGGAAAATAGTGTAAACATCTGGAACTAACTTTGATTATCTGGACGACTGATTATCTGAACCGAACCAAAAAACATTTACACAAGCACTTTTCCTAATACTTTAACTCCTAAAATGGCTAAAAATCACGAGATAAGTGTATATTTTTTGACAAAAGCGATCTTAGCTTCATGTCACGTACCCCATAACTCCGAAATTCAAAATGCGCTGGTTTCCAAACGAAGGACGCTATTGAGCGGGAAAGTTGTAAACAGATATAAATTTAGTTCCTCTTATGCCTGATGAGGATAAAACCTTTAGTGGGTCTTAAGTTTTGGATTTGAGAATTTGATGACGTCACGTGAACACACTCTATAATTATAAAACATATTCGTATAAAAGAGAAAGAGTGTAACAACAACGCCGACGCCAAGGAGTCGATTAAAAAGTGATTTTACATTTTACCTACGAATCTCGCGAAACTCTCAAGTCATTTATTTTGTTTCTTACCGTCGAAACTATCACGAAACAGCCGTCGTGGTTCACGTTCTCCAGAAAACGCAGAATTTGGTCATTTCATGTTGTTGTTTTGCAGACTGGGACGGCAAGAATTATACCAAGAATTATAACGCACGTGCGCAGCCACTGCTCTGCTCATTTAACCTTTTGTTTTGCGACGTTCCTTTTTCCATTGCCGTCATTGTTTTCTTAAACTCCTTAATGCTGCACTATTGGGCCTTGTTTAGATAGATCCACCTCCATATTCTGTCGTGGAGGGGAAGGGAGTTGAAGACAGAGACGATTTGTTAACCAAGGGGTGGTAATATGCAAGACTTTGCCCGTGAATGTATGAGAAAGTAGCGTAATTGTGATCAATAGGCCATTTCCGAGTTGCCTTGTGCCTCGGTTTCAAAACGAGTCCTCGAGCAAAACTTTTCATATGAAAATGAGTTTGATTTGCATGAAAACGAACCTGTAGGCGGAATAAATTCCACATGAATGGTTTGCACGAAGACTACTTTTCACAGAGAAGCAAAAGGCAACTCGGAAATCGCCTATAGCGAACAAATGAGTTTTGCTGTTCTTCCCATTTGTTCTCCTCAGCACGCTGGATTCCATCATGTTCACCGCACCAGTATGGCTGTGAGGCCTCATTGTGTGTTTGACGTGGTGGTGCCCTTTTACAACTCCTCTCAGGAGGCGCGGATGCCTGGCGAGTTTTGCACTCCTGAACACGTGACAGGCGGAGCAGCCGTTGGGGATTATGATGGAGATGGAATGGAGGACATTTATTTTACCGTGTTTGACGGAAGGAGTGTCCTGTACAGAAACAACGGTGAGATCTGGACCGCCTCATGCCGGTTTTTGATACTTCAAAATTGCTAACTATCATCTTCAATTTTGTTTCTGTAACGCCAATTGGTAATAGCCTGGAGGGTTTAATCACAGAGTGAATATCACGCTCTGGATCCCGCCAAGCGTGCATGCGCATCTGTCGTGTCAGTGGCCAAGCTGGTCACGTTGCTGACTTCATCCTAGCATACGGCTGGTGCGCCTATTTGAATTGACCAATCAGGATTTAGCAGGCGGGAAAAACTGTACTTTTTTAACGTCAGTGTATGTTAATAGCAAAGGTATTGAAGTCGGGCAACTTTTCTCACTGGAGATGGCATTGAATATCCAGGAAACGGGTTTTATAGAACTTTATAATTCCAAAACCCATATCAGATTGTAAAAAGTTTTTAATCTGAAATATTTTGTCTCCAAGCTTTTAATTTGGTGCCAAAACCGGGTCGCCCGCGTTCGGCAACTAGCTCGTCGCTCGTCGTTTGGTAGGTTAATAGTTGTGTCATTTTGAACAAAATGTTCTTCCCTGTCAAATTAAACCCAGAATTTTTGAGCTAAGTATGAAAAGAGGCCAAAGCAACTTTAGCATCATCTTTATCTTTGCGATCCGCGACTTTTATCGCGTCGTTTCGGAAGGACACCTCGGTTTTGACTGCCTCTCGTACAGCGGGCGCAGCCACCATATGCAAGGATACCTAATCGAACCTTTGTGGTACCTGACATATCAGGCGAGTGTGGTTCGCATTTTGTCAAGACGTAGTCGAGCTATAATACCAATGGCGAGACCAAACTAGCCTGATATTCCGATCCGCTGAAGCGTACTAAAAAGGGTGCGGTAATCTGTTAGGCTTTCCAGCTATGTGGCGCGCAGGAGGAGGTTCGGGAAGAAAGTTTCGACACCTTTAAAGCGCCGAAAACAAACGCTAAATATTTTAATGCGAGATTGTTTTTATAGTTTTGACACCTCTTATCAATGTGACTTACGGGAAAAATACTTTATTTGAAAGTGACCCTGATATCGTAGCCGTATCAGGCAAGTGACGTCAGTGCCTTGATATCGTAGGATATCAGGACAGTAGACAATCTTCTCATTGGCTAATTGTGATTCTGGGTGCGGTGTCAGTTAGTTTTAATACTAAGAGTGATGGTGCCCCAGAAAAGAAACGTGTATGGGACGCACAGTGGTCTAATGGTTTGCGTGTGGGATGTCGGAGCGAGCGGTCCAGGTTTGAATTGGGCTCTTAGGTACTCTGCCGTCTCCATCTAGGCGAATGAGTATGCAGACTCGTGTGTGCGTGTGTGTGTGTGTGTATTTATTATATTGCATTTATCTTATTTTATCTATCTTAAATGTGACGTGCTATGGATGTTGGAACGCTTATTGTTGTAGGTCTATGTTTACTTAGTGGCAGACCGTTAATCGGTAACGATATGTTTTGTTTGTAAATGAATGAGAAAAGTGGAAGATTTGATTAAAGTTAAGGGAATGAAATCCGTTTTCACCCCTTTATTGAGTCAAAGGTCCTCACAATCTTCTTTGTAAAGTAGCGACCAGAAATTTATAGAAGTCCGCGTTTGGTGTACTAGACACACATGTATGCTACTAAACCGCTAATGGCATGCATTTATCAGGTGATGGAACTTTCACTGACGTCACCATAGAGACAGACATTGGACCCAGCTCTCACGCTAATGGTGCTGTCTGGGCTGACTTTGACCAGGACGGGGATCTGGACCTTTACGTGACAACACTCGGCGATAGAAGGCATTACCTATACATCAATCATGAAGGTCACTTTAAAGACGAAGCTATGCAGAGAAACTGTTCAATGCAGACGAGCAGCAAACGAAAGCTTTCTGGAATGACACCAAATGTTGGTGATTTTGATCTAGATGGGTTTGTCGACATTTACGTGACAGAATGGCTTCCGCATACTTTGGGAAAGGTACATTTCATTTTTTATTATTCAATCATTATAAATTGTTGACTCCCGAGAATTTAAATTGTTGGCATTTTTTGTTCCTGTTTTGACAATTACGTTTTACTAATAACGTTAAGGTAACATGAACACCAAAAGCTCAGTGAAACGTTCGTGGCTGAAGTTGTCATCATGATGAGTGTTTCAAAGTTTCATTGTTTCGATTCTCTCTTTTTTTAAAATCATTCTCAAATAAAAATCACCATTCGGAAGTAATCACACCAACATTCTGGTGATTGCTATTCGCCGGGCTTACTACATCACGTAGTTTAATTAAATTTCTACCCCTGAATGCGAGAGCTCCTAAGCTGTAACGTCACTAGGCTAATGCTACCATAAATCAAATGCATTCTATCGTTTTCTGGAAATAAATTAATCACCGTAAGATTTTTAGTTAGATCACAAACACCGTAACGTTCTAAAATTAACGAGGCTAGATAGTTTGATGAGCGCCACATTGTGGCAGCTCTTTCCACGTTTTTCTATCGCTACTTCTTGCATTTTTCGGTGGCTTGATACTTAAAGGTGGCAAAAAAAAAAACAAACAAACAAACAAACAAACAAACAAACAAAAAAAAAAACAACAACAACACGGTAAACCATTTATGATCTAACACGCCCAACATCTGCCATAAGATGTGACTACAGGAACATAAGTAGTTTTATTTATAGAACATTACCGCGGTAATTTAGAGAGCAATAGGATAGAAGTAAAAACGTTGAAATGAATTAACCTGAGGGCTGCCAGTGAATAGTCGATGGTTTTGCCCTATTATTTCAGTTATTTTCGACTGCTATTTTCGAAGATATTTCAGTGACATACCGTGAGCTCGCATCTTTCGGGAGGTCGCAGGTTTACGTTCATAGACCTTCACGAAAATTGTCTTGCAATTATTAAATGTACGATACCTGTCTTTCAGCCGTCAACTTCCAGGCTTCTTAGGAACAGAGGATACGAAGCACGTGGGTAAGTTTTTAGTTAGCTGATTAGACCGTAATATTTTTGATGGGGACTGGGGTTGACAATTACCCCCCAAAAAGTTGTCTCTGAAAAAAACACCAAATCAGTTACACAAAGTAAGTCACGACAGAGAAATGTATCTAGAAAATTGAAAGCATATCTTGCACGACGTGACGCTGACGAAAAAAATGAATAAATAGTGTTTGCTCCGAAAAATTCCCCTGCCCCTTCTCAAAAATATAGTGGTCTACCAATGGTCAAGATGACGTGGTTTATAGTGTTAACTTGAGCCTTTCTTGCGGATTTCTTATGCCTTAGCTACTAATCTTGTTCAGTTCTTGGAGCAAAGACGGTCCCGTCTATCAGGTGTTGTATGTGTATCTCACCATGTGAAGATTTTGAGCAATCGTCAACTATAAACCACGGGCCGCTTTTTTGGAGTTTAATTTCGGTATTGTTTTCCGTGGGAGTGCGGCGGCCTCATGGTTCGCAGTGGCCTCGCGGTGACCTCATGGCCTCACGGTGCCTTGTCTTCGGATCGAGCGGTCCGGGTTCGA
Source organism: Orbicella franksi (assembly GCF_964199315.1). Classification (NCBI taxonomy): domain Eukaryota; kingdom Metazoa; phylum Cnidaria; class Anthozoa; order Scleractinia; family Merulinidae; genus Orbicella; species Orbicella franksi. The sequence goes on along the minus strand of NC_138148.1, from coordinate 19,305,913 downwards.
GCTCTGGCCGGGGACATTGTTTTGTGTTCTTACGCAGGACACTTTACTCTCACAGTGCCTCTCTACACCCAGGTGTATAGATGGGTGCCTGGGAACTTAATTCTAGGGGTAACCCTGCGGTGGACTGGCATCCCGTCCAAGGCGGGGGGGGGGGGGGGGGAAGGATAAGAAGAAATACTGGTAGTCGCTTCATGTAACAGAAACCGGGATAAGCGCCGCTCTGATGAGCCACTTGGTTTTTATACAGACTTTACCTTTACCTTTTTATTGGTCTCTGGCGGTTTAAAATAATGCAGGCTTTTAAAGTGAAGGGAAGCTAAAAGCAGCAATCACGCTTCACACTTTCTGGTTTCTCCCCCTCCCTCCCATTTGAACGCCTGCCACGCAGGCTAACATTAATGCGGCTAAGCATGTACACAATGCAGTCCTTAACGTTCTTGTTAGTTGTCATTTTGTTCCAAGATTCCTTCCAGAGAAGTCCCTTTCGACAACGGCGAACTAAACTGTTATAGGTGTTATTGTGGATGTAGCGATGCTTAACAACAATTCTTTTGTTCCCCAGGTATTTTGAAGATGTTACCTTGGAAGCAGGAGTAGATATGGACAATTTCTACCAAAGGTCCTTACTCAACAGAGGAACCTACACGTTTGGTTCCTCATTTACAGTAAGTCGAATGCGTGACAGTCTCCTACTTCTCTACTAAACAATCGATGAAATTGACTTCCCAATTATGTGCTGTTGAGTAGCGGTGGCTGTTTATCGGGATCCATAATATTCGTTCTGCTCGACGTCACTCCTCTGCAATAGACCGCGTAAAAGGCCATTTAGGTTTCCGAGCTGTCTTTTGCCTCGGTGTCAAAACGAGTCTTAGTGCAAAGCCATTCATATGGAAATGTGTTCTGCCTACATGTTCATTTTCATGCAAATCAAACTCATTTTCTTATGAATTGTTTTGCAAGAGAACTTGTTTTGAAACACAGCCACAAGATAACTCAGAAATGGCCTGTAAAGTGCTGTTAAACAGCAATGGCTATTTATCTGGATTCATAATATTTGTGCTGCTCTGCGACACGACAGCCCTCTGCAACAGACCAGTCATATCTTTATCTTTTCAATTTTCGCCAGGAATTGATCAATACCCTACGGGGAAAGGCAGGAATCCACCACAAAGTTCTTTTAAAATCGACCTAAATTATCTTGAAACTAACATTACCCTCGTCCTCCGTACCTGGCAAATAAATGGCAAACTGGCAAAGGGGCACATCTTCGAATTCACTTTTTTTGAGTTCAACATTCCTGTTTTCGTATCCTACAAACGAAGAATGAAACCGCCTGGAAGATGTTAACAATTCACACGGACCAAGGAAGTGTAAATTTAAGTGAGTCGCGGTTCCACTTGTTCTGCTACAGATCAGAGGAAAGCTGCTAACTTTTAACCTTCCGACCCCATATAAGACGCTGTTGAGGGAAGCTATCTTAATGCTGATCTCCCTATGCTGCAATCGAATTTGTAATTTTTGGTGTAACAAATCTATCTTGATTTATTCTAGGACTTTGACAATGACGGCAGGCAAGAACTGCTGGTGACTGCAGACTATGGAGACAGTAAAATGTTTTGGAATATGAAGAACAACTTCACGGAATGTACTAAGTTTTGTGGCCTTGAAGCAAAGCAGGTAAATCTTGTTTGTGAACAGATGGTATGCTGCTACTACTAGCCTTGAATTCTGGCAATGAATTTTAATTACATTCAATGCGTTCAAAGTTTTGCTAATTTTTGCTTTCCACTATACGGGAATAAATTCGCTAGTACCTTTGTAATAGACAATTGGCTTTATCTTATTTCTATTCTTATTTTTATCTTTGCAATGAAAAACAAAGTACAGTTAATAGTTTTAAGTTCATATTTCGTAATCATTGATGGATCTGCCTCGTTAACTAGTCACTTGTTCATTCTTCTTTTCTCACCAGCCCTCGTGCAGTATATTCTTCCCATCAAACCCTGCCCGCTGGCGCCGTGTGATCGTTCCCTGACCACGAGCTCGCACTCTCACAGATAAACACCTTTGCAACAGATTTTTCCAACAGTTAACGTAAACTAGATTATTCTTGAAGTAAATTAACATTTGTCACTCGTTCCAGGACGCTATGGGCCATGCGATAGGGGACTGGGACAATGATGGTTATCTTGACTGGTTTTCTAGCGCCATATGGCACAACAGAACTGATTGTTCCGTGTTCGGTTGCAAGTTTGAGAGCAGTGGAAACGTGCTATTCCGTAATTTGGGAGGACGACAGTTTGAAGAAATCGCAAAGCAGGTGATAAAGACGTTTCTTAGGCTGGTCATGAACAAGAATAACGGCAGGACTATTGCAACTAGCAAATCATGTTCATTATATCGAATACTGAGGAAGTTTGAAAAAGAGATTACTTGAAATCCACAGTTTAATTCAGCCCTTTAATTCCCAAAACCAAGCCTTGGTTAAATTATACGGTTGTCCTCTTCAGTTAATCTAGTAGGTTGTTTTTCGCATACTCAGTTACCTACTCGCGCAGTTTGTTTTTCAATGTTAAGAATATTTGTTTGAAGCGTTTAACTTTCGCACGCTTGGCTTTAAACTTTAATTTCTAACTTGATCAGTTCTAATGTTTCTAAGTTTAGCGATCTCTCTTGAAACCGAAATACAGCGACGATACAAAGTTATTCTCTGATATATATTTATTCTTACTGCTTTGTTAAGAGCGATTTTCAAATCGAAGAAATCAATCTAGCCAATCAAAAAGGACAAAGGAAAACTCGAAATCATTACATGTAACTGACAAAAAGCGCGGGTGGCGCGAATTTTTTAAAGCCAATCGTGTAGCGTAGTTGATGCAAAACTAATCACTTTTTGATACTCGACTGAAAACCGCTCTATGGTCATACTGATTACATTGTTGAAATACCCAAGGCCCGTTTAATCATTGCTGAGCCTTTCATAAATCATAGTACCTTTTGACTGTTTTCTTTTTCGTTTGTTTGTCTGTCTGTCTGTCTGTCTGTCTGTCTGTTTGTTTGTTTGTTTGTTTATTTAGGTCGGTGTGACAAACGGTGGGTGGGGTTGGGGTGCTGCGTTCGTGGACTTTGATAACAATGGATTATTGGATATCATTATGACCAGCGGTAAGCGTTTAGCGAATTAATATGCGTACATGTTTTTGAGGGAGTGGTTTTTTAGAACTGTCCTTTTACTATGAGTTAGTAATTTTCCGATTACTACAATTTCTTATCAGGTATCGACTTCCCGACGACAACAACAGATGATCATTTTCGAGTGAATAGCATGCATTTGTGGCAAAACCTCGGAGCTGGTCGTAATGAAACAACACGAGAGGTAAACGATTGTTTTATTATGTTCAATCTGTGATTAATTTTTTTTCCTTAGTGATTCAAGACAAGTAACAGGTTTTTTCAGCAATAATATTTCTTGAGGAAACCATAAGGAGGCGATGATGTGTTTTCATTAAATTCTCAAGATTTTTGTCTTTCTTTTTTCTCCGCATGTCAATTTCAGGTGTCCGCTTTGTATGGCCTGAATGGCACGGGACAAGGACGGGGCCTGCTTAAGTGGGACTATGACGGTAAGAAAGTTATGAGAAATCTAGTGGAACAAACTTCAGAGAGAAATTGGTTTCAGATCTGAGATGCTTAAAGTTGAAACCCGAATCAGTGTACGAACTTTAGAACTAAGAAGTGAAAAAGCCATTGGAAAAATAAATTTTTTATCTCAGTCTGAATTGAGGTTAAGAGTTCGAGATCCGAGAGGCAAATGACATCCACGCAAAACGGCTCTGGGTAAACTTACTTTCCCTTCCCCGGGAGGGGTACAGAAGCTAAACATCCCTACGTGCAACTTGATTTGCTGTTGTGTAGGGAACCGGAGGGGGAGGGGTGAACTCCCTATAATGGCCTATAGGGAAAGGTTCCTCCCGAAAGGGGTACTTTTTTTAGCCTTCAGATCTCCAAAAGGGTAGGTAAGTTAAGTTACATGAAAAGGTAGGGAAATCTGTCATTTAAATATTTTAAAGGGCCTTTAATGTATTTAAAACAAACGCACCTTATGGCTGTATCATTTCATTTACTGGGCACTGTATGAAAATAACACGGGCTAGTTATGAAAGAATGTGAAACGAGTACCTTTTTTCAATTAGAGGTATACCGAAGGGGTGCATTCTCTGTCAAAATGGTATGCAAAAGGATAAGGGGTTGTACCTCGGGGCGGGGCCTCCCTGTATATAACTTTGTAGAGTACTCCCTCCCCCTCCCCCCGGGGTAAAGAACAAGCGAGTCATTCGTGGTGAGTTGTTTGGTGCACCACTCAGAGAATACTGTGTCATTAGTACAGATGTATTTCATTTTTCTTTTTAGATGATGGCGACGAAGACATCATAGTGTGTAATAATGTGGGAGCTCCATTTTTCTATCAAAATCAGCAAAATGAGTCCAACAAGTGGATACGAATACGTGTCGTACATCGGTAGGTTAACTGATCGTCGGAAGTATACTTTGTACATTTGTAATTCGCATTGTGTTAAACCTAAAGTTTTCTCAAGGATTTAGACCCTTCTGCTCTTAAAATACGGTCAAAGGTTGATTACTTTAACGATGATAAACGTTTCTTGGAGGCTTTCTTTGCCGTAGAAAGAACAGGTTCATATGTCTTGTTACAGATACGATTAAGAAAAAAATAGAGGACTAAGTTAAAAAAGGAGAGGAAAGTGAGCAAAAATCGCATATTTTGCGACAAAAATCATAAACTGGATCAAACTTCCTTTATTATAAGATAGATGTCGAAAACACGAAACGCTTAGCTCCGTGGATAGAGCGCCCGCCCGGTGTTCGGAAGGTCATGGGTTCGATTCCTGTCGGGAACTCCGAGTTTTTCTTTGTGTCATGTTGATAAGTTCACTTTTCACATTTCATTACCGAGCTTAAAATTCACTATCTTTATTGATTTATCATGAAACGCTTACTTTGACTCACATTTGGTGCTGTTTGTAGATGCCGCTCGAATTTCGATGAGTTGTGTGACAGTCTCGGTGCCCGTGTGAAGGTCATCTCGCAAAACAACCACACTCAGGTAAAATAATTTTAAATGTGTCCGCGAACTATTGGTGTCTTTATCAGAGGTGACGTGGCGGCAGTAGCTAGCAGCGGCAGAGAGAGCGCTCGCCTCTCACTAATGTGGCTCTGGTTCCTGGACCCAGTATCATATGTTGGTTTATTTTGTTTCTGGCTCTCGTTCTTGCTCCGAGTTTTCTTTCTCCGGGTTCTTGTCGTTTTTCTCTACCCTCCACAAAACTAGCACCATAAGCTCTAATCAAATCTCGAAGCACGTACACTTTATAACGAATTCTCGGGAAATCTTACGTACTGCGTGGGGAAATAAACACTGGACTGGATTTATTCATGTGGAAACATCATCTTCAAGATGCCAGACCTCATAGCTTTTACGAAGCAGGCTTACTAAGGCTGATGCAATCAACTTGCACTAATCAACTTCATCAGTGGATTTGCTAGGTTTTCTTCTTAAAAGGGTTGGCAGGCAACGAGTAAGAAGGAACGTTAATTCAGTAAAGTATGTATGAAAAGCTTTAGACCAGGAAAGAGACAAATCTTGGTTCTTTTAAGAATCAGGTTTACTCAGGCTGATGTAATAAACTTGGACTAATCAACTTTATCTTAATCAGGTTTTCATCTTAAAAGGGTTGGCAGGCAAAGCGTAAGGCAGAACGTTATCGTTTAGTAAAATATGCATGAAAGGCTTTAGGCAAGTAAAAAATTAATAAACTTCAGTTTTAGTAGCGTAATTCCTTCAGATTAACAATTAGTACTATTTTTCAGACCCAAGAAATCGGTTCCAGTACACACTACTTGGGTCAAAGCTCTCTTGCAGCTCATTTTGGACTGGGGCGAGAGAGTGGTAATGTTACCGTTAAAGTCGCGTGGCCATCTAGTTTCATGGACGTGACATACACGAATGTGATTCCTAATACAAGAATTCGAATCATAAAGCCAGAAAGGTAATTTGCATATTAATAAAAATAAAACTTGTTATTTGTATGTATTATGGTTTACTCCAGAACTGCGGTCGTCCAATCACTTTTGGGAGCTACTGCCGTCAACAGGGGGAAAAAATTCATAGAAAGAAGACGAAAATCTGAATCTGATTGCAGATGTCACTTAATCCCAAAATAATCAATAGTGTAGATAAAAGAAAGTTTAGAAAAAGTTAAATTAAAAATGGCGTAAGCACTGGAAGCCCTTTCTTCACCCCTTACTGCCTTGTGTAGAACTGTATACGTTTACAATTTCTTTGGAAGATTTCATTTTATTTCGAAGCATAGCACTGGCTTCTGAATCTTGATATGAAATAAAATTCCACTTTCGTCAAAAGCCAAGTGTCGTTGCTAATATCCCACACTTCCTAGCGTACAAAACATATAGCCAGTCTCCTCGAGGATAGATATTTGATATTAGCACCACCACACGTCGGTTGAAGGAGTAGATTGCTTTAGTTTGTTTTTTGTTAGTAAACTCTGACAACCGATTGATCCTTTTAAATGTATCGTTGAGGTATGCTGACTCGGGGAAGACGTTGCCATATTCTTCTCTTGGCAAGTGCTTTACTTTGAAAGTAACGGAGATCAATAAACAGGTAAGGTAATTCATCTTCATCGAGAACTTATAGTTAAGGCTTTGTATTCTTGTTCGTTTTTCTTTGCTTGGAGTTCAATTTTCCCTCATTACACAATCTCACCGTCGTAGTGAGAGGGTTTGAGAAATCGTTTGGTTTACTACTATGATAATAGTTCTTTATCAATTTTAATAAAAGAAAAATAACTTTTATTATCATTTGACGCTTTTTTCTTCCTTTTCATTGGCCGAGAGCCAACAACATGACCTGCAAATAACTCCAATAATTGTTAAAACCCCATATTTATTTTCAGCCACCTCATGCAACAGTAACTGTCAATCCAGATGGGAAAACGGTGAACTTCAAATTAAAACCCGGAACAAATCCAATGGAGCTTAGTACTGAGGTCTTCGACTACTCAGTGACTGTGACTCCCAGTCCGGGTCAACAACCGCTGACCGCCAATAGTTCGGGTTTCCTGGTATTTTCTTATCAACGCAACTACAGCTATAACGCAGACTGCAAGGATGGTAGAAAAATAGGACCGATACCGACTGTAACAGATGAAAGGTAAGTTGTGGGCATATTGGGCGGAAGGCAATTCTAACGCTCTTATTGTTGTTTTTAGAAACAGATATACCTTGTTTTGACATAACATTCTGAAGTAATCACTAACATCTCTTTTTTATTTAATGAATACCTTTTGCTGAGTTTATCTTTGAGGAGGGAGTCGCGGTGACCTTATAGAAAACGTGTGCACTGGCCGGGAACATTGGGTTGTGTTCTTAGGCAAGGGTCATACTCTCAGCGTGCCTCTCTCCAGCCAGGTTTATCTTTGGGTTCTTGCTGATTGAATACTGTGATGAACCCATTCAAGGACGAGTTTTTAAAATGCTTCTAGATCTTTCGTGCTATAGAAACCAGATATGAGCACCGACCTATAGGCTACTAGGCAGTAACTCAGACCTTATCTTCTTCTTTATCTTTCAAGACGTCTAGATGGTACATCTTACAATAAACATCACGTGCGGTGGGGTGCTGCAATGGAGGACGTGGCACGCGATGTACCGGCCATGTACCCTGACGGTATCGCACTGCCCTCTGGGACATGCACCCCACAAGAGAAACAAACAAAAAAATGCAGATATACTGATGAAGTGAACGGATTTGGTTCTCACAGGCCACCACCGAGAAAAGTCAGCAACAGTCTCTTTCAACAGGTGTGAAAAGTTGCGTGGAGTGGAAAATGGCATGAGTGTTTTAATGAGCTACAAGCTAGTTAAAGAGAACAGCTCATGTAATTTGCCAGAGTTTCTCCCTCCCTCCGCCCACGATATATAAATGGGTACCGGTAAACTGGTAGCGGAACTTAATAATAACCGGGGGGAGTAGCAATTCCCCTAACCGTTGAGCTCTGCTAGTTGTGGGCCGACGGGCTCGTAGGCGAGGCTACTTAATGTGTGACATTTTATATCTGGCATACATCTGGCGTACTGCTTAGTGAGGGGTGACGAAAAATGGCCAATGTCACATGATTGTTCGTTAGTTTGTTTCTTGTATTTCACGTCAACAGGAGACTATGTTAAGTAAGGGTTTGATGCTAATGCACATTCTTTTTGTATAATTGTAGACTGAATCCAAGATTAGTGCCCGTCGACTAAGCGATTTACATTCACACTTCGGACAGGTAACAAATTCCTTGATTCATTAGTCCTTTGGTCCGTTTGTCAGTCATAGGGTCAACCAACTTGAGCAGCTAATCACCAGCAAGTTGCCCTGTCAGATCGATCAGTAAAACCATCAATCGCTCGAGCGGTCGGTCAGATAGTCAAGATCAGTCAGGCAGTCGGTCAATCAGTCGGACATGGACAGTTAATTGGTCGATTGATCAATCAGTCGGTCGGCCGGTCGATCGAGCGGTCGGTAGTCAGTGAGTCGGTCAGTGAGTCAGTCAGTGAGTCAGTGAGTCAGTGAGTGAGTGAGTGAGTGAGTGAGTGAGTGAGTGAGTGAGTGAGTGAGTGAGTGAGTGAGTGGGTGGGTGGGTGGGTCGGTCAGTCAGTCAGTCGAACAAGAACAGTTAATCTGTCGATCGGGCGGGTGGTATTTAGTCGTTTGATCACTAAATCCCCGGATTAAATGTATTGCTCATTTCTTCACTAATTCGACAAATCCGGTCTTAATTCACGATTATGTAAGTAAATACGTTAGTAATCTCTCGGGGCGTGTAATTCTTGCGTGGCTCACTCCTGCTTCTAAGTGGACGTTAAGAATCACTGAATTTACTGATTGCGTTTTTTTTGTTGTAAATTTTGTTCTTTTTTCTCAGTTTTTGGCGCATGACACAGATTTCTCTAGCCCGCTGCCCCGATACGAGTTTCAAGGAATTGTGAGTGACGTGTGGCTACCCATTAAAGTGCCAAAGGTCAGTTCCGAGTCCAAGAACCAAGCCATACTTGATACACGCTGTAATGACCCAATATAACATCCTTATTCCATTAAGCACCTCTCGACAAGAGCTCCCTCCGCTTAAGGTTTTATGGCAATAAACCCCTTTTAAATTCCACTAAAAAATGCCCCCAAATTCCCAGAGGTGTGCTTCACAATATCTCCCTAGTATTGGTCCCTAGCAGTGTAGCAAGCATGGTTTTGAGTTGATATTGGTTTGTTTTGTTAAATTCATTAGAGAAGATTAAGTTTATCTCTTGCTGTTTGGAGCTCTCGGAGAAGTCTGGGTATAAAACACACACACAAAAAAAGACACGCGAGCTAGCAAATTTTATTACCACCACGTCCCAAGCGTTAATTATATAAATCGAAAATCTATGATAAGTTTTTAGATCGATTTGTAATCATTGATCAATTCGTTATTTTCATTCAGGGAGATGTCCACTTTGATCCTCTGAACAAAGGCAATATCTATCTTCCTTTTGTGCGTTCCACCTACAACAGGTTCGATTTACTAGTAACACTGAACTTAATGTTATTAACAACCAAAAGTGGTCGATGTAGTTAAAAGTATTCGAAAACCAAGAGTGGACTCGGACATGAGCTCGAAGTGTTTTTATCGTAAAAGTTTTTTTTTCATCAGGTGCACTGGCCGCCATACAGACACTCCGAGACAACAGGTTAATAAACTTACTTCATATATTGATGGCTCTGTCGTGTATGGCGAATCAGAAATGAGGAATGGGGCGTTACGAGAATTCAAAGATGGGAAGATGAAGCTTGGTCCTGATGGTCTCATACCGGTAAGATGGAGTTTCAGACCACACTATTCATCAACCTTTTTTGATTGCGAATCTCGCTTTACGTTCTTTTGTCAGGGAAGACCCTTAGTTTGTGCTCACGATCCTTCTCTTTCTCCCTTAATGCATGGGAGCAGCCAGACAGAGGTCTTAGGGGTGGAGTGGCGACAGGGCAGCGAACCTGCGCAGGCAGGGTTATCGTTATTGCATCCTTTAGACAAGACACTACCTTAGATCGTATGAGCTCCATACTGTCTATGTTATATAATTTAGCGGCTTACGGCTAACGGTTGAGGAAATTGTAGCACAATGCCTGGAGTTGGGAAGATGGGGTCTATTTCTACTTGCTTCATGACATAAAAAATTGTACTTCACGCCGGTACTCATGGTGGCTTAACATCTAGAATGTGAAGACTGAGTAGCAGTATTCTATCTTCATGTCATCTTAAGGTATGTGGTAATCACTCAGTTGATTTGTTAAAACATTTCCTCTCTATCGAGCAGAAAAACACGATGGCCATAGCAAATGATAATCCGTTGGGCCGTGATGCAGACAGTCTATTGGCCGCTGGCGATTCAAGAGCTAATGTTCAACCGATGTTGATCGCATTTCACACTCTGTTTGTGCGGGAACATAACAGGCTCTGTGACGAGTTCAAAAACAAAGATCCACTGGTAAATATCACAATACTAACTGTTCACAAAATTGCCTCTTAAAGGACTCAGTCACAGCATTTTGAGCTATTTTGGCCACATACCAAAATTGTAGAAAAACTGAAGTTATTAGTTTTCTAAGATAGAAAAACAGCAAAGAGATAATAATACACTATTAAGGAACAAGGATGGTTATGAATAGAGAAGATTGACACGGATTACAATCGACGAGATGCGCAAACCGTGAAGGAACTTTAACAAGTGGCATTGCACAGTTTCAAATACATCGACAAGGACATGGAAATTCAGTGGTTTGACTCTCTGAACGATCAACATACGTAACAATGTTGTTTCTCAGAATAACTAACACAGATTAATTGCATAAGACCCATTCTTTTCACCTAGGCTACAGACGAACAGCTATTCCAGGCCGCGCGTCGCCTGGTGGCGGCTGAGCTCCAGGCCATTACGTTCCGTGAATACCTGCCAGCATTGTTGGGGGGAACCGATCACATACCACCTTATCAGGGGTACAATGAGAGCGTCAGCGTTGGCATGAGCAACATCATGGCCACTGCAGCTTTCAGGTTCGTAATACATGTAATTACACGGTTCAAGGTGACGTATAGGATCAGCTTCAGAATGTAGCATTATTACACAACTAAATTAGTTCAGAGGTCCAGGAACTAAATTCAAGCAATCAGATTACCCCATTGCCGGTCAAATATCCTCTAAGTATTGGACCGGGCACTGACCCGAATGATCCCGCAAGAAAACAAGCTTTCCTGGTAGTTTCGGTCTTATAATAAATCTCCATTAATCAAGCTCTCTCGGGACCTTACTGGAAGAATATTGGCCCTTGGTCTTTTTTGTGCGGATCTCACTGCGCTCGGTCCGTTCCTTTTAGACCTCGAACTCTCCCCGAACGGCCCTCGCGCTTGGTTAATAAGACATATTTCTTCGTGTTCAATCAGTGTAAAATATCGATTGAATTGAAAGTAAACCGTTAAGTATAGTACTTTAGGATAACATATTAGCTCTATCTGACACAAATCTTTTGTTTCTTACTAAATACATGTTGAAAGAGAGATATTATCTTTGATTGAGCAATAAACAACGTTCGGTCGATTTCAAAAGTATGAATGATTGTGGACAAGAGAATAGGTTGTGGATAAATAATCCTTTCTATCCTGAACGGAGTCGTCATACAAACCTTTAACAAACCTTAAGCCCTCTGTTCACAAGCGTAATATGTTGATTGCCTTTACTTCTCTTTCAATGTCAGATTCGGTCACAGTCAAGTCAACACTCACTTGTGGCGGTTTGAAGAGGATGGTACCATGTCTCATTACGGTCACCTCCCTCTTAGAGACGCTTACTTCTCTCCTGAAAGAGTATCGAGGGAAGGGGGAGTAGATCCCCTCTTTAGAGGAGCTGCGAGACAAGCCGCACAGGAAATCGATTTACAGGTATTGCTTCCTTCACGAGTTAGCCTGTGTGTAGAGCCCTTAGCTAATGGGCCACGTTCGATGTATCAATATTCTAACATGGCTCCGAGGTTTTCAGGACAAACTTCTCTTTTGGTAATTGAGAGACAAAAGAAACTTAAAAAACTTACAATTTTTACCCGAAAGCCTCGGAGCCATGTTAGAATATTGATATATCGAACGTGGCCTATTAGTCACTTAAGTCAATCAAAGTTTTAATGTTTTTCCTTCATTGAAAAGTCGCATGGTTTTCCCTTTGCTTTGCCTTTGTGTCAAAACGAATCTTCGCGCGAAAACAGCGATTGCGAGAACGTGTTTCACCCGTTTTGATTTCGCATGGTATTACACATGGTATTACTAATCGTTTTGAAACGATTGGCTGAGTGTTTCAGATATCCGCCGACGCCGCGCAAATGCTTTATTTCAGACATTTTTTAGTACTTTTGCATCGCTTACCGCCACTACACTCTGATATGCTTACTCTTTTGCCTATGGCGGATTGTTTTTGAAAAACCACTTGGGATTTTCTTTTATTATAAAGTTGCGTCAAGTACACCTTGAAAAAGAGCTTCGTGGTAGCGTTTTCTTTATTCAATATAAAGTCGCTGGTGTGTAAAATAATGCTGTCGATAATAGTGAGCTTAATTTCGGTCTTCCTTCGACATGGCCTCCTCCACTAGTGGGCGCCATTTTGGATTCCGTCCATAACTTTAAAACATATTGATAAGAACCCTTAATTAATCACCACATACCAGTCTAGCTTAGTTCTGTAAAGACTTGAATGATCATAGCAGCTATGCACACAACTAAATTAAAGCCTTAAAAAAATAGTTCTGTAAATTTTTCCTTGTTCTCTTTCTACTGATAACAAATTAAAAAAAAAAAAACCAGATTTCCAAATTCAATTCCGCCAAAACACTGTACATTTGCATAACTATTTGTTTCAGCTTGATGCCGTCAATCGAGGGTTTTTAATTTTTTTGTTTTGTTTTGGTTCTAGATGGTAGATGATATGCGTAACGTTTTGTTTCCGTCCGGTCACCATGGTGGTTTAGACCTGGCTGCCATGAATATTCAGCGCGGAAGAGATCATGGCCTACCAGACTACAACTCTGTGCGTAAGGCGCTTGGTCTAAAAGGTTGGTGACAGATATATGAAGGTTATATCCTTTCTTTTTCCACCAGCTACATGTTCAAATACGACGCCAGGCAGTCAGCTACTGGTCTTTGTTCCAGCCGTTATTTGGGTCATAGTTGCGTGACGCCCAGGTAATGGCTGTGAAGGAGACTATTATCTAGTGGAAATCCATCTGTGTCGCCGGCTAACTATTTACCAACAAGCAGAAGCCCATCACTGGGGGTGTGCAACTCCTATACTAAGCCTGTGTCAAGGCATTTTCACAGGCCGGTCTATTTTTAGGCTTCTTTTCCCGCGAAATAGGCCAGTTCTGGTCTACATGAGTGCACATCGGTAAGGAAAAACACTTTGTTTTTCTTTTTAATCTTCCGGTGAAATGATGACGTCAGTTAAAATTAAGTCTGTGCTTGTGATTGGCCACTGAGGTTTCTGTGGGGGTCTGAATTCGCGGTAAATTCAAACTAAAAATAGATTGGTCTGCGACAACGCAGTGACAGGAATATGGGGTATAGTTGCACGTTCCTAGTGACGAGCTCCTGCAACAAGGTAAGGTAAAGTCTGCGTACGAGCCAGGCCGGAGCTTATCCCGGTTTCAGTAGCATGAAGCGACTAGGAGTGTTTCCACTCCTCCCTGGATGGGATGCTAGTCCATCGTAGGGCTACCCCCAGCATTAAAATCGGCGGTACCCATTTATACACCTGGGCGGAGAGAGGCACTGTGAGAGTTAAGTGCCTTGCCCAGGAACACAACGCAATGTCCCCGGCCGGGGCTCGTACCCGGACCGCTTGATCCGGAGTCGAGCACTAACCATCCCGCAAGCTAGTCAGATATTCCGGTAGTTCCGTTGGTTAGGAGGTACGTCTAAGCTTTGATCGTTACCCCTGGGCCAGTTGTTTAAAGCCCATTTGTGCTAATTTAGCACACATTTAATTTTAATCGTTAATGGGGGATTTTTTAATTCCTCACATAAAAAATAGTTTTCAATGTTATTATTTTTAGAGTTTTACATTAGTCATATAAATTATGAGAAATATATATAGGACTGAAAACCACACTGAAAAGTTAAAAAAAAAAAATGAGATCAAAATTAAAGCCAATCCTAGATTGTCTTGATTTAATTTGAACAACCTGGCACAGTTCCAGAAGTTTTGATATAAATGATTTTTTTCTTTTGCGTAGAGATTACTAGTTTCGCCGACATTACCAACGACTCCAAGATTGCCCTTAAATTTGAGGATCTTTACCAAGACAGAAACAATGTAGACTTATGGGTAGCAGGCTTAGCCGAGGAGCATGAACATCGAAGTGAATTGGGACCGACTTTTAGAACGTGAGTAATGTTTCACAAAGTGAAGTAGTTTCTAAGGGTGCTTTCCTTCTGGATGATCCGGATCAAATTTATGATCCAAGGTCACTCGCATCATGGTGCATCAAAGGAACAGGTGAATCCCAGCGTGGATTTATTGATTCCTTTGATGCACCATGATCCGAGTGATCTTGGGTCAATGATCCTGAAGTCTCTTAGGTGTCATGCACTCACCTAGGTTTCTGACAAAGAGGTGGAATTTTCTGCACAGGATAACGTTATTTTCTTTTGGAACGGTAAAGTAACTTAAGCATTTTCTTTTGCAGAATAGTGATGCGTAATTTCTTGAGAATCAGAGACGGAGACAGGTTCTGGTACGAGCGTTATCTCTCTCAAGAGGTAAATGAACAGCTTTTGTACCAATATTATCCTGTACAAGTCACGATTGGTTAATTTTACCATAATAGATATATTTTCAAATTCAGGAGGTTTGAAGTAGATACATATAAGGAGTTAATAAGGTTCGGTAATACAGCAGTCTCAACGGACCACACTAAAAACAACATCGACTGACAAACAACTTCAGTTTCACTTGACTTTGAAGCGTGGCCGTTCAGCTCAGGATGTCGAAACGTCAGTCACCAACAACAGTTCTTTTCAGAACTACCCTCACCCGGACGATCACACAAGACGAACTATTGATACTCCCGGGTTCAAACCATTACCTATGTTAGGCTTGGAATAATTGTGAATGTCATTTTATGGTTGAAGAAGCTAACAAAACTGACACCATTTCTAACCTGTTTGGTACCGTCTGAAGTTTACTAACAGATTGCGAGAGATGTCGTTCAAAATTAGTTTTAGAATTTTTTGGTTACTTACCGTTGTCGATGTTCTCTCCTCTTTGCTCTTTGCTTGGCAATAAATTTACATTGTAAAAGCTAGTTGAGTCATAGTTAATAGGTGGAAATGGTTAAGAAGGTAGATAAACATCAAAGAAACAAACAAACAGGCTAAGATTATTTTTGGATATCCTCCTGCACATCCTTTGTTTTATGTTCACAGACTATGCATGAATTACATAATCGCCAAGCTGGTTAGTTGTAGGAGCACACATAACCACCTTTTGGATTTTTTCAGGTTTTGTGCAGAGTCAACCCCCAAAATAGCCAACAAAGACATACGACAAAGAACTTTGCCTGGTTTCTCAACCATTTCCCTCTATTAACTATGATTGAGTGATGTGAACAATCCTCCTGAGATTAAGTTCAGCGTATTAAGGTTCACATTAAGGTGCACTTAGGTGCCTTTGGGAAAGAGAACATGCACTTAATACAAACTGTAGGGTATTCACAAATTTATCCCTTTGCTTCGCATTCACAGGAAATCGACCAGGTCCATTCCCTGACGCTCGGGAAGATCATTCGTCTGAACACTGGTTACAAGAGCGCGCCTGATAACGTATTTTTCTCCACGGAGTATTGCGCAGGCGTAGAAAATTTCCAGTGCGTACCGTACAACGAAACTCCGACTGGAAGTTGTGAAAATTTGCAACGAAAGCTCTGGACTCTTCAACAAGATTTGGAAAAAAGCAAGCAGACTTGTGACGCAAAAGGTTCGGTAACTGATACCACTGCGTCCATCGACGCCATTGACATTGTTTTAATAGTGTTGTGTGTTCTGTTCTTCTTGCTTGCTGGACTATTTTTATTTCTTTTTCTACGTGCCTGGCTCCTGCTGAGGCGAAATCTGCTAGATAACGTTAACGTACAGACAGATGTTGGACTTGAATTGAGAAATAAGTCCAAGAAAGAGAGCGAAATTTATCAAAATGCGTGCGGCGATTTAATTATTTCCTATTGAAGCAAGATGGTTTGATTATGTGAAGGTGGGGGGAGGGTGATGGGGCACTGAGTTGTCTAGACTATGGATAGTACCTTTCTTTTCCTAGCAAGCGACGCGAATACACCAATGCGAAGCAAATGCTTTCCTTATCATTGGCCGAATTTGCACAATTTTAACTTTTTTAATGGCGGGGAGGATTTCAGGAACAAAAACCGACTGCTCGTTGTGGAGTTCTGGTAAACCGAGCACAACCACTGTACACTTTCTTTTTTTTTCTTTCTTAAAGATCATGGAATTAGCCACGCGATACTTAAACGCAATATTACAAGCAATAACTCTCTAGTAGGCATCCACCCACTTTCCCCCTCACCTCACCATCCTTCATGTACGATTCATCCGCCCAAATCAAGCGGGCTATGATTTTTGTTGATAAAAACAACGTGTTTCTTACTCTTGGCCTAAAAAGCCAAAAGAAAAAAAATTCTGAACATCGACGAGCGAAGTCTAACCTTCGGACATACACACATACAGAAACCTGACCACCTAATAAAATGCGTGAAAAAATTTGTTGTTCTAACATACATTGTACCTGAGTAAAATTAAACCTCAAGAAAAGTAGGAATAGGCTGTTGTGGACCCTATGAGATTACGACAACAGATCTATAGATTTGTGTTAGAGATTCATTGTTGAATAGTGCTATTCAGAATTGCTGATTGTAATAATTGTTGTTGTAATAATTTCCCTTTCGTTTTGTGAAGTAGTTGATTTAACCTAATTGTGTTACAACAGAAACAGAAATTCAATTAAAAAGTCACAATGGTGAAAAAAGAAATACCTGGCGAAACATGATTAATAATATTTAGGATACATTTTAACATGGCTGACAAAATTTAATCACAAATGCTCATGACATTTGTATTTTAGGTATTTATAGTAACTAGTTGACCTAAATGGTACAAAATGCTGCCAAAGGGAAGGAGGACCTAAGGAGTGTCAATGCAGAGCAGGGTTGTTCCCATACAGAACTCCTGATCGTCGGTGACAGTGACAAACTGGTTTATTTTTAAAACTTCTCGGATTTCAGCACTCAGTAGCACTAAGCTTCATAACATTTTTCATTGTTCTCTTACGGACAAAACTCACGCTCTTATACAAGTACACTCGGAATTTCCAGAAACTTCTCTAGAGAATTAAATAGCATTGTTGCAAGGTTTCTAAACTCGAATATTACATGAGAAATAGGACATTCCAGACAGTTCTAGGTCACGGCTGAATAACTTCCGGTTCGAAATTTTAAATAACAACAAGCCGTAATCTTCCTCTGAGTGATTTCCAAAATGTTGACTACAGTTGTCCAAAATATAAATGGTCCCGCTAAAATCTGTGATGTTTTAAATGATATTAACTTCAACAGATCGCAAATAACACTTGACGAGAGGGAACTCTATTTCAAACTATGAAACGGATGCCCGGTTAAAAATCAAAATTTTGCTTGCTGTTGTGGCAGTTGACACATTTAAGCATCATCAAAAGCACAATATAAGGTTGGTTTACATTTACATTTCTGGTTTTGAGAGCTTTAACTCTTATGGTAAGCTGACGAGAAAATTTTGAACTGACTTGGTTCTCTATCACGGCGGGCGCCTTTAAACTACACTAACTTCTTCGCTTCTGTAGTTCGTATAGTGTGATGGTCCGGGTGAGGGTAGTTCTGAAAAGAACTGATGTTGGTTGAGGACATAGGCTGCGAGCAGCCTCTCCTTTGCTCGAAAATTCGTGGGGGAAGAACGCAAAGAAGAATGCAACTCAGGCGAGCGGTGGATCGTGAGCGTGCGAGCGTAATATGCCAAGCTGCGAGCCGCTCGCACTGCTTGCGGCTCGCGGCTTCTCCGCTCGCCACTCGCATGTCACACTTTTGGTCACAACTTATTTTGCCTTCTTCACCGCGTTCTTCCCCACGGATATATGAGCAAAAGAGAGACTGGTCGCGGTCTATTGAGGACATCAAGATCAACAATGTTTAGCTGCTCTCGTGGAGTCTAGGAGCCTCTTGAAGAACGATCTTGTCGATGGGATGTTCCAGGACTGCAGACTTCGTTGTCAGCCTGACTCTCCTCACAAGCCCGTCTCTCCTGTTTGGTTTTACTTCCACAATGCGACTAAGGGGCCACAAGTTTTCTCCAGTTTCACCTTTATAGTAACACCTTTATCTTTGCAGTGTTTTTTTTCTCACTTACAGCAATTAAACTCACAGATACTGACTTGCAAAAACAAACTAAAATCGAATGGAATAAAACTTAGCATAAGCTCACAAGTACGCATTACGGACCTATTTTATAGCAGCCCTGTTAGCGCGACACACAGTCTTTAGGGTAAAAGCAAAAACAAACACTTGTGTCACCAGTAATTTGGTAAACCTTGGTTTGCCGTTCAATAGGCCCTTTGCAAGATCCGGTCACATGGTATGGAATTAATTATGCTGGGACGCAAGTTACACAGTGGGACTTTCAAAATAAAGTAAAGTCGGGCTGCACTGGTACGAGTTCCTTTGTTTTGAAAGTCCCACTGTGTAACTTGCGTCCCAGCATGATTATTTCCGTACCATGCGACCGGATCCTGCAAAGGGCCTATTAACAAAAGGTCAACGACGGTTGGTAATTAACAAATTGTTTCAGATCATCGATGCATGAAGCTATCATGACAATATTTGCGATTTAAATAGGGGTCTTTTAATGAAATCGTCTGCAAAAATCAACAAAAACTCGGGTTTTTAGCAAAATACAGTTTCTTTAAGATGTAGTTGTCCTTTTAATCTAGCTCCGGACGTACAAGCAAAGTCGTACCCGAACCCAAAAATATGTTTTGGCGTCATTTAATTTACCAAGTCTAGATTTCACTATTTTCTCAGAGAGTCAGAAAATAATGTGAATTGAAAAATTACCCAAAAATAAAATTATAATGTAAAAAGGCACTAGTTCTGCAATGCTGCTCAAGAAAACTGGAAAAAACCCTGAAGAATTCTGTCGCGTAAAACAAAATTAGGCTTGACCGGCGATGTCAAAATGCGGTTGTTATGGCAATGACAAGTGACGTGAAGAGACAGTTGACATGTCAAAATCTCGGCGGGGGATGAATGAACAGCTACTGAACGTTTCAACATCACAGAGTAATTCTGGGGGGCGGGGTGGCATCAACCCCTAACCCCCTCCACTGTGCGCACGAGGTTTAATCAATATTTGAAGATTCTAACTGGCTTTCTTCCACAAATATAGGAGTCAGGTACTTCTCATCGAACCGCGACCAAACTCTGACCAACCAGGACTTTTCATATTGTCTCTTTTCGATTCTTTCTTGTGGAGTGCTGGCCGAGGGATCGTTAACATCAATTAGACTTAGCCTGCGTGCTTTCTTTTCTTCCTCCAGCTCATCAATACCTGTTTTAATTTTCAAACACGAAAGCACAGGCATGGCAACCCCTCCAAAAACGATGACAGATACGATGACAATAATAAGAGTTGTAGTTAACATCATTTGTCGCGGGATGGAAACAGTGTTTCTAACAGCTAAAGCAAACGCGATGGCCCCACGCAATCCGGAGAAGAACATCATGTGCTGAATGTTAAGTGGAATTTTCCGCGTTCTTCCGATGTTCAAAATCAGCGATAATGGGTAAATGTTAAGAGCTCGTCCAACTTGTATAGCCATGAATGACCAGCCGATGAAACCGGCGTTCCATTGATGATTCGTGAAGGCAAAGACAGACAAGCCGATATATGAAAAGATAAAAGTCTCTGCTAAAAAATTCAAAAGTTCAAATGTCTGCATGGTGCGTGTCCGTGATTCTTCGGTGAGATTTCTGTACGTGTAATGCTGTTGTGTTATTCCGCAGAAAAGCACAGCCACTATTCCGGACCAATTCGAGAGCTCAGCTGCTAAAAAGGTGCAATAAGACATCAGGAAAAATAGAGCCGTCTCCAAGATAGGAAAGCTTCCAATCTTAGTCAATTTCGTTACCAGTGCATTCACACACGACATGCCGCATCCAATGGTGAAAGACCCAACAAAAATGGCCACAAAATCTGCAATGGCCTTCAGGAAAGAGAACAAATCGAAATCTCGCAGGTCGCTCTGGTTGTACGCTAAGTAGGTTTCAATAGCTCTGTATAGAACGATCGCAACGGCGTCGTTCAGAACACTTTCTCCGAAAACCAACGCGTACATGTCAAGGTCCGCGTGGAGATCGTGAAAAATCGCCAACACGGTCACGGGATCGGTGGCGGAGATCAAGGCACCAAAGAGCAAACACTCCGCATAGTCAAAATTTTCTGTGACTCCTGTCCAGATGTTAAACCCGAAAACCAGCGAGCCCGTAACGATACAAGAAATAGTCGTGCCAAAGAAAGCATAGGTCATAATAGCGCCCAAATTTCTAAAGAAGTAACGCTTCTGAAAACTGTAACCGGCGTAGAAGATGATGGGCGGGAGTAGAACATAGAAGAATATCTCAGGATTAAAGGAAGACTTGGATTCAATTTCGTTGCCTTCATCGGGAGGGGAGGTGTGGGGCGGAAAGCGAATTCCCGTCAGTGTATACGAGTACTCTGTTCCATTTATGTTGACGAAAACGTTCTTCGGCGCTATGGTGATGTTTCCGCAATTTTTCAATTTCACAGCCAGCGGTTTCCTCTGGCTACGGCTTTCGGAGTACTTGATTATGGCGCCCACGACGACTCCAAGAATCATCGCGACCCCGGTCTCGTGAAAGAACTCGAATCTCCGGATCTTGAAAAGCCAGATCATAAGGACGTTAATGATTAACAAAGTAATGAGTATCAACATGCTTAAGCTGTCGGTTTTGTGAGTGTTTTCCATCTCGTCCTCTTTCTTGCCTTCGAGAGTAGTCGGAGTCTCAACCGCCTCGGAAAACATGGCCAAGAGTATGACAACAGTGGAAACAGCCAGAATGAAATCCCCTTTGGCGATAAGCTTTTTGTGGCGCCTGAAATTCATCGTATTACAGCTTCCAGTCTCGAAGATTCAAAAGTTAGTTTTCGACGGTTTCACTGAGTCGTGTAAGTGACAGAAAAAGAAAAAGTCAATAAACAAGTGACACTTCCAGATATCCAAGTTATTAGTGATGATACTTTTAAAGCAGTGTCCTCTCTCTGAAGCCGTTTTTCCATGTGTCGTAATCCAGCGCTATAGAGGTTGTAAAAAAAGATTTAAGTAGAAATAATGTGATGATCTAATAGCTTTTCCCTGAGTTGTCAATGGAGATTTTAAGAAATTAACTCTGGGTCGATTAAACATGATGAATGTTTAATAGGATACCTGTTTTTTCAGTTGAAGTCCATTTGCCCAAAGATCGAGAAAAGGCAGGTGGACATGTTAGGCGGCGAACTGTAAAAAGTAAACTATTCACTTCTAAAAATATTGAAATCGGTTTCTTAATTTTTATTATCGAGCGCTTTTGACTCGATATCAGGTGACTCAAAGAGGAAAATTTTTCGTTTTTTCCACAAGAAACAAGAAAAAAAAAAATGTCGTGATATTGATTAAATTGTTACAGGAACTGATTCAAAACGACTACATATCTGTGGGAATAAAGTAAACAGGAGAATTGAAATTCCCTGTATTTGTGACATCGGAGTTTCAATGTGTCTTTTACTGACAATGGAAAAGAGAAGTTGCCAGCATTTGACTGTGTATTCGCGTTTTCATGCATTCGAATTCTCGTGTGACAACTGCTGCATCTTACATAGAGAAGTTGTCCTCAGAGTCCGGTGTTTCTAAAGCTTACTGGTATCACAACACTTGCAGTCGATCCAAATTCTGATGTTTTGGATGATTTTCTAGCACATGTGCACATCTGATGATTCTATCTTCCCACTTTTTTCAGCCTGGAGACAAATTGTAATCAAAACTCTCTTTCGCGAGAAAAATACTGACGAACAAGCAAGATAACTTGATATGGCTAAGGAGCTTGGTGGTTTTGTAGGGGACTCCGTTTTAGAACACACAAACGGGATGTGGGCCTACTTCCCGCCCATTAGGCTGAATAATACAAATAATTTTTTTCTGCCGACGCATCCATGGAACCGTTTGAAACTGAAACTCTTTTCCCAGGGCCTCCACATTTCGGCGCCGATTTTTTTTCCTCTGCAGGTTTCTTCCGCTCGTTTCCTAGGATGCAAAAACGTCAACATTCTAAGGAAATATATGCAGGTGTACCCTTCAATTTCACCTTTACAGTATTCATTGCAACTAAATTATTGTAAATTAGAAAACAGCTCAAAGAAAACACCGCAAAATATTGTGTCTTTATTACTCGATAGAAACACAGCACAGCTGCAGTAGTTATGCTGTTCCTTATTGTTGTTGGGAATTTTTCTGATAAGAAAAAAACAAAAGGTTCGAGGAACTATATGTACATAATGATGTCCCCAGGCAGGCTTTCTTTAGACAGCCGTTATAGAAAACTAAATCGATCAGCTCCTTCTCTGAGTCACCGAACGAACTTAATTTCAAACAGGCGCGTTCGAGTGTAGACTGGGCTAAACAAGTTAATATAGATTGAGAATAAAAGGAGAGGAGGACCGGAGTAGCGACAAATGAAAAAAAGGAAACCTGCCGCAAGCAGTTCTCCACACTTCATGCTGGCTAAACTTTAAGAACGTCAACTACTGCGTTTAAGGAAAAAAAAAAAAACAAAAAACACCAAGTTACATGAATGAAGGGATTCAGTTCAGCAGGAAAGGAAACAAGAACCCGTAATACGGGGATATTACTACTTGCTTTGCCGTGATTGGATAAGAAGCGGTACTTTAATTGTGGTAACGGGTCTCAGACAAGGGTCACCGATAACTTCGTAAATGTTTTCAAAGGTGTCACATCTCTTCAAGTACTCTCTCACCGTTGCATTTTGTACTTTTTCCTAACAATGCCAGTGGGCTTTAACTCGCAAGCTCGATATATAAATGACATATGGCCTACGAATTGAAATCTCAGCTCAGTGGCATCAAAATTTCCACCGTTTAAAGACGGTCCATTTCTAAGTTGAGTGCCTCATAGCCACTTTCATTACACTGTGTGTTAAAATGGCTGCCCTGTATGGTTGTTTAGGGAAGCCAGTTTATTTGGCAGACTGCGTTTACCTTTCAAAATTATTTTTCCTGACTTTTTGGTCTCCCTTTCAGCAATGACTGAATCCATTTGGCGGTTACAGTCATTAGAGAAGGTGGCAAACTAGTTACCGAAAGATCCGAACACTGGTAACACCAGTTTATCTATTTTTAAAGCGTTCTAAAGCTGTTAAGTTAGGCCTGGACAATCCAGTAAAGCTGTCACTATTATTTGGACGTGCCCGCTGAGGAAGAGCTAAGCTTACTAAAATACTTCTTTCTATTTTTTAAATGCCTTATTCCTCTCGTGCTTGTTGGCTGTGAACTAAATGTACTGAAACTAAACTGAAACACTGTCCCCTCTAGCGCAACATTTATCAACTCATGGCGTTTATAGAAGAAACTAGAAGAGACATCAGTAAAAAGTGTTCTGCCATTCTTGACCCTTCGATTTGTTTTACGGCAGGTATGTACTTTGTGTTGTTACTCCTGTACATAAGTTATAAACATAATAAAGACTTTTTATTTCCAAAAAAATCATCAAACAACTTGCTTTCCGAGGAAATTGAGCAAAAATGTAATTTCTGACGAATGAGCTTGAGAAGAAGGAGCCATGGTTGTTACCCAGATTTCCTGCCTTTTTCTCCCCACGGGGTTTTTACGGCAGTTTTTTTCTGGCCTGTGTTCTAATCGCACTTCTATTGTACGCGGTTGCTCAGCTCCGTTATTATTATCCTCTTTTGTATTAGCGTTCTTTACTTGAATTTTTTCTAGTTTACTAGCTCAAATGGTACGATATATTTATATTTTGGGTTTTTGGTCCGAAGTAGTGGACAACTCGGCCTAACCCTGACTGGCATAATATGCTTGTCTATGAGGTTATTAGCTATGTGTTCATTCGTTGCAAAATCGAGAAAAAATAATGATTTTTCTGCCATTTCAATATTCTCTAATCGAGTGCAAGAGAAGATCAAGGTACTTACCTGGATCTCCTCTTGTTGAGAGCTACCAACGGCCTATTAACACTAAATAACTTTGTGACGGATTTGCCATCATGCTTTAGTTTGCCAAATTCAAAAGCTGTATCTTGATTTGTTCGTGAACAAATTCTAGTAGACTTTCCATTTCTATAAAGAAGACACGCAATTGATTCCAGTTTAGTTCATAAAGTTTCCGTTAATTTTCCTTCAGAAGTTTTTGTGTTGTTTGTTTGATTTGTTGTTGTTGTTGTTTATTTTATTTTTTTAAGTTTGCTGTTTTTTGTTTTTTTTAAGGTAACAAGACAACCGGGGATTGTATTTTGTATGGGAAAGTTTATAGTCTTAATTATAAAATGACTGTTATACTACGCGCGCTCTCATTGGTCCATAGCTCTGTTTAGATGAGAGTATGTAAACACGGTTGCGACGTTTTAGATTCGCGCGTATTTTTGAGAAATATTTCACAAAAGCAATGGAGTAATTTTTCCGCGTTAACATAGCCTCATCTTAACACTTTGGGTGTTGGAAGAATTCTCGAAAGTTATGCAAACTCTCGACTGCGTCTCGGGTTTGCATAACTGTCTCGAATTCCACGAACCCCCTCGTGTTTAGATGAGGCTATGTAAACACAGAAAAAGTGCTTTGTTGCTTAACTCAAACGCAAATATGGTTCAGGCTAGACAAATCTCGCTTGTATAACTTGATTGGAGTATACTAAAATTGAAGTGTCCTACATTGTTACTTCGATGAGCGTGCGGTGCGATTTTTAAAGCGATTTCGACGAGTTTTTATGAGACTCTTACAAAGAAATTCGACGCCACTGAAACGTAAGGTTTAAATTAAGTCTCACTTTTAATGGCTGACTCCCCGAACGAGCAAGATGAGCTAACCCCTCTGCGTGACGGACCACTTGGTCTCGCAAGCAAACGGTAATCTAGCTCGTAATAAAACTGTTATTGGCCACGCTTGTTCCGTCAGGATTGCTGGATATTGTTCTTGATCTATTTTGCACG
Source organism: Orbicella franksi (assembly GCF_964199315.1). Classification (NCBI taxonomy): domain Eukaryota; kingdom Metazoa; phylum Cnidaria; class Anthozoa; order Scleractinia; family Merulinidae; genus Orbicella; species Orbicella franksi. The sequence goes on along the minus strand of NC_138148.1, from coordinate 19,280,443 downwards.
ATTATGTGCGTCGAATTCGTGTTGGTCCAGAAAAAAGCCAAAACGGAAAAAAAAAACCGCTTGAGGTAATAGACAACCTCAAAGCAACGCACTTAAAGATCCATCCGTACCTTTAATGTACCATAATCCGAGACTGAACTTAGCTTGGATTATGGATCCTGTTCCGGATCATCCCAAACGAACGCACTCCCTCTCAACCCCATGATTTCTATTTTGCGTGACACCATCATCGGTGATTTTAAAAGATTGTGCCCACCAACCTCCTGAACACATAAGCGAGGACAGTGGGAAGATATTTCAATTTTACAACAAAACAGGAGATATGCCTTCTGAAATTAGCGAACTGAATAATACTTTTTATTTTTTTTTAAAGTATTTTGATAAAAATCAAGAAAATTGAAATCAAAATCAAAAGCTTAAAATACAACTTTAAAATGAATCAAATTTAAAGAGGCCCAATTCTCGTGGGTTTAACAACACACGCTGAGCACTAAAAATTGTCTTCTACCACTCGCTAATTATTTTTTTCTCGATGCAATTAGAAGAACCATTTCAATGAGAGTTATTCATTGACAAGGAAGAAAGTCTCCATTTGGACCAATGCCCTCCTATCGATCCTCCCATTCCGCCCATGGGGGATATGAATCCGGATTGCATTCAATTGCATTAGCGGCTTCCACTGCGTATCCAGCGCTTGTTATCTTTCTTACGCCCTCTCCTACAGCAATTTCTCCCCCAGCCTTGCACCGCTCTTCTGCAATTTTCCCAGGCCCTGCATACAATCCTAATTTACCGTCAGACACATCAAATGGAGCATAGAAGCCTGTACTTCTTTGCGAGGTGAAAGTGAAAGTGGAGTTTTCATACTGATGCTTCTTGAGACGGAGAGGAGGAATCGGTCGCGGAAACACACAGTAATCTGGGAGAAGATTTACAACAAGAAACGTGTCTTTGTCTATTTCGCTGCATCTGTATTCGACACAAGCATAAGCCACTTTGTAATTCCAGTAATCATCCACAGTTGTTGTTTCCTGAGTGGGTGTTTGCTCTTTTATGGAAAATCCGTACCTGATCTGCTGGTTAGGTGTGAAACTTTGTACTGATACCATAGGAAATTGTTTTCCATCCCAGATTACAGTTCTCATTTTCATGAAACACTTGTTCGGTTCCTGCTTTAGTTTGCTAACATCCATCGTGTACCATGACAGTGGGTGGCCAGGTGGCAAGGAACCAAAATCATCGAACGCATCTACTTCGATTTCTTTCTCCTCCAAGTAAAATGCAAACGCCACCAAAGTGTCACTGACATCGCGACACTTGTGCATCTCGTCTCCAGCGAATATGGGCCCTGCCTGCGAAGTTACTTTTGCTATGAACTGATACGAAGTCGATTTATTCCCTTCCAGAATAGATGATGCTTCTAACTGAGGCGACAGCTTCACCAGGGTTACCTGGTCATCGGCATTTAACTGAGAGACACGCTCACTGCCGTCTACATTATTCGACACCTTCCTTGATTGTAAAACGACGTAAGAATCGCACCAAGCTGGAATACAAGCTATTCCGTTTCTATCGGTGATCGCCTTGGTATATCCATAATACTGTTCCTCATTGGCATTCTCCTTGCCAATCAACGTGACTTCGGCTTCAATGACGGGTTACGTGTCTTCACTGGTCCTAGTGTAAGCCTGAGCTCGAACGTAACAGCGTTTCCACTGGATGTCGATGTTGATATATGATATTTTGTCAGTTTGAATGTCCCCGACATAAAACCTCCTGCCACCTTCTGCTCGTTTGGTCCTTGAAGTATCAGCTGGCTTCATTTCTCCCATTTGTCGCCATCTTCCGGTCTTTTCATCAAGCCACCACAACCATGGCGCCATTTCTCCAGAAGAATTCCTTGGTAAGGTAATCTTTGGGAGGTGGGAAAAAGTAGTTTAAATGTAAGTAGGAAAGAGAGGAAAAAAGTAAAGTAAAAAAAGTATAGTAAAAAGGCAGGGAGACGAATTAACCCGGAGGTATTTGAAAGCTGCCTAAACTCGTATTCCAAGCTTAGTACAGGGACGCTGGGGAAGGGAGGAGTGAGTGAAGGTCTCTTGATTTATCTTTGTAGTAAAGCATATTTAGCCCTCGGGATGCTCTACGCGATAAGATGGATGTTCTTGAAACGACGAACGTCACACGACGTCCTCTTGAATCCAACCCGTTGGATTGAAAATAACGCAGATTGATCCTCCCAGCCCGTCCTGCGTCCTGCGCACGCTTGAGGGTTAAGATTGGTAACAAAAGAATTTTCCTCGGCTTTTCCCCTGGCTTTTTCCAGATCATGCTTATCATATTTATGGCAAACTAGTCCAAGAGCATCTATATACTAGCTAGCGCTACTCATAGGGTTTTCCATTATAATATTGATAATAATAAAAGTAAAAATAAAAGTAGCTTATTAAAACTCTCTTGCAGTAAAACAACTGAATTAACGGGTACATTTTACAATCTTAAATTATCTAAAGTACAGTAATTTACAAATATAACAGTGGTACTATCAATTGAGTCACATAAAACCTTATCAGCATCGAGGTAAATCTTCATATTTCCTGCAAGGTCAAGTTTCTCATTGTTCTCGTCCTCAACTTTAACTTTAAGTATCCCGTATGTTTTCAGAGGCTGAACACTTCCTGATTGGTCAACTGTTGTGAAATCTCCAGGCATAGAGAATACGTCACTGGAGTTTCTTCGATCTCTTAAACTGACCTTTAGCTTTGCTTTACCTGTGGAAAAGAAAGATCAAAATGTCTTATTCCAGCTCCTTTGACCGGCATTGCACTCTTCATGTTTCATTTTTTCTCATTGCTTCTCATATGTTTTGTTTGGTGTCATGTTAAAGTGCAGAGAAAAATAAATGGCCGAGGATCGTGACGTTTTGAAACAACAACCGATTGTAAATTAAAGGAGTTCAGTCAAGGTATTTTGAGATATTTTGGCAAAACACAAAATTATATTTAAATGATATTGCAGAAAACCAGAAAACAGTAGTATAATAAGTAAGAAAAACACCAAAGAGAAAAAAATAAACAATAAAGGAACAAGGATGGTTACAGATGGGGAAAATTTACACGTATTACAAGCGCCGAAATTAAGGCTAAAATTTTCAAGAGCACAAATTATCTTTTCGATAGGCCTTTAATCCCCTTCCCCCTTAAAAGAATCGTCACCTCAGCTGATGCATGTTATACATATAACATATAAGATCCTCTAGAACATATAAGATCCCCTAGAATGACCGAAGAGATAAAAATTCCAAATAGCCTTAAGCGTACGTAATTCAGGCTTTTAAAGCATTGAAAATAATACCGTCGATCAGTGCAGTCGACCAAACACTAGAGAAAACAGGAAACTGTAAGAAATGTGGACCAGGACGAAAAGAGCGTTTAAGACATTTTAAAGAAAACCGTCGTTTAGTACCCCGAGTATTTAACAACAATTAGATTATGAGCTCGAGATTTCTCATAGAAATCGAGAGCGAATAATTTAATTGTTTTAGTAGAATTCTAACTGAAATCTAGTTCAAATAACGATTCCATTTATTTCTGATCTTAGTATTAAACATCACGCTTTAGAGAATTCGTGCGGAGTGAATTGTCAATTTGACATTTGTGCAGTTGTGTAAGTGCGCTTGTCAGTTTCTTTCAAAAATTTCGAGGTTTTTCTATTCAAGAAACCGTAAATGCCCTCCTTTTAGTCTTGTCAGGAATTTGATTATCCATTTGTTTCTAAATGTTCTTTCAAAACTTTGGAGAAACGAGGAAACGTTGCAATTTTGTCGACCACACCAAGCCACTGTACACTAATGGCTGATAGTGTGCAATCGCTCAGCCAATCAGATTAGAGCATTTGTATTAGTATACTGGTAGAGTTCTACTAAAACATGAGAGAAAACAGGGGAATACGAGAAATGTAGACCAGAGAGAAGGAAAGAAAAAACAAAAACAAAAACAAAAACAAAACAGCGTTTAGGCAATTGTGTGCGCTTGCAGTTACAAGCAAACATAGCTTTTTCACAAACGCCTAGGTTTGAAATTCACCTTTAAATGGCTTTCCATCTTTATCCAGCAGATTATCAGCTGGCAATTCTAGTTCCGCCATGTTGTCCCCAGCATGACCCAGAGGCGCCCTTAGGTCTTTGCTACTGTCGAATGTCACTGGTGGGTCCTCCTTCTGTAGTAATATCCGGTGGACTACAGTTCTGCCCCTCTGAAATGGCATGGTCTGGGTAGTGTCAGAAAATTGATCTGCTGGATCTTGAAATGTGACTGTCAAACGGTCCACGTCGTCAGTCACAACGAAGGAGAATTTTCCTTCTTCGTTGGTCCTATCAACTACTTTATTTCTGGAGATAACTTTGACGTTCTTGACTGGGACTTGATTATGGCCACCTACAACTTCTCCTGTAAGGCAATGTCAGAATTTTCTGGTGATGAGTCCTTTGAACCAGGCAGAAAAAGTACCGTGAAACTGTTAAAGTTCCCTTTACCTTCTGCAACTCATTACCACCCTTTTCTCAACAAGGAAAAATTTCATGAAAACGACCAGCTAAACGAAAATTACTTAGCATAACTGGGTGTAGTTGGAGACAACGTGGCCGAGTGGTCAGCGTGTCGGACTCGCAATCCAGAGGTCCCTGGTTCGAGTTCTGACCACTTTCTGAACTTTCAGGCAGACTAGAGTTCAGATCCTTGGCCATGCTTGCTTGTAAATAACTAACTGGTTTTCCTCCGGCCAAAAGGGATTCTTAACAATGCTACGTTCGATTGGAATTATATGTTTCAGTTGTTTGCTCGGCCTACTAGCATTTGTGCTATAAACACTGCCGAGGGTAACTAAAGGTTAATTATCATTTTCTGTGTGTGTGAAGCTGAGTTGCTAAGCAATAGTTCCCTCGTAGCTTATACTAGAGATATGAAAGAACGGTAATTTACGTTAATACGATTATGAATTAAACAATTGAGCACAGTAACATTAACGGTAATGACTAGCTGTTCACCTTTTATTGCGGTTTCCCTTTTCACGCATGAGCTACAGCCACATTCTTTGACACGGTAAAATATCATTTCGCTGTAACGTCCGTCACAAGTTATCAAAACCCTCTCTTGGTAGTCCTTGCCTCTAGGGCTGCAACAACAATCTTCATTAACGGCGCAAGTTTGCGAAAGGGATGAACTCTGAGAACACGGTTCATCAGAACATTGGCCAATATCCAAGGTGTTCTTGCCCGTGAGCCCTTCACGGCATCCTTGTGGAAGTTTTATGATGTGACTGCTTGGTGTTCGGTTGCAGGTGTCTAAGATTTCCTCTGGATTTCAAGAACATAAAAAAAAAACGTTTTTTTATTTTGTAGCTTTAGCTAATACGTGGTTGTCAAATTGAGACCGTGCTAAAGAGTAATGGGGCCGTGCATTTGCGGTTTAATGAAACAGAATGAGGGTAGAAGGATGAATAAAAGTTATTAAGTTAAAAATCTCATTTTCAATCTTCATTCAATCTTAATAATTTTCGTTTACATATATTTACTCTAAAAGCCGTAAATCCACCCGGTTTCATTTTTGTTGCCTTTTAACATGCATAAATCTCAAAAAATCACTCAAAAACTCTTAGAATTCCATGGGAGGACCTTTCAATCCAAACCTGTGATAGTATTTTATCATTGTGTGAAACCTCGAACGGATAATAAGAGCTGAATCATGCTAGAGAATCCCACCAAATGGCATGACAAAAGGTAACATTCAATTCCCCCCTTACACCAAAGTATTTATCGGATGTTTTGGAAATGTGCACAGGTGGTAGGGCCATTTTCATCTAATTGTGCCCACAAATGACCTTTTCTTATCTGCTTTGTATATTAATAGTAAGACGAAATGCAACTGAAAAGGAAAATAACTCAATGAGAAAAACACGTGAAAACACGTGGCACTCCATGCTTATGCCATGACTGTTCTCAAGAATTTCAGCTATAAGCAACCGTTGAAAAAATCGTGTTACCTTTTATCTTTAGCTCGCCAGGAGAGGACATCTCTGATCCGTAATCGTTTGTAGCCTTGCAGGTGTACAAACCTTGAACTCTATTTACATTTGTAATGAACAAGCTCGATCTCATTCCCACGGTTAACCCCGGTAAACGCCTTCCATTGTGGTACCTTAAAGAAGCAAAAATAGAAATGATGTACACACCACCCAGCTATTTCTTCCAGGATCGTAAACGTCTAAACTAACAAAACTCCATCGAGCCTAACACTACCTCAGAACACCTCCTGTTAGGAGATACTTAATACTCCTTGGAATTGTAACTTCAAACAAAGTCTATGTGTTTCACGTAAATCCTTCAGAGCTCTATACGTTTAATTTGTCACAAAGATTCACTTTGACTCATTGCCAAATGTCCACGTTGACGTAACTATGATTTAGTGCTTTACCAGCTGATTTCAATTGGTGGTGTCCCTTCTGCCTCACAAGTGAAATTCACACTTTGCCCTGCAATACGCGTCTTGCTCTTAGGATTATTAGTGATGTAAGCTGGCTCTGAAAAAGAAAGGAAGTCCAGCGAGATGCTGTGCATATAACCAGGCTGGCAGAAATCATCTATTAGGCCTAAAGTTAATTAGTGAGTGGTAATACTGATTTTCTCCACCACATTTCGAGTGTTCAATAGCGAGCGATGAACTACACTGAGCGATGATGCTAAGCGATAAAAAACTCTATTACTATTTAGATTTACACATTCGTAAGTCCTTTACATGTGTTACTTGATCTATCTAGTCAACCAAGGTGCATCTTGGGAAACCTGAAATAATTGAAATACATGCTTATTAAAACTGTTATTGTCAGGGTCGCAAACCATCAACATACCTGCATCTTCAAGCTGGATCAATAGCGGATTGGCACCTCTGATGCCACCCTCAAGTCGAAGTGGAATGTAGTCGTTCTTCTTCACTGTATATGATTTATTTTCACACCTGTCACTGATTGAAAAGTGCCCACTCTTATTGGTTCTTGCCACTTCTGTGTAAGGGAAGAGTTCTAATAAAATGCCGACATCCCGAAGTGGGGCTCCAGATGACGTCACTACCCGTCCTTGGATAACACCATCAGGAGGACACTTGCACTGACAAAGCACAGTGTCAAGTTGACCACGGGTACAGCTTTTATTGCAATCTAACCAGAAGAGAGGAAATTTATTACATAGGTTAGCATATTATTACCAACACAACCAAGTAAATCGAGACTCCACAATCTACTGTCCTGATTGATAGCAGGAGCCATAATCGGGGACAGAGACCGTAAGCGCGCGTCATTTCTAGTATTGGGGTTGTCCCCATGATATGGGACAATAATTCTAGTTTTAGAACAAATTGCGCCATCGCCTGCGGCACACGCGCGTACATGCTGCGAGGAATTTTGTGGATGTCGCGCGCACAACTCAACGCGTTTACGTCTGTTGGAATTTTTCTTAAGTATTTTCGTCGTAAGCTGCTCCAGTTTGAGTGAAGTAAGACAGTGTCGAATTTAGGTATGTTCCGCGTTAAGCTTATATACGTATATCGCTGACCAAGCTGTGTTCCGACGGATGCTTCTTTTACATGAGCTGTACATTATTCCACTTTAAATTTCACATATGTTGAAGATTAAAAGCTTTTCCATTACACAGCAAAAAACTAGCTGCATATATTTTGATATAGCAGAGCTTCAGGACATCATAGTTTCCTAGCTCCTCTTGCCACACGCTTGCGAGGAATTTAATTGCCAGTCTATCGCGACTGAAAAGTAAAACAAAATAATTGCTAGTTTGGTCAGTTTGAGGTTCGCCTGAATTGTAAGCAACGCTTGATGTTTCATCAAGGCCCACAAACGCTACGTCCGTAGATACTGCTCAGTTTTATTCGCGTAAAAATCCAGTAAATTCTCTGTTGTCGATGAATGAGAGCGCCCGCCGATGCGTGTTTTGTACAGTCAGTAAACATGACAAATTGTACTTCCGCCGCACTTTCGTGTGAAAGCGTACATCGAACTCAAACAAAAACGCTATAGTTTTTGAATATGTTTAAGATTGATAAATGTTTGACAACATATTAAAAGCTACGCTGAAAATATGTAAATAAAGCAGAAATAATCAGCAAAGTTACGATGACGCTTTCTTTAATCAACTTCGAATAACGATTTCGATTTTGTTGATCGAGTTATCAAAACTTCTTGTCTATTTTCATTTTCGCAGTGTAAAACTTCACTATGCTTATGTTGAAGAAACACACATGATGTTAGTAGCCTTTTTTGCGTTCGTGAAATTTGTTGCAGCACCTCAGCACAAAAGATAACTAAAGAAATCTTTGTCAAGATTTGTTGACAATCGAAAACACCGACTCGGACCTGAAAGTGCACGAGCTGCACTATGCAAATGAGCTAATTGTACGCGTCAGACTTTCCTTTCAAAAACTTTTGCAAACTCACCAAACAAGCAGAAACAATAAGAAACCATCAAAACAGGTTTTGGTTATGATTAACCATTGTCTGAGAAACTCACAAATTAACTCGATACCCTGAGTAGAGAGTTTTCTTGCTATATTCGTAAGTCAGAACAAACGCAAAAACATACGCGTAAGCTTACAATTAGCGCGAGCAGATCTTATTTATTATTCATTCCTAGCGCGAGATTGAAGTCTTGTCTTCGACCCTAAAAAACCCACCTTTTCCATAAGCTCAGCGCATAGAGCTACATATAAGCGCCCTGGTTCGTATTCCCTGCCTTATTCCCTGCCATCGCTGTGAAAAATATGCAAGATAATTTCTCAAGGTGTCTCAACTCTCACCATTTGATCACGCAACGTGACAACATCCCCGCGAGAGCCCCCGACATGTGCGTGGATCCGCGCGGATATATGACGTCAGGATGGCGCAATTTGTTCTAAAAATAGAAAAATTGTCCCATATCATAGGTACGCGCGGATCCCAAGGCTTACGGTCTCCGTCCCCGATTATGGCTCCTGTTGATAGTCATTGATTTCAATATTGTCACCTGGAGTGATTTAGAAGCAATTCAGCCATTCCGTCTTTGACACACTCTTGCTTTGATCCTTATCACACTCTTGAAGGAAAGCTATCTGGCACACTCTTGAACCTCGCAGACTCCATCTTCCCGTCACAGCTTCGTTGTAGTGAACCAAACCATCTCTGTTTTTATCCAGTCGTTGGAATACCCACTGCAAGAAAATCCCAGCTGTTTAGCGTAGGTGAATGTTTGTGCCGTTTAACAGCAGAGTGGCATAACATTAGGAGCACGTGGTTCACTGAGATCGACTCGGATAATTAACATGTAACAACATACCAAGATCGAAATATTAACAAAAAGGAAATTTTTGATCTGCCTTCTTTTATTCTAAGTTGATTTGAAAGTAATGGCAAAATTCAGGCTTCATTGAAAAAAGAAGTAGCGTGGGAGACATATTTACTGTATCAATATAAGTCTTTGTTGTAAAAGAGCGGGAACTACAGACTGGGCCAACAGGGGCGTGCTAAATATTTTTCTTTTAATATCTTCAATTTTGTCAAATACCCTAAATACTTAAAAAGATTTGTTTAGTGTGCGAACCAGCACTTATTCCTTTAGAGGAACTAATATTCTAACCCTGCCTAAAATATGTACAACTACTTATGGCCTTAATTCTTTTAGTTAACGGGCAGCTAAATCCTGGAATGCACTTCCAAATCAATATCGCACTGTTACAGATTTTAACACCTTCTGCAAATTAATATTGTCCTTTATTATATGGCTCTGTCTCAAAAGGACTGAGAACTACCAAATTCAAGAATTTGATTGGCTGAAATCAATATTGAAAGCGGTCTAGATTTTTCCATCTAGACCGACATCTAGACCGGTAATGTTTCACAGTGAAAAAGTTGCAAAATAAAATGAAAAATCATTTACTATTCTCTTCTAACAATATATATTTATGGAAGTGCCAAGAAGCCTGATGAGAAGAAAAAAGTAAAGAGGACGAGCAAACTTAGGCAGAATTAAATTCAGCTCATCGCCGTTCGCAAGCAAAATGTCAGTTAGTACAAACCAGTTACATTAAACGAATTAAATTGTTTTTGTTTGCCGTATAATAAACGTCTTATTAACCGAGCTAGTCGGTCTGTACGGAAGAATCTTTACCTCGGTCATGTGTACAGACCTCACTGCATTCGGTCTGTACTCGGTCAAGATTCTCCCATATATACAGACCTCCTGTTCGGTTAATAAGAGCTAGTAATATTCCATAAATTTATCTGTTTTGTTCTAATTTGTCTTTCATTCTTTCTAATTTCTAACATAATGTAGCTCGAAAAAATTAGCAGCGATTCTTCTCGGTAAATTCAAGGCTAAACAAAGTTTATGATTATAATGACGAGGTCTAAAGAGACCCTGTTAAAATCAATTATTTTTCAAATGTTGAGAGAGAGAGAGCATGGTCCATTTTCCCCTCTTTTTAAAATGTTTTTATTCATGACCAAAGAGATCAATTCAAATCACAGGCTCAATCTGCCACTCACCCCTGTGAGCCTTCTTTTGAAGTTCCGCTGTTTTATTAACCAATCTCTTTTGTTGACTCCCACGAAGACAATTCTGTCCAGAACTCGCTTTTGAAGATCTTCAGTGTATTTGGAGGGGAAGTTAGACAGCTCATCACTTGGGCATCCATTGGCGGCTTTGGTATTAAAGGAAGCAATCGTATTGACAAGGTGCATTCACCATGAAAAAGAATCGGGCGTAAGAAACCGTCAACAGCAAAGAGACATTATGACTTAAAGGTCCTTAACCGTAATTGAACATGAATAATTTAGGCACAATTTGAAGCATGGTAGCCATAATTGGAGCATCAGGCATTATAAAGTAGTAAAAATGCTATTTTATGTCTACTTGAGCAACGATCAGACTTTATGACTAAGCGTTACATGAATTTCCTTAGTAACCAATGCTATTTTCATACGACGCATACAAGGCTCATTCATTTTAAAACAGTATATTATAAGTATTATCCCAGCAAAGCTAAAAAAGAACCCGTCAACAACAACAACACCAGAAAATTTGCTGTGGAGCGCGGGAAATCATCGTTTGTTGCGGCCGTCCTGTCATATCTTGTATGACAAGACACGTGCCCCAACCGGAGACGAAGAAAACGTCACAATTTATATCAAATCATGTATTGTCTATGCAAGTTGCGATCTACTCCGGCACAATTGGCTAAATTGACAAATTGCCTGAGCTAGATAATTACATAGTGTGTCCACGACCAAAACACTGCCTGCCCGGGGGACGTACTCCCAGAAATTCGGGTGGGAGTATGCGGCCCAGACCACAACCTCGTCCCCAGGGCCTTCTCCACTTTTCAAAATCCGTGATTTTCCCTACCCTATTTATAGTGGTACTATGACGAAAATCGCGTCTTTCCTATCTAAGCCATTTTAAAACATATACAAGTAGTCTGTACGAGAAGAAAAACGCTGTTTGCTATTTTTACATATCTCTTTTCGTTCCAGAGATATTCAAATTTTTAAAATATGCACATAAGCTAAGCGATGACGTCATAAACTCAACCGGATTTTGATCAAATATGATGAATAAAGATACCTCAGCCAATTTGAATCAGAAATATTTGATTCTTGAGAGCATGATTCTACTGGAGATGCTCCACAATATAAACCTAGCATTGTTGTTACCATGACAACATACATACTGCGCTATATTGATATTTGCTAATGGTTCCTTGTCTGCATGATCCACCAAACTTATAAATAAGTTAGTTCGAGTTCATGGCCTTGTTTAATGTTTTTTGAGCCAAAAATCACTAAAATATTGAAATATGGTTGGCAGGGTCTGGGAAAGAGCGAGTTGCCATAGGAACTGAAATTTTTATAGCCATAGGTGTGTTGCATTGCATGTGGAACTAAAAGCCTATTAAGTGCCAATGGTTTCTGTCGCAAATTGACGGAGATGGCTCTATTTATATTCTTGATTTAATATTTGCTTGAGTGTTTGACGTCATCATTCCTTTCTTTTGCATATTTTAAACAATTTTTAAACTTAGATATCTCCAAAAACCAATGCAGATATTTGCAAACAGCAAAAGGTGTTTTTAATCTTTCTTGGAATTCTATGTGACTAGTCTAAAAATTCAAAGGGTAAAAATTGATCATTGTACCACTTTATGACCTGACCAAAAATTCGAATGACGAAAAAGTAGCTTCTTCTAAAAACGCAACATACCCAATTTAAGACAAGAGTGAAAAAGCCAAACTCTATTTGAAACCAAACTACCAAACCGACCAAAATCGATACTCTATTTCTGACCAAAGCGGGTAAAAAGCCATACCCTTTGGGGTCATGGGGCCGCACATACCTATATAGCCCATATAATGGAGTATTCCCCTTCCCCTGGGACTGCCTGACATATGTTACAGTCTTATTTACCTCTCTTTCCTCTCTTATCCGCCGGCAACGAAAGAACCTAGAAGAGAAGTAAGTTTTACCATTAAAAGGTCAGCTCGGAGCATACTCAAACATGAAACAGAAGAGCAATAAGATGACAATACACGCACTGTTATGATTGAGTGCAATCTTGAGCATCGTGAAATCAATATGAGATTCAATGTAAGCCTAAACTGCCGGCATTATCAGTGAACTGAGTAAAAGGAAGAGAATAGATATCATCACGTATACTTGGGGAGGTTTTCTCATAAGAATCCTTAAAAAAGTACACTTTTAGAGCACTTGAATCAGCCACACAACACGTAGTTTATGTTCTCTCAAAGCTCAATGCTAAAGTCCTTGTGGCGCAGCAATTAAATTTCGCATCTTCGTAACAAAGGATGTGGCTAGTTACGAGAATGAAGAAAGATGTCTTCAGAGGCAAAAAACAATATGAGATGTTTAAAGGCGAAATGGTACGAGTACAGCAATAAACTTCTTAATCAACTTACCGTCACTGTCAACAACCAGGCCAGACATAGAATATGAATTGCAAACTTCACCATTGCAATCAAGATATTAAATGCAACGCTCCGTTTAAAGCAGCGACCTTTATAGCAATAGATATTTGATACAGAGCCAAACTGACAAGAACGCGACTTCAGCTTTGCTCTCCAAATAGGAAGTGGACTTCTGATACGTGCAGCAAAGTTCTGGCCCCCTGTCACGTAACGCTACCGCACTTTCTCCCACAAAGTATGAGGAGCTGCCCTCCCTATATATGTACGTGCAGCGCCGAAGAATACGGTTTAAGGGATTTCGGATAGATTTTTTTGTCTCAAGCTTTGCATTCTGGTCTGGAAACTAGAACGTTTCGAAAAAGTCTATTTCTGCGCCTCATTAAAATCTGAAATTTGAAGTCCATTTAAAAGTTTTTCTCACTTAGGGCCATTTTTGTTCTGGCAAATCACATTTTTGTGGCTGAAACAAGGTAACGATTTCAAGACATACACCGGACTTTCCGCGATATCAGACAGATGTGATTAAACACAGTCGGATGAAGCCCGTCAAATGATGACCCCGTGCTTGGCTCAAGCTGAAGTTCCATATTAAGCTATATTTGTACCCGATCCTATGATATTCAAAACAGATATTGATGGGCCTTGCAGTTGAGAAGCATTATGTAATCATACTTTGAGATCGAGCACACTTAAATTATTTATGAACATCAGCAAACTGCCGCCTTTTGCATAGAAGTAAAACACTTGTACACCACCATATAAAGGTTTAGATGGCGGAGTCCAGAAACTTAGCTTGAGGATGAAGAGTTGAGCCCATTTTATTTCTTTGCGCAAATTGCTACAATCAGTTTTGCATAATGTCACCAAAAACTCCACTTTGTCTTATTCGCTGGTGGGGGAAGTGGGGCGCTTAAGGGGATCGGGCGTAGTTCTAGATTACGTTTCACACACACACACACACACACACGCACGCACACACACACACACACACACACACACACACACAAAGAACACGTCCTTTTACAAATGACAGAAAATAAAGTGAGAGTTTCACGTTTTTGACATTTTTGGAAGGTGGGTTTTAATCAATCAATTTTAATTTTTAAGGCCTTAAATGGTTTAATTGACTGGGATTTTAATTTTTCTAGTTTTAAAGATATTCATGGGTATAATACGAGAAGTGAAGACAACATTTGTGAGCCTCCATCCCGTCGCTCCTGGGGACAAAAGCGTTTTATTTACAATGCCGTTAATGAATGGAACACTTTACCCGATGAAGTTAGGAACAGTATCAGTATTTTTAATTTTAAATGTCGAATTAGGGGTATTTCTTGATTTTTAATTATCATTTTTTTTACTGTTTTTTATATTTCTATTAGTACAATGGTTAAATGTTATTATTATTTTTAATCTACTATTTCTTTAGCTTTTGCAATTTTAGTTATGCAGGGCCCCACTGAAAACCACATGTATGTGAAGTGGGCTCCCTGTTGAAAGATCTTTATTATGATTATATTATCATTATTATTCTTGTTATTTATCTTTCTTCCTATATTTTTAATTCTAAAAGAGCACAAATCAAAGATGGTTGTTGTTGTTGTTTGGGTCTAGGTAAAATTCACGAACGTGACATAAAAAAATATTCCCTTTCACGATTCACATGGAGGGAGGCATTTGGAGGGTCCTTTTCACGTTTCGGAGGTAAAGAAAAAAAAAGACTATTAACGGACCATTCACGTATTCAACCTTTGCGCTCCCGTCTATTGAAACTGATCGTCCATTTGTTTTGTTACATAAACGAGAGAAAACAACAGTTATGTATTAGTTGAAAGCGATTAATGTATTTTTTTTTTAAAATTGTCTACGAGCGGATATTAAATCAAACAGTCCTACGGTTCCACCGGCAACCCACGTGCACATCTTGTTTTAAGAGTAAATTCTGCTTCCTGCCCTTCATCTACCGTATGTCCGGCACATATCCTTGATATTGTAAAACAATATGCCAATTTGGCACGTTCTTCATCTGGTTTTATTATTTTATTATTATTTTTGTTTGTAAAAATTAAATCTATAATGTCATTAGAACCCTCCTTCCATGTTTAGCTTAGATTTCTCTCGTGCCAGCAGTGTGCCTAGAGCCCGGCGTATTTATCTACCCATTATTTCTTGATAGACTTTTTTCGTTATTTTGACCCTAGTTTCTGGGACACTGTTGGCACCAGATTTCAGCATGCATATGTTCTCTTGAACGTGCCTGAAGGGATCCTTTTTGATTTTTAAACTTGTATAACAGATAAAGTTACATTGCTAGCAGCGTAGGGTATTCTTAATGCCCTCTATGAAAACAGTTTACGACTTAGTAAGAGAATACTGTCAACAGACAAAGGTCAGTACTACAACAGCAAAAGTCTTTGATCATCAGCCCTGAAAGGGAACTCATGAAGTCTCTAGCCTCTCTAAAATGTGGCACATTGAAATTTTCAAGTCACCGAGAGTACTATATTTGGAATACATGTACTGACCGCCGCGTCACGTTTTTGTCCTTGTGGTTTTTGGTCTCTGCGTGTGCGTTTGTTTTTTTTGTTTTTTTTTTTGTGGTAAACATTGGCCATATCAGACAGGAATAGGTTTATATGGGTTTTCGATATTAAATTCTGACTTGGCTCCGCGGCTTAGGGAATTGAATAAAACGAAAAAAATCCCACAAGTTTAAGGGGAATATAAATAAATAACATAAGATAAATGACATCATTTCCCAAAGCCTGGGAGAAAATTGCAGCCTGTCTATCTACCGCTCGCCATACTCAGGCATCTTGTAGTCCCCATTGCGGCGGCTTATCCGGGAATAACACCGAACGTCGGTCGATTAGACAGACATGGATATGATATGGTGAAATCTATAATATGGCCGGTTTTCGTCAAAACTGTAGTTTCTCTGTTTAACTGACATTTAAATTGTGTTGTTTTCCTGCGCCATTGTTGTCAACATTCAGAACTGTAGATCAGATGAAAACTTTTGTTACCTTGCTTCCAGAGAAAGCTATGAGGGGAAAAATGTGTACTTTTTTGCTATTTCAATATTCTCCAATCGAGAGCCATCTGAGCCGCCTGTTAACACTAATTAACCTTGGTCATATTTGGCTTACGCGTCATTCCATTCAGATATACGGGTTGTTTTATTGACTTTTTGCTATATAGTCGTAAAACAAAGTAAGGAAAAACAAGTGAATCTTTTTTTTTATTTTCACTTCTTTGTGCACACTACATTAACTATATTAGCTTATATTGCTCTGATGGATTTACTAATTTTGAACTGAGCCACTCTACTTTGTAAACTTCTCGTCGCCTAGTCGAAGCCGATAACAGTTGCCCGACATGCCTTTTTCTTGTCCACCGGCCTGACCTCCACGCGACTCAGTGCCACTAGATCGATTTTCTCGCAGCCTTGCGTTACAATTGGTGATGCTACGTAACGTTATTCATCAACTTCAGTTTTTCAGTGATTTTGTTGATTGCTTTATTGTATGTTACAAAACAATATGGGCGATCAGTTTCACACGGATGAAAACGCAAAGGTTGAATACGTGACTATGAAAGATGGCGTAAAAAGTATTCCCCACGATTTGTTAATGGTCTTATTTTGTTTTCCTTTGAAACGTGACATGGCTCATTTTTCAGCGTGTAATGTGATCTAGACGCCCGCCGCCTCCAAATGTGTCCTTTTTCTCAGAAAACGTGAAAACCACGTACTTTACTTTCCGGTAATTGGCCACGTTCGATATACCAGTCAGTTCTAACATGGCTCCGAGACTTTCAGGGCAAACTTCTATATTTCGTCGTGTTTTCTATTTATCCAAGCCTTTTTTGGGAATTGCAAGTTTGAACCGAAAGCCTCGGATCCATGTTAGAATATTGATATATCGAACGTGGCCTGTTGCAAAGGGACGTATTTTTTTAATGTTACGTCTTGATTAAGACTCGCCCCCATGTCTGTATTTTTTCGTGAAACGTGAACTGCACGTTCACTTCCCATCAATTATGAAAGGACATATCGTTTTTCTTTCGTGAAAGGTAATCTTGACCCCCGCCCGCTCACACACAACACGATCTCCAAGGAGTCTCTTTCTTGACGTAATGCAAAACTGGCTGTAGCAAATTACGTGCATTTCGCCGCAACTCACAGCCTCAAAGAAATGAAATAGCTTAGAAGGCTGGACTCTTCATCCTAAAGCTAGCAGAAACTGCTTTAATTGTGCACAAATGTTTTTACTTTAAGGTGGGAGTTTTTTTATGTTCCTAAATGTGTGTGTTGTCGACATCGATTCGATCGTAAAATATGATTAAATACTTGTCAAGTACAAAACCATCGATATTCGTTTTGAATATCAAAGGATCATGTACAAATATCGATCTTGAGCTTGAGCCAAATACAGGGTCATCATTGACGAGACCTGCTTAAACTCGTGGAAAGATTATAATTGCTTCAGCAGTCTACACGCTGTTTTGATAAAAGCACCTTTTAGCTTTACCTGGAGGGAGAGCAGGGAAGTGGGGAGGGATACATATGTGCGATGTGTGCGGTGTGTGCAGTGTGTGTGGCGTTTTTCTTGAAATCGTTGCCTTATTTTAGATCAAAATATGAGATTTGCCGTGCACACCCTAGACCCAGGCGATACCCTATTCCAGACCTCTAAAATTAATGTAGGTCAAAAAATTAATGTGGGTCTCTTACACATGATCTAGTAGGCGAACCAGAAAAGGCTGGTAGGCGGGCGTTAATGGGGAAAAAATGGCTTCTTCCCACATTTCAGACCAAAATAATCTAAATCAATACACTATTTCAGATAGAAGGCGCTCAAAAATCTCCTAATTACGCACATACATATCTTATTATACTTAAAGTAGAGGGAAAGAACCCCTCCCCCAGAAAAGTTCTTCTCATTTTATGAAAAAAACTTGTGAGAGAGCGTGGCGTTGCGCTACAGAAAAGGGACCAGAACTGCAACTGAACTATCTTATCACTTGATAAAAGATTATGCTTTCAGACTTCCACTTCCACCAATGGAGAGTATCCAGTCGCTTTCTTGTCGGTTTGGACTTACACTCAGTCAATTGGATTATTCGCTCTCGATTTCTTTGCGTGGTAGTTAACTCAGGCTGCCTCTTCATCAACTATCACGTAATAGAAATCTGGAGCTCATACTCTAATTGTTAAAAAGCCATTGTCATGATAAAGTGTATGCGCGGTCTTGATTGACACTATTTTATCTAACCAATAGACGCGCCTCCTCGAATTTGCCGCGGGTCAGCTTGAAGTTTCACGTGCCTTTCGAAAATCTCTTTATCCGCCGGCTCTTTACCTTGTTTTTGTAAAGAATATTTATCATATTTATGTTGTGTGAAGGCCGTGTCGCTCGTATACAAGTCCATACTCTACTTTCTTCCAACTTGCATGCACATTTGCAGCTATATAAAGTTCCCGATGCTTGTCTTTCCATCTTTTCTTCGTTTTTTTTTTTTTTCTTTCTCCGAAACAAGACGGCTACGGGGCGAAAGTAGCTTTCGTCTCTAGCCGCTTCAAAAACCCCGTCTCGAGGACACCTTGTTTCTCGACGGTATTCAACTCAAAACACAAAATATGCCGTTTAAATCTTTCATGAAGATGACTAAACAGTTCTTCAATATCGGTATTATTATTTTCACACGCCTCGCAAGGTCAATGGAGAAGTATTTTTCTCACAAATATCAACTTTGAAAACTGTTTCGTCGGATAAGAAATCAAATTGCGGCACACGCGCAGAAGGGTGTCAAATGCTCTTTAAATAGCAACTGAAGGCCCCCCAGATATCGCAAACACAGACAATCGTGAGCTATTTTGAGAGGTTTTTACCAATATCACTCGTTGTGTAAATCCTTAATTGCACTTGCCTTTATACGATTACTTATTACAAACCGCTCGCGTTCTTTGTTGCGCAACGGCCTGGTTAACCCGGAGACCTTTCATTTGAGTTTTTCGTTAGGAAATATGGAAATACTACTACCGGTCAGAATACTGTGTCCCTTTTTAGTCAGAAAATTTGTCAAGGCTGTGGGTACTCTGGGCAGAGCAAAAGCTTTTTAGTTCAAGATCAACGGGTGGATATTTTTGGGAAGGAAGCCAGTGTTGAATTTGGAAAAATCTTACTCCAAGAATCTAGCCAATCAAATCATTGGTCTCGTGAGCCACCTTTCCCTGGTGCCCAGGGTCTCGCCGGCTAAAAGTGACGGGCGGCCATGAGGAAAATTGCGGCGAATGGAAACGAGAAAACATGACGGGTACAGTGAAGAATAACCAACGGTCAAATGCACGAGGGGCATCGCATGGCAACAAAACTGAAATAATAGACAATAACTTGGAGACTGTCAATAGGAGGAAATGAACAACTAGATCGTAACGCCGCACAAGTATGTGACACGGGAGGTATTTTTCTTCTTGGTAAGCTCTAAAGACTCATAAATTCATTACTCCTCAAAAATACCTGGCAAAGTAATATAACCTTTTTTTCGCAATCGTGAAAAAAGTGGCATATTGCAAAAACAAGAGCAACAATGTGAAGTAAAAATCCATATGGGACGACCTTCTTAGCTCTTTTTTTCCGGCAATTTTTCAAAACGGAAATAGCCCCAGCACAATCTGTTGCACTTGTGGCGACTTTCCAGAACCCCTCATCGATAAACTCTTGAGCCTCTGAGTTGAATCATGTGGCCCTGTGCTGACTCCAGCGTTTCTTACTGGTTCAAAGTACAGTGGAACCACCAATTGCGACCATCTCTCCTCTGCGACCAGTTTTTCAAAATACAAATGTTTCCAGGTCAAATCACTACATTTGGAACCTCGTGTAAGCGACCTACTCTCGTAAGCGACCGCGACCACTTTTAGAGCTAAAAGTTTGAAATTTTCTTTTGTTTTTAACCTCTCGTAAGCGACAACTTGACAGATAATAGAGCGGAAATTGGATAATGCGTAAATTAGATAATAAGGCGTTGTAACATTATCGCATGCGTTCCTGGGTAGTGGAAGAGACGGAAATTTCTCAATCGGAAGTGCCAGATTTTTTTCTCAAAATTTACTTTTGACATGAATAAAACATTTAAAACACGGGGTAAGTCTCTGTAATTACCCTATACCAATAAGGCAAAATTATGGCCCAATATGGTCCGAGCTCTCGTAAGCGTCCACCTCCCATAAAGGACCACGTAGGCTTGACATTTTGGGTGTTCGCTTATGGGAAGTTCGACTGTAGTCTGCAATCACGAATAATTCAAACATTTTGCTATGAAAACTAACCGGAAAAACTAAGGACACATAAAGCCTTAAAGGTGAGCTAAGGAAGGGAAAGAACAGCTAAAGAAAGTTAAGGACAATATCAACAACGAAGGATATCAGGAAGGATACCCTAATTAGGGACGGTTCATTTTTTATGAGATGGGGAGGGGGGGCTGGTGGGATTTGGGGGGGGGGGCACGTGAAAAAAATTGGCTTAAAAGGGGGGAGCGGGCAAAAAAAATTAAGGAAAGAGGGGTGTCAGACGAAAAAATTAGATTAAAATAAGATAATAGATGTTTACAAATTGAAGAAAAATTCTCCTGTTTTATTTACAACAATATGCTAAAACAGTTCCAGGGTAACAAGTAAACTTCTCAAAAGCTTTTATCTTTCATAATAACAGTGAACGTACCATAATAACAGTGCTTGAATAGTAACAATTTTCTTTTCATTCATAAAAATGTTGTTGTCAAGCGCATATTAAACATTTGCGGTCCAAAATGGGGATCATTTCCGGTCCGGGATCATTTGCGGTTCAATTTGGGGATCATTTGCGGTTCTGGGATTATTTGCGGACCCGTGCAGTACTCTACGATTGTTTGGACAGGAGTGTCATCTCTGACCCAAGAACCCTTAGCCTTTAGCACTCCATGTTCAGCTGCAGTTTTGCCACCTTAGCTATTCTGGACGTATGTCTTTGTAATATTTGTGCAACAAAAGCCAACGAGAAAAGCCTACGCTTTGTGAGAGAAGTGCGACCTTGCGTGGTACGAACCCAGCTTGTTTTAACAGCCTTTAATAATACACCAGTAATTGCAAGCTCACCAACATGTTTCATCTCTAGATTACTAAATCCACGAGTTTGGCCATAGGTCCCCTTTGATCAGAATAAAAAACTTGTGGGCAGCACGCAGCAACAACTAACCATTACATTGTACGTTTTCTAGCGCAGGATTTTAGTCATATCCTGCACGTATTTCTTGTGGGTGTTTTGTTGTTCACACCCTACAGCAGGAGCGTACTTTGTACTACTAGTATTTAGTATAAAATAAGTTCCATCTTTGTATCTTGTAGTTTAATCCTGACGAAGTCTCACTACCAGACGAAACCGGTCGATTAATAAACTCAGTTGTACAAGATCATTCGTTGTTGCTGCGTGTTGCCCAAAAGTATTTTTGTTTTAAATTTTCTAAAGATTTGTTAAAAACAGCTGTCTTTCTTTCAGCTTTCAGCTAAAACACATGTGGGTCACTTCGCTGAACGCGCGAGGACGCGACAGGAGAGGATAAAAGAGAATGTGCGAAGAATCTTAAACCTACATTCCGTGTAATTCGAGAGATGGCGCGCGTGAAACACACGCGTGGACGTTTAAGGGAGGAGCGAAACTTTCACCTTTTTAAACAAATTTTAAGCCCTTTATGGACTTCCTGCACAGAAAGAAACCGCCAAAATTAATCAAAAAAGGAACAAACCAAACGTCATGTTCTAAACAAAGATGAAATAAACCCTTCCTATAGCTGCGATTGCAAAATCTGAAAAGAGGGCAAATCAGCTCCTACATGTCTCAGAGATCTCGAGACTGAAAACACGAGTGGGCCAGTTGGGAAAACGCGCAGGGATACGCGACGAGAGGAAAAAGGAGAAGGTGCGAGAATCTCAATCCAACGGTCTGATCGAGGGATGGTCACGCGTGAAACACACGCGCGAATGATTGAGGGAGGGTCAAAACGTGCACCTTTTAAATAAGCTTTAGGCTCTGTATGGGCGTCCTGGACAGAAAAACCGCCAAAATTTATCAACAAAGGCAAAAAACAAACACCATGTTCTAAAAGAACGTGAAATACACGCTTGCGAAATCCTAAAAGAGGGGAAATCACCTCTTATATATCTCAGAAATCCCCTGACCGAAAACATGAGTGGGTCAGTTGCCTCAACGCGCGAGGACGTCTGAAGAGAGGAAAAAAGACAACGCCCGAGAATCTCGGACCCACGCTCTGTCTAATGCGAGATTGGTCACGCATGAAACACTTGCGCGAATGTTGGCGAGAGGGTTAAACCTTGCGACTTTTAAAGAAGCTTTAAGCCCTCTGTGGGCTTTCTGGATAGAAAAAAACCCCGCCAAAATTGATCAAAAAGTGCACTAAAAGAGCGTCATGTTCTGAATGAAGGTGAAATACAAAATTGGTATAGCTGAGATTGCAGAATCTGAAACGGGGGAAATAAGTTCCTACATGTCTCAGAGTTCCCAAGACCTGAAATACGAGTGGGTCACTTCGCTGAACGCCCCAGGACGCGACAGAAGAGGAAAAAACAAAACGCACAAAAATCTTAAACCCTCGTTTTATCTAATTCGAGAGATAGTCACGCGTGAAACACACGCGTAGATGTTTGAGGGTAAGCCAAAACTTGTACCTTTCAAGTACGCTTTAGCCTCAATATGGGCTCTCTGGAGACAAAAAAAAGCCAAAAGTTATCAAAAAGAGCACAAAACAGACGTCATGCTCTCAATGAATGTGGAAAAGAACGTAGGTATAGCTAGGATATCAAAATCTGAAAAAGTGGGGAAATGAGCTCCATATCAAAGAAATCAGGAGACCGAAAACACGAGCGGGCCACTTGGCTGAACGGGCGGGGACAAAGACAAATTTTCTGAGTAAGAAGGGACATAGCATTCTGACCGGTAGTAGCATTGACATGTTTCCTCAAGGAGAACTCAAATGAAAGGTCTCCGGTTTGTAATAAGCAATCGTATGAAGGCGAGTACAATTAAGGATTAACACAACGAGTGATATTTGAAAAACCTCTCAAAATAGCTCACGATTGTCTGTGTTTGCGATATCCGGGACTTTCAGTTGCTATTCTAAGAGCTTTTGACACCCTTCTACGCATGTGCCGCAATTTGATTTCTTATCCGACGGAACAGTTTTCAAAGTTGATATTTGTGAGAAAAATACTTCTCCATTGACCTTGCGAGGCGTGTGAAAATAATAATACCGATATTGAAGAACTGTTTAGTCATCTTCATGAAAGATTTAAACGGCATATTTTGTGTTTTGAGTTGAATACCGTCGAGAAACAAGGTGTCCTCGAGACGGGGTTTTCGAAGCGGCTAGAGACGAAAGCTACTTTCGCCCCGTAGCCGTCTTGTTTCGGAGAAAGAAAAAAAAAAAAAACGAAGAAAAGATGGAAAGACAAGCATCGGGAACTTTATATAGCTGCAAATGTGCATGCAAGTTGGAAGAAAGTAGAGTATGGACTTGTATACGAGGGACACGGCCTTCACACAACATAAATATGATAAATATTCTTTACAAAAACAAGGTAAAGAGCCGGCGGATAAAGAGATTTTCGAAAGGCACGTGAAACTTCAAGCTGACCCGCGGCAAATTCGAGGAGGCGCGTCTATTGGTTAGATAAAATAGTGTCAATCAAGACCGCGCATGCACTTTATCATGACAATGGCCTTTTAACAATTAGAATACGAGCTCCAGATTTCTATTACGTGACAGTTGATGAAGAGGCAGCCTGAGTTAACTACCACGCAAAGAAATCGAGAGCATATAATCTAACTGACTGAGTGTAAGTCCAAACCGACAAGAAAGCGACTGGATACTCTCCATTCATTGGTGGAAGTGGAATTCTGAAAGCATAATCTTTTATCAAGTGATAAGATAGTTCAGTTGCAGTTCTGGTCCCTTCTCTGTAGCGCAACGCCACGCTCTCTCACAAGTTTTTTTTTCATAAAATGAGAAGAACTTTTCTGGGGGAGGGGTTCTTTCCTTCTACTTTAAGTATAATAATATATGTATGTGCGTAATTAGGAGATTTTTGAGCGCTTTCTATCTGAAATAGTGTATTGATTTAAATTATTTTGGTCTGAAATGTGGGAAGAAGCCATTTTTTTCCCATTAACGCCCGCCTAACGGCCTTTTCTGGTTCGCCTACTAAATCATGTGTAAGAGACCTTCATTAATTTTTTGACCTACATTAATTTTAGAGGTCTGGAATAGGGTATCACCTGAGTCTAGGGTGGGCACGGCAAATCTCATATTTTGGTCTGAAATAAGGTAACGATTTCAAGAAAAACGTCTCACACACTGCACACACCGCACACACCGCACACACCGCACACACCGCACACACCGCACACACCGCACATATGTACCCCTCCCCACTTCCGTGTTTCTCCCTCCGGGTAGAGCTAAAAGGTTCTTTTATCAAAACAGGGTGTAGATTGCTGAAGCAATTACAATCTTTCCACGAGTTTAAGCAGGTCTCGTCCATGATGACCCTGTATTTGGCTCAAGCTCAAGATCCATATTTGTACATGATCCTTTGATATTCAAAAGGAATATCGATGGTTTTGTATTTGACATGTATTTAATCTTATCATATCTCAATTTAGCGGGCCGCACTCTCCTGTGCGGCCCACTAAATTTAAAGTTGGTTCTGTTGCCAAACTGTTTCGTATTTTTCGCCAAGTGTTCTTAACTTTTATAACAAGTAAAAGTTTAAAACTTTCCTATACTCTAAATTGTGTAATAAAGCGTGCTAACGACTTAAAAACAATTTCAAACTGACTCGTTTTGCTTTTGAGGTGCGTCGGAAATTTGAAGCCTTTCCGAGTCCGCGTGAATAGAAATCGTTTCCGAACCCGTCAGGCACACAGTAGAGATATAATAAATATCTTATTAATCTCGTCTTCTCGGTCCGTACTGTAAGTTACGGATCCTCGTTTTTTCCCCTTGGATTTATGACCCGTGCGCTTCGCGCTTGGGCCATAAATCGAAGGGGAAAAAACTCGGTCCGTAAGTTACAGTACGGACCTCGAATTCGGCTAGTACGAGATATATATTTTGCGATCGAATCGATGTCCCAACACACACATTTAGGAACATAAAAAAACTCCCACCTTAAAGTAAAACATTGGTGCACCGTTATTAATTAAGGTTTACAAATCGGTTTCCACTAGCTTGAGGATGAAGAGCCCAGCCTTCTAAGGTATTTCATTTCTTTGAGGCTTTGAGTTGCGGCGAAATGCACGCAATTTGCTACAGCTAGTTTTGCATTATGTCAAGAAAGATTGGAAATCATGTTGTGTCTGAGCGGGCGGGGGTCAAGATTACCTTTTACGAAAGAAAAAAGATATGTCCTTTCATAATTGATGGGAAGTGAGTGTGCAGTTCACGTTTCACGAAAAAATACAGACATGGGGGCGAGTCTTAACCAAGACGTAACATTAAAAAAATACGTCCCTTTGCAATAGGCCACGTTCGATATATCAATATTCTAACGTGGATCCGAGGCTTTCGGTTCAAACTTGTAATTCCCAAAAAAGACTTGGATACATAGAAAACACGACCAAATATAGAAGTTTGCCCTGAAAGTCTCGGAGCCATGTTAGAACTGATTGATATATCGAACGTGGCCAATTACCGGAAAGTAAAGTGGTTTTCACGTTTTCTGAGAAAAAGGACACATTTGGAGGCGGCGGGGGTCTAGATCAGATTACACGTTGAAAAATGAGCCATTTCACGTTTCAAAGGAAAACAAAATAAGACCATTAACGAATCGTGGGGAATACTTCTTACCGTATCTTTCATAGTCACGTATTCAACCTTTGTGTTTTCATCCATTTGAAACTGATCGCCCATATTGTTTTGTAACATACAATAAAGCAATCAACAAAACCACTGAAAAACTGAAGTTGATAAATAACGCAACGTAGCATAACCACTTGTAGCGCAAGGCTGCGAGAAAATCGATCTAGCGGCACTGAGTCGCGTGAAGGTCAGGCCGGTGGACAAGAAAAAAGCATGTCGGGCAACTGTTATCGGCTTCGACTAGGCGACGAGAAGTTTACGAAGTAGAGTGGCTCAGTTCAAAATGAGTAAATCCATCAGAGCAATATAAGGTTAACGCAGTGTGCCAAAGAAGTGAAAATAAGAAAAGATTTCACTTGGTTTTAATTAATTTTTTGCAAGACTATATAGCCAAAAGTCAATAGAATAACCCGGATCTGAACGGAGTGACACGTAAGCCAAATATGTCCAAGGTTAATTAGTCTTAATAGGCGGGTGATGGCTCTCGATTAGGGAACACTGAAATCTTAAAAAGTACAAAATTTTTCCCCTCATAGCTCTCTCTGGAAGCAAACTAACAAAAGTTTTCATCTGATCTTCAGTTCAAATGTTGACAACGTAATATTGTTATCAAAATTTGTTCATAGGAAAAACAAGAAAATTTAAACCTTAGTTAAACAGAAGAACTACGGAGTCAAAAATGGAAATATGTTAAATTTAGCGTAAATTGGCCGAAAGCCTCAAAAAAGCAACCACTCTGAGACGAAAACCGGCCATATTATAGATTAAACCATATCATACCCGCGTCTGTCTAATCGATGTTTCGTATAAGCCCCGGATATGCCGCTTCAATAGGAACTACAAGATATCGCGTGGCAAGCCTGAATACGGCGCGCGGCAGATAGTGACCATAAAAGGACAAAATTGGCTCCCAGGCTTTGGGAAATGACACCAAAGATGTCATTTATATTCCCCCTAAACTTGTGGGATTTATTTCGTTTTATTCAATTCACTAAGCTGCGAAGCAAAGTGAGAATTTGATATCGAAATAAACCTATCAAGGAGAAATCATTTCTGTCGGACATGGCCAATGTTAAAAAAAAACAAAAAAACACACACACACACACACACACACACACACACACCAAAAACCACAAGGACAAAAACGTCAAGTGGTGTAATGAACTGTGCATTTCCTTCAACTTGACGATTCAGTGTCTTCTCGTTTCATGTATTCCAAATATAGTACTCTCGGTGACTTAAAAATTTCAATGTGCCAAATTTTAGAGAGGCTAGAGACTTCATAAGTTTCCTTTCAGGGCTGATGATCAAAGACTCTTGTAGTACTGACCTTTGGTGTTGACAGTAGAGTACTCTCTTACACGTTATTAGACTGCTAGCAACGTTCATTATTTTGCTTAAAAATCAAAAAATGTTAAGTTTAAGAATCAAAAAATGTAGAAGGATCTCTTCAGAAAAAACTGGCTGTAGTAATTTGCCCAAAGAAATGAAATAGGCTCACTGAACCCTTCATCCTCAAGCTAAGCTTCTGGAAACCGCCTTCCAAAACCTCAATTAATCGTGTATTAGTTTCACTTTTATGCAAAAGACGGCAGTTTACTGATGTTCATAGAAATTGAACGTGTGCTCGATCTCAAAATTTGATTGCAAACTTCTTAACTACAAGGCCCATCAACATTTGTTTTGAATATCATAGGATCGTGTACAAATATGGTACTTGAACTTGAGCAAGGTACGGGGTCATCATTGATGTGTTTCATGCGACTGTGCTTAAATCAGATCTGTTTGATCTCGCGGAAAGTCCGGTGTATTTCTTGAATTCGTTACCTTGTTTCAGCCGGAAATATATGATTTTGCTGACCAAAATTGGCTTCAAGTGTGAAAAAATTCAAATTTCCGATTTTCATGCGGGGAAAAAGGACTTTTTCGAAACGACATAGTTTCAGACAAGAGTGCAAAGCTTGGGACAAAATATCGATCAAAAATCCTTAAGACTATATCCTTCGCCGCTGCACATACATATATAGCTAATGCATAAGGGGAGACCAATTCCACGGTATAGCTCTTTATACTTCCTGGGAGAGAGCGTGGTAGCATTACGTGACAGAGGGCCAGAACTTAAATGCATGTAACAGAGCTATCTTATCACTTGATGAGAGACTTATGCTTTCAGAAGCCCACTTCCCATTTGGAGAGCAAAGCGGAAGTCGCTTTCTTGTCAGTTTGGCTCTGTATCAAATATCTATCGCTATAAAGGTCGCTGCTTTAAACAGAGCGTTGCATTTGATCTCTTAATTGCAATGGTGAAGTTTGCAATTCAGATTCTATGTCTGGCTTGGTTGTTGACAGTGACGGTAAGTTGATTAAGAAGTTTATTACTGTACTCGTACCGTTTCACCTTTAAGCATTTCATGCTGTTTTTTGCCTCTGAATACATCTTTCTTCATTCTCGCAACTAGCCGCGTTCTTTGTTACGAAGATGCGAAATTTAATTGCTGCGTCACAAGCGCTTTAACATTGAACTTTGAGAGGATCTGAAGTACGTGTTTTGTGGCTGGTTCAAGTGCTCTAAAAGAGTAGTATTACATGAGATATGGCTGGCTGTTGAAATCTTTTAAGGATTCTTATGAGAAACCTCCTCAAGTATATACGTGATGATATCTATTCTTTTCCTTTTACTCAGTTCACTGATAATGCCTGCGGCTTAGGCTTACATTACATCTCATATTATTTCACGATGCTCAAGAGGCCATTCATCGGAAAACTGAACACACACGATGACCTTCAGGACGTAACATGTCGATAATTTCGATAGTCGATAAAAATCGATCATCGTCGATCGTTGTCGATACTAATCAATCGACAAATATCGGAAATCGATAAAAGTCGATCACACAATTTATTGTGATTATCGACTTTGTTCGATTATGATTGATTTTGATCGATTTTGATCGATTTGATCGATTTCAATCGACAAGTATCGAAAAAACAAAAAACGATGTATGGCGGGAGGAAAGAGTACAGTTGCCGAGGACAGATTAATAAAGCAGCATTGGCTATGCCAAGACTTCATTTTACCGCTTTTGTACTGTAATTGAAAGCTCGTATAAACCTCAATAACCGCAGAGAAACTACCCTTTTCTTCCACCTAAAGTACTTTATTAAGTAAATCATTTCAGATGGAATCTCTGAAATACTTTCTGTTGTATGTGTTTTATAGCAGCTGTTATCACTGTAAGCAATGATTTATGCATATGTGATGTTAAACCTAATTAAACTCCTACGCTTATCAATCTAACAAAGCAAAACTTCAATTAGTTAAAATTTAATTTCCCAGTATGCTGTTTGGCTCCTATTGTCACCCTAACGATTAAAAGTTGTTATAACTGAACGCGATGTAATGTACGCAACTGTTTACAAATTCAACTACGTCTGGAATTCGTTTTCCGCTGAAAACATGTGAGGAATTTTCTCACCAAGAACTGACATAAAATTAACCTGGGCGATCAGCCACAGAGATACCAGTGCCATCCAAACGTGAAGTAACTGAACCAAAATAGCCATGATGCATACTTGATTTAACGCAGCGTTAAAATTTCTATGATAAAATAAACAATTTGTTGTAGAAAGATGACTTCCGGGTATGCTCCGAACTGAATGCATCTAAGAGAAAAAGTATATGGAAGAAGAGATATAGAAGGCGTTCCTTTCGGTCATCGAAATAATAAAGACACAATGCGTTTTTCCTGAAAGGAGACCAGTCTTCAAACGGAGTTCCAGTATTCCAGAACTTAAAAGAGAAAAAGGCGTGACCTCTCATGTTGTGGTCATGTGATACATCATGTAAAGTTGCTTGAGCACAACGAACTTTTTCTATCAGATCAGCTTTTTTTTCGTTCGACCTATAGGTTATGTTCAAGTCATCAAGGACTTCTTTCAATAAACGAACAGTCACATCTTCCGGCGGCCCCATTTTTTTCCTTTCAGCTTCTTGCTTTTTAAGTGTCTCTTCCTTTTGAAGTCGTCCCTCCTCTGCTTTTTCTAGCTGCGGCAACAACGCCTCAAGAGCTTCTGTATTTACTTCTAAAGGGCAATCCCTTCTTTCCAAAGGACCATTAAATGTCACTAAGTGTGTATTGCACTCGCTCCACATTATTTCAGTAGTTTCCGTCAATAGCCACTTTCCGTTGCCCTTTTTGGTGTGCGAGAGAACTTTGAAACACGCCGAAACTTTGTCTCTCATTTACATTGTTTTCTTTCTTCCATTCGAATACTGGCACTGCAGACTTCGCAGATGTCTTACGCAGCAAGCGTAAGACCTGGCTGCACTTCATACCGATCCCTGGTACCCAGAAAGCTGAAATGTCACTTAAATAAAGTCCATTTGTAGTCTTTTTCGGACTTACAATTGCTTCAACTTTCTCATAAAAATCACTTCTTGCCACGACCATCCACCTGGCCATTCTTGAAGTGGAGGGGTTGTACACTTAACCTTGTTGCAATGATAGGAAATTTGCGATGTGGTAGAATTTCCCCTCATACTCCACGTAGTTCGGGGGAAGAGGCTGCTCTGTTGATGATGTTCCGGCGTTGTATGTGGATCTTCTAGCTGTTTTTATAGTCGCTGACCCCTCTATTAATTCTTCATCTTCGACCTGCATACATATGTCGGATACTGATGCGGTTACGCGATCGGTAAACATGTCTAGGCCACTGATGTTATCGTGCGATTTGCACACAGAGGCATATCTTTGCCTTTCCATATCAGATGAGAATTTTAGTCCAAGACATGACTCGTGGAACCACCTCCCACATTCAGGAAAGTCACAACCAATCCAGTGTGTTGTTGATGGTGGTTTAAAAGTAGGTTTAATGGCAGCCATCGATTGTAGATTATCTGGGATTATACATTATTAAATCAGCTTATGTTTAAGTACTGATGTGTGCTGCCGATTTTGATTAACCCGGATTTAACCACATTTAATAAACAGTACTGCTGAGTACCTGTGACTGACGTCGTTTTGTGTCTGAACAAGGCTAGATCTGGCGAGATTAACTGTTTATGGTTTATACACGGGTTCATATTTTCTGATACTGAGCAATCGTAATTCGCTGTATTTTTACTGTCATACGTTGGTTGCGGACTGGTACAACAATCACAGGCGCAAGGAGAAGCAAGGGGCATACAAACCCGGCGAATTTAGCCAACCTAACGAATAGGGAGGAGAGTCGTAGCAGCTTGTATTTGTCAAATGTTGAACTGAGTAAAAACACTGATGAAAATAAAATGTCAATTTACTTTACTTTACTTTTTAATTACCTTGCTGGCCTCGATTTTTTCCCGCATCTAGTCTAAACTTTGGCCCGTTCTGTCTCCACGAAGAAACACGACTTCGAGTTCCCAGGATCTCTCATCTCTCCCGCCTAGAGAGACCCTGGGAACTAGGTTGGTTCGAGTTATGTTGCAGATCGCAATTTAGTTCAGCTGAAACTGTTAATCGATCATTCCTCGAGGTAATTTAAACATTCTATTCTGTAATGAATAACAGACCACTTGGTTGTTCAGGGTTTTATTTAAGTTTATTGCCATACAGATTTACTTTACAGCTGTTTACACTTCCATAAAAAAGTCATTGGAGCTATTAGTCGTTTGGTTACTTGAATTTCGTAGCTGAGTGAAACATTTGTTTGCATTTTTGTCGATAAAATCGATAATCAGTTGAAAATCTTGTGATTATTGACTTTTATCGACAAATTTAATTTGTCGATTGACAATTATCGACAACTATCGAGTACTATCGACTTATCGACTACGTTTTCGATGATCGACTTTGATCGACATGTTACGTCCTGTGACCTTGAAACCCTTTGCCCTCAATCATAACAGTGCGTGCATTGTCATCTTATTGCTCTTCTGTTTCATGTTTGAGTATGCTCCGAGCTGATTTTTCAATGGTAAAACTTACTTCTCCTCTAGGTTCTTTCATCTCCGGCGAATAAGAGAGGGAATAGAGGTAAATATAACTGTAAATATAACTGTAAACATATGTCAGGCAGTCCCGGGGGGAGGGGGTTCTCCCTTATATGGGCTATATAGGTATGTGCGACCCCAAAGGGTATGGTTTTTTACCCGCTTTGGTCAGAAATAGAGTATCGATTTTGGTCGTTTTGGTCTCAAATAGGGTATGGTTTTTGCACTCTTGTCTTGAATTGGGTGTGATTATTTTAGAAGAAGCGGCTACTTTTTCATCATTATTGATAACTCAGCCCATCAACAAAGCCCTTCACTTGGTAACTGATACAGGAAGCTTAAATATGAGACAGGTCTGAACTCTGAAACAGGGTATTGATTCAAGGATGTTCGCGCGAAAATGTTCTACTCATAGATGTTCCTTAAACTTCTATTGCGGACAGAAAATGAATTACTCGTTTGGGAAATGAAATAAATAAATAAATAAATAAATAAATAAATAAAATAAAATAAAATAAAATAAAATAAAATAAAATAAAATAAAATAAAATGAAATAAAATAAAATAAAATAAAATAAAATAAAAATTGGGAGTCACAGACTTCGTTTCAGAGATAAAGCCTGTGGAAAACTAGTCTGATTTTTAAAAATTGGCGCGGGTAAATCAGGGTGGTCTCCAGAGTTTTTAGCATAAAATATCAAAGGTGAGCCCCGGAGACAAACTATCCTACTAAAATATTGTATAAGTGAATCCGTTGCGTTGATAATTCCAAACTGATTTCACAAAACTTAACCCTCCAAGAGGCATTTGAAACCCCCGCACACTGGATAAACGAAGAACTAAAAAAGAACGGAATTTGATGGTTCATTTCGCATAAAATTCAAACTAATCGATAGATCTTCTTCATTTTCTCGCTAAGCATAGGAAATCGCTAGAGAAATAATGATCCATCAAAAGAAAAATAGGGTCACCGAATGTCCAAGATCGTTAAATCCAGGCAACCCTATAGCAATGGCGTGCCCAGTAAGGATGCACAGAAACAATTAGGGCGAACATCTTAAGAAGGGTATCGAAGTTTTGGACAGGTCATAAAGTGGTATGGTACTATGATCAAATTTTTAGTCCTTGAATTTTTAGATTAGTCACATAAGATTCCACGAAAGATTAAAAACATCCTTTGCCGTTTGCAAATATCTGCATTGGTTTTGGAGATATCAAAGCTTGAAAAATGTTTAAAATATGCAAACGAAAGGACTGATGACGTCATACACTCAACCAAATGTTACATCAAGTATATAAATACAGCTATCTCGGTCAATTTGTTACAGGTACCATTGAAACTTAGTAGACTATTAGTTCTACATTCAACACACCTACGGCGTTAAAAAGTTCAGTTCCCACGGAAACCTACTCTTTCCCAGACCCCTCCAACCTGAGTTCAATATTTTAGCGATTTTCGGCTCGAAAAACATCAAACAAGGCCATGAACTCGAACTAATATATGTTTGGTGGATCATACAGATCAGGTACAATTAGCAAATATCAATATGGAAGGCTAAAGGTAGCCGGAAAGGTCTTAAATATCGCGGAGGTCTGGAACCCAGTATGTTTCCATGGTAACAAAAATGTTAGGTTCATATTGTGGAGCACCTCCAGTAGAAAATCAAAATCCGGTTGAGTTTATGACGTCATCACTTAGCTTATTTGCATATTTTAAAAACTTGAATATCTCTGGAACGAAAGAGATATTTTAAAGTAGTAAACAGCGTTTTTCTTCTCGTACAGACTAATTGCGTATGTTTTGAAATGGCTCAGATAGGAAAGATGATTTTCGCCATAGTACCACTATAAATAGGGTATGGAAAATCAGGGATTTTGAAAAGTGCAGATTGGAAAAGACCCTGGGGACGAGGTTGTGGTCTGGGCCGCATACCCCCACCAGAATGTCTGGGAGTACGTTCCCCGGGCAAGCAGTGTTTTGGTCGTGGACACACTATGTAATTATCTAGCTCATGTGAACTTCGAAACGATGGGAAAAACGCACAGACAATACATGATTTGGTATAACTTGTGACGTTTTCTTCGCCTCCGGTTAGGGATCGCGTCTTGTCATACAAGATATTGCTCTGGTGGTCCTTCTTCGAGGCGAGGGTAATTTTGGTCGACGGTCGCAACAAATGATGAATTCCCACACTCCACACCAAATTTTCTGGTGTGGTGACATTGGGTTGGCGGGTTCTTTTTCAGCTTTGCTGGGATAATACCGATAATGTAATGCTTTAAAATGAATGCGCTTTGTATGGGTCGTATGAAAATAGCATTGTTTATTAAGGAACTTCATGTAACGCTCAGTCATAAAGTCGGATCGTTGCTCAAGTAGACATAAAATAGCATTTTTACTACTCTATAATGCCTGATGCTTCACCTATGCCTACCATGCTGCAAGTGTGCCTAAATTATTCATGTTCAATTACGCTTAAGGACCGTTAAGTCATAATGTCTCTTTGATGTTGACGGTTTCTTACGCCCGATTCTTTTTCATGGTGAATGCCCCTTGTCACTACGATTGCTATCTTTTATACAAAAGCAGCCAATGGATGCCCAAGTGATAAGCTGTCTAACTTCCCCAAGAAATACACTGAAGATCTTCAAAAGCGAGTTCTGGACAGAATTGTCTTCGTGGGAGTCAACAAAAGAGATTGGTTAATCAAACAGCGGAACTTCAAAAGAAGGCTCACAGGGGTGAGTGGCAGATGGAAGCCTGTGATTGGTCTCTTTGGTGATAAATAAGAACATTAAAAAAGAAGAAAAAATTAAAATGGACGATGCTCTCTCTCTCTACATTTGAAAAATAATTGATGTTAACAGTATAGTGTCCCATGCCACTTGTTTTTGTAATGAAGTCTGAATTTCGCTATTACATTCAAATCAACTTAGAATAAGATAAGGAAGGTCATAAAGTCCCTGTTTGTTAATATTTCGATCGTGGTACGTTGTTACATGTTAGTTATCTGGGTCGATCTCGATGAACCACGTGGCTACTAATGTTATGCCACTGTGCTGTTAAACGGCACAACCATGCACTTATGCTAAAAAGCTGGTATTTTCTTGCAGTGGGTATTCCAACGACTGGACAAAAACAAAGATGGTTCGGTTGACTACAACGAAGCTGTGACAGGAAGATGGGGTCTGCGAGGTCCAAGAGTGTGCCAGATAGCTTTCCTTCAAGAGTGTGATAAGGATCAGAGCAAGAGTGTGTCCAAGACGGAATGGCTAAATTGCTTCCAAATCACTCCAGGTGACAATACATCATTGAAATCAATGACTATCAATCAGGACAGTAGAGTGTGCAGCCTCGAGTTACTTGGTCGCGTTCGTAATAATATGCTAACCCATGTAATAAATTTCCTCTCTTCTGCTTAGAATGCAATAAAAGCTGTGCCCGTGGTCAACTTGACACTGTGCTTTGTCAATGCAAGTGTCCTGATGGTGTTATCCAAGGACGGGTAGTGACATCATCTGGAGCCCCACTTCGGGATGTCGGCATTTTATTAGAACTCTTCCCTTACACAGAAGTGGCAAGAACCAATAAGAGTGGTCACTTTTCAATCATTGACAGGTGTGAAAATAAATCATATACAGTGAAGAAGAACGACTACATTCCACTTCGACTTGAGGGTGGCATCAGAGGTGCCAATCCGCTAACGATCCAGCTTGAAGATGCAGGTATGTTGATGGTTTGCAACCCTGGCAATAACGGTTTTAATCAAAACTATAACAAAATTCTCGAACGTGATTGGCTATCAGCAGCCCGATTTGAGCTTTAATTGGACAGTGTACGCGTCATGCTTGTAATTGGACAGTATGCGTCATTTCGCGCGCGCTGTTGCGGTGCACTTTGTCGAGTAAACTGCTGTGTTTTTCAGCGTTCATAACGACGTTTAATCGTTCAGCGATCAATCGATGGTTTGTTCGTTTCTCGAATTTTGTCGTAGTTTTAATTAACTGGTAACAGGACATCGTGTCGTCCAATTCAGTCTGTAATCATACTCGTCATTAACAAATCGGACTCCCGCTTCGCGCTTTACTCTAAATAGTAATAGAACTTTTTTATCACTTAGCATCATCGTTCAGTGTCGTTCATCGCTCGCTATATATTGAACAGTCGAAATGTGGTAGAGAAAATCAGTATTACCACTCGCTAACTTCAGGCCCGGTTATATGCACAGCATCTCGTTGAAGTTCCTTTCTTTTTCAGAGCCAGCTTACATCACTGCTAATCCCAAGGGCAAGACGCGTATTGCAGGGCAAAGTGTGAATTTCACTTGTGAGGCAGAAGGGACACCACCAATTGAGATCAGCTGGTAAAGCTCTAAATCATAGTTACGTCAACGTGGACATTTGGCAATAAGTCAAAGTGAATCTTTGTAACAAATTAAACGTATAGTGCTCTGAAGGATTTACGTGAAACACGTAGACTTTGTTTAAACTGCATTTAGATGTCTCCGGTTGTCAGGCGTCGTCTTTCTTGAAGTTACAATCCAAAGAGTATTAAGTGTCTCCTAACAGGAGTTGTTCTGAGGTAGTGTTAGGCTCGATGGAGTTTTGTTAGTTTAGACGTTTATGATCCTGGAAGAAATAGTTGGGTGGTGTGAACATCATTTTCATTCTTGCTTCTTCAAGGTACCACAATGGAAGGCGTTTACCGGAGTTAACCGTGGGAATGAGATCGAGCTTGTTCATTGCAAATGTGAACGGAGCTCAAGGTTTGTACACCTGCAAGGCTACAAACGATTACGGATCAGAGATGTCCTCTCCTGGCGAGCTAAAGATAAAAGGTGAGACGATTTTTTCAACGGCTGCTTATAGGTGAAATTCTCAAGAACAAGCATGGCTTAAGTATGGAGTGCCACGTGTTTTCTCGTGTTTTTCTCATCGAGTTACTTACCTTTTCAATTGCATTTCGTCTTATTATTAATATACAAAGCAGACAGAAAAAGGTCATTTGTGGACACATCTAAATAAAAATGGTCCTACCACCAGTGGACATTTTCGAAACATTCGATAAATACTTTGGTGTAAGGGAGGAATTGAATGTTACCTTTTTTCATGCCTTTTGGTGGGATTCTCTAGCATGATTCAGCTCTCATTATCCATTCGAGGTTTCTCAGAATGATAAAATACCATCACAGGTTTCGATTCAGTTGAAAGGTCCCTCCATGGATTTCTAAGAATTTTTGAGCGATTTTTTAAAATTTCTGAAAGGGAACAAAAGGAAACTGGGTGGATTTACGGCTTTTAGAGCAAATATTTGTAAACAAAGATTACTGAGATTGAATGAATGGGGTGGCGAATGGTCCTTCAAAAACTCTAATCCCGCAAAATCTTAGATGAATTTCACGGGTCTCGTCGCAGTCTCGCTTTTTAACGGTTATGTGCGTCTCGCACTCTCGGAGTCTCGATTTTTTGCAAGGCTAACGCTCTTCAAGGGCCGATTCGTTCATTTAT
This sequence comes from Orbicella franksi, assembly GCF_964199315.1. Taxonomy (NCBI): domain Eukaryota; kingdom Metazoa; phylum Cnidaria; class Anthozoa; order Scleractinia; family Merulinidae; genus Orbicella; species Orbicella franksi. The sequence goes on along the minus strand of NC_138148.1, from coordinate 19,243,041 downwards.
CTGTTTTTACAAATGAGGTCTTCTCGTCACTTGATATTGAATTTCATTGAAGCAACTTACAAATTTCCGAGAAAAAGTTAATCCTAACTTCTTCTTAAGTCTCTTAAATTTCTGAATTCCACGAAAATGCTACAAAACCTTCCGCAACGTCCGTTTTGGGGCCAAAAAGACAGTTATTTTGTTCTAACACTGTTCTTTAATCGAATTTCCAGTTCCAACCAGTTCGAAGAAGCTGGCTAAAAGACTGTACAAGCTCATTCTAGCTCTCAACTAAATCTGGGTCTCGAATCTTAATAGTCTGAACGTCTCGCGCTCGCACCCAAAACGCTTTGAAGTCTCGGTCACGCAATCTAAAAAGTCAAAATGTCTCGGGCTCGACTTGTCTCGCCGTCTAGTAAAGTGTCGCATTTACCATTCGCCACCCTTAATGAAGATTAAAAATGAGATTTTTAAGTTAATAACTATTATTCCGCATCCTTCAACTCTCATTCTGTTTCATAAAACCTTAATTGCAAACCCCCATTAATCTTCAGCACGGCCTCTATGCAACCACGTTTTAGCCAAAGCTACAAAATAAAAAAAAAAACGTTTCTTATGTTCTTAAAAATGCAGAGGAAATCTTAGACACCTGCAACCGAACACCAAGCAGTCACATCATAAAACTTCCCCCAGGATGCCGTGAAGGGTACTCGGGCAAGAACACGTTGGATATTGGCCAATGTTCTGATGAACCGTGCTCTCAGATTTCATCCCTTTCGCGAACTTGCGCCGTTAATGAAGATTGTTGCTGCAGACCTAGGGGCAAGGACTACCAAGAGAGGGTTTTGATAACTTGTGGTGGAAGTTTCAGCGAAATGATATTTTACCGTGTCAAAGAATGTGGCTGTAGCTCATGCGTGAAAAGGGAAACTGTAATAAAAGGTGAACGGCTAGTCATTACTGTTAATGTTACTGTGTTCAATTGTAGTTCATAATTGTATATATTAACGTAAATTACCGTTCCCGGCTTCATATCTCTGGCATAAGAAACGGGGGAGCTATTGCTTAGTAACCCAGCGTCACACACAAAACAATAATAACCTTTATTTACCCTCGGCAGTGTTTATAGCACAAATGCTAGTGGGGGGAGCAAACAACTGAAACATATAATTCCAATCAAACGTAGCATTGTTTAGAGTCTCATTTGGCCGCAAAAAAAACCAGTTGGTTATTTACAAGCAAGCATGGCCGAGGATCTGAACTCTAGTCTACCGTGAAACAAATTGAGGCAGTGGTCAGAACTAGAATCAGAGACCTCTGGATTGCGAGTCCGACGCGCTGACCAATCGGCCTCGCTCTCTCCAACCCAGTTATGCTAAGTAATCTTCGTCTAGCTGGTCGTTTTCCTGAACTTTTTCCTTGTTAAGAAGAGGGTGGTAAAGAGTTGCAGAGGGTGAAGGGAACTTTAACAGTTTCACGGTACTTTTTTTGCCTGGTTCAATGGACTCGTCACCAGAACATTCTGACATTGCCTTACAGGAGAAGTTGTCGGTGGCCCTAATCAAATCCCAGTCAAGAACGTCAAGGTTATCTTCAGAAAAAGAGTAGTTGATAGGACCAACGAAGAAGGAAAATTCTCCTTCGTTGTGACCGACGACGTGGACCGTTTGACAGTCACATTTCAAGATCCAGCAGATCAATTTTCTGACACTACCCAGACCATGCCATTTCAGAGGGGCAGAACTGTAGTCCACCGGGTAGTACTACAGAAGGAGGACCCACCAGTGACATTCGACAGTAGTAAAGACCTAAGGGTGCCTCTGGGACATGCTGGTGACAACATGGCGGAACTAGAACTGCCAGCTGATAATCTGCTGGATAAAGCTGGAAAGCCATTTAAAGGTGAATTTTAAACCTAGGCGTTTGTGTAAAAGCTATGTTTGCTTGTAACTGCAAGCGCACACAATTGCCTATACGCTGTTTTTTCTTTTTTTGCTGTTTTGTTTATTCTTTCTCGCTGGTCTATATTTCTCGTACTCCTCTGTTTTCTCTCATGGTTTAGTAGAATTCTACCAGTATACTAACGCAAATGTTGTAATATGATTGGCTGAGCCATTGCACACTATCAGCGATTGGTGTACACTGAGTGGCTTGGTGTGGTCGACAAAATTGCAACGTTTCCTCGTCTCTCCAAAGTTTTAAAAGAACGTTTAGAAACAAATGGATAATCAAATTCCTGAGAAGACTAAAAGGGGGGCATTTACGGTTTCCTGAATTGAAAGACCTCGAAATTTTTTAAAGAAACTGATAAACACACGTACACAACTGCAAATGTCAAATTGACAATTCACTCCGCACGAATTCTCTAAAGCGTGATGTTTGATACTATGATCCGAAATAATTGGAACCGTTAAATTTCAGTTAGAATTCTACTAAAACAATTAGATTATTCGCTCTCGTTTTCTATGAGAAATCTCTAGCTCATAATCTAATTGTTATTAAATACTCGGGGTACTAAACGACGGTTTTCTTTAAAATGTTTTAAATGCTTTTTATTCGTCCTGGTCTACATTTCTCATAGCTATAGCTCCTAGTTTTCGCTAGTGTCCAGTCGGTTGCCCTAAACGACGGCATTACGTTTACGGCTATTTGAAATTTTTATCTCTTTGGTGATTCTAGGGGAACCTGAATGTTCTTGAATTCTCATCTATTTGAGCTTTTTGCTTATTTCCGGAAAATGCCTGTCAAAGGAGCTGGAATAAGACATTTTGATGTTTCTTTTCCACAGGTAACGCAAAGCTAAGGGTGAGTTTGAGAGATCGAAGAAACTCCAGTGACGTATTCTCTATGCCAGGAGACTTCACAACAGTTGACCAATCAGGAAGTGTTCAGCCTCTGAAAACATACGGGATACTTCAAGTTAAAGTTCAGGACGAGAACAATGAGAAACTTGACTTTGCAGGAAATATGAAGATTTACCTCGATGCTGATAAGGTAGAACATCATTACAATGGAGAACTCTATGAATAGCACTAGCCTAATTCTTTAGTACACAACCCATAGTATATAGACGCTCTTGGACCAGTTTGCCATAAATATGATAAGCATAATTTATACAAAGCTAGGGACAAAGCAGAGGAAAAAATTGTTTGTTATCAATCTTAACCCTTAAGCGCGCGCAGGACACGGGACGGGCTGGGGGCGGGGAGGGGGAGGGAGGGGGGAGGGGAAGACACGGAAAGTATACCACAACCTCGTTGAGCAGCACTGATTTGCACTTTCTTTACCTTCCTTAACATTTTTCCATCAATCTACGCCATTTTCACACTTTCCAGAAAAAAGCGAAATCTAATGCGTTGGATTCAAGAAGACGTCGTGTGACGTTCGTCGTTTGAAGAACATCCAATGCAATATTACCGTGTAGAGCATCCAGAGGGTTTAATATGCCAAGGGACTTCCACCCCGCCACCCTCCCTCCTCCCCACCACCGTCCCCTGTACCAAGCTGGGGGTACGAGCATGGTCGGCTTTCAAACAGCTCCGGGTTAATACGACTCCCTGCCTTTCTACTTTACTTTTTTTACTTTACCTTCTTCCTTTCATTATATTCCTACTTAAATTGTAAACTACTTTTTTGTCAACTCCTAAAGATTACCTTACCAAGGAATTCTTCTGGAGAAATGGCGCCATGGTTGTGGTGGCTTGATGAAAAGACCGGAAGGTGGCGACGAATGGGAGAAATGAAGCCAGCTGATACTTCAAGGACCAAACGAGCAGAAGGTGGCAGGAGGTTTTACATCGGCGACATTCAAACTGACAAAATATCATATATCAACATTGACATCCAGTGGAAACGCTGTTACGTTCGAGCTCAGGCTTACACCAAGACCAATGAAGGCAAGCAACCCGTGATTGGAGCCGAAGTCACGTTGATTGGCAAGGAGAATGCCAATGAGGAACAGTATTATGGATATACCAAGGCAATCACCAATAGAAACGGAATAGCTTGTATTCCAGCTTGGTGCGATTCATACGTCGTTTTACAGTCAAGCAAGGTGTCGAATAATGTTGATGGCAGTAAACGTGTCATTCAGCTGAATGCCGAACACCAAGTAACCCTGGTGAAACTGTCGCCTCAGTTAGAAGCATCATCTATTTCGGAAGGGAATAAATCGACTTCGTTTCAGTTCATAGCAAAAGTAACTTCGCAGGCAGGGCCCATATTCGCTGGGGACGAGATGCACAAGTGTCGCGATGTCAGTGACACTTTGGTGGCGTTTGCATTTTACTTGGAGGAGAAAGAAATCGAAGTGGATGTGTTCGATGATTTTGGTTCCTTGCCACCTGGTCACCCACTGTCATGGTACGCAATGGATGCTAGCAAACCAAACCAGGAACCGAACAAGTGTTTCATGAAAATTAGAACTGAATACTACATTGAAGCATCCGTTCCTATGGTGTCAGTACAAAGTTTCACACCTAACCAGGAGATCAGGTACGGATTTTCCATAAAAGAGCAAACACCCACTCAGGAAACACGAACTGTGGACGGTTACTGGAATTTGGTAGTGGCTTATGCTTGTGTCGAATACAGATGCAGCGAAATAGATAAAGACACGTTTCTTGTTGTAAATCTTCTCACTGATTACTGTGTGGTTCCGCGACCGATTCCTCCGCTCCGTCTCAAGAACCATCAGTATGAAAACTCCACTTTCACTTTCACCTCGCAAAGAAGTACAAGCCTCTATGCTCCGTTTGATGTATCTGACGGTAAATTAGGACTGTACACAGGACCTGGGAAAATTGCAGAAGAGCGGTGCAAGGCTGGGGGAGAAATTGCTGTAGGAGAGGGCGCAAGAAAAGAAACAAGCGCTGGATATGCAGTGCTAGCCATTGATCCAATTGAATGTCTACCGGATGAAGAGCCCCCATGGGTATGGGAGGATCGACAGGAGGGCATTGGTCCAGGTCAATGAATAAACCTCATTGAAATGGTTCTTTTAAATGCATCGAGAAAAAAATAATCAGCGAGTGGTAGAAGACAATTATTAGTGCTCAGAGTGTGTTGTTAAACTCACGAGAATTGGGCCTCGTTAAGTTTAATTCATTTTAAAGTTGTGGTTTAAGTTTTTAATTTTGATTTTAATTGTCTTGATTTTTATCAAAATACTTGGAAAAAAATAATAAAAAGCACTATTCAGCTCGCTAATTTCAGAAGGCATATCTCCTGTTTTGTTGTGAAATTCAAATATCTCCCCCCTGTCCTCGCTTATGTGTTCGAGAGGTTGGTGGGCACAACCTTTTGGAAGGTGTCAATTTATCAATAATGGTGATCATGGTGCATCAAAGAAACTGATGAATCCCTGGGTGCGTTCCCTAGGGGTGGTCTGGATCTAGATCAGTGATCCAAGATCACTCAGGTGATGCTGTATCAAAGAAACCGATGAATCCACCTTCGTCGAAGATCCATCGGTTCCTACGATCTACCATGATCCTAGTGATCTTGGATCACTGATCTTGATTCAGATCACCCCAAAGGAACGCATCCTTTCCAGAATGAATTCATCGGTTCCTTTGGTGCATCATGATCCAAGCGATCTTGGATCAATACTGATTTTATCCAGTTATCACAAAGGAACGCACCTTGTGAGGTTAAGATGTCTAGTTATTACCTAATGCGTCTTTTTTGCGTGTTTATGATATGGACCGAGACAAAGTCGACGTACATAATCACGCAAAGTAGAACAAGAGCAATATCGAGCAATATTGACGTAACAACCGTGGCCAAAAACAGATTTATTACAAGGCGGTAGAAAACCGTTTTCTTGCGAGGCCAAGCGGTCTGTCACGCACAGGGGTTAGTTGATCTTGCTTGTTCGGGGAGTCAGCCACTGAAGTTAAGACTTAATTTAAACCTTACATTTCAATGGCCTCGAATTTCTTTGTAAAGGTGTTGAAAAAACTCGTCGAAATCGCTTTAAAAATCGCACCACGCTCATCGAAGTAACAAAGTAGAAGACGTAAATTTTAGCATACTCCAATCAAGTTATACAAGCGAGATTTGTCTAGCTTGAATCATATTTGCGTTTGCGTTAAGCAACAGGGCACTTTTTTTGTGTTTATATAGCCTCATCTAAACACGAGGGGTTTCGGAGAATTCGAGAGAGTTATGGAAACCCGAGACGCAGTCGAGGGCTTGCATAACTTTCGAGAATTTTTTTAGCCTCTCGAGTGTTTATATGAGGCTATGTAGACACGGAAAAAGTACTCAATTGCTTTTCTAAAATAATTCTCAAAATTACGCACGAATCTAAAACGTCACAACCGTGTTTACACACTCTCATCTAGACACACCTATCGACCAATGAGAGCGCGCATAGTATAGCAATAATTTTATAATTAAGACTCTAAACTAATTTATTAGACTATAAACTTGCCTAAACAAAATACAATGCCCAGTTGTCTCATTATCTTAAAAAACTTGAAAAACAAAACAACAACAAATTCAAATCAAACAAACAGCACAAAAAAAGGAAGATGAAAGCGGTCTGCCAATTAAACTGGCTGTCCTAAATAGGATACAGGGCAGCCATTTTAACATAGAGTGTAATCAAAGTGGTTATGAGCCACACAACTTGAAAAATAGATCGTCTTTAAATACGGGAAATTTTGATGCAACTGCACTGAGTTTTCATTCCGTAGATCATATGTACAAAACGCAACGGTAAGAGAACACATGAAGAGATGTGACACCGTTGAAATCATTCATGACGTTATCGTCTTATCCGATTACCAAAGCAGGTAATTAAGTCACTGCATTGCGGCTTCTCATTTTCTTTCCTATTTTTCCGATCAGCATTTTCTCTGTCAATATCAGTCATTTTCCTCCTCTTGCATGTACTTTCTGGCGCCTTCTTCGTCTTCGGCTTAGCCCATCCATTGCCTCATGCTGGGGCGTAACCAAGATTTTTCAAAGGGTGTTCACACTGTGTCAAAGGAGGGTACTCACCAGATTGTTGTGTCATTTTTTGCCATCTGTTGTAGGTTGTTTGCTTACAAAAGGCTTACAAAAGGGAGTGTCACAACCACTCCAGGACCCCCCATCCCCTCCCCTAGCTACGCCCCTGGCCTCATGTGCTTAAGGAGAATTTGACCGCCCCATCGATATAAGCTCATGTATATATCTGACTGATTTTTCGAAAACAATGACAACGACAACGACAACGACAACGACAACGACAACGACAACGACAACGACAACGACAACGACAACGACAACGACAACGACAACGACAACGACAACGACAACGACAACGACAACGACAACGACAACGACAACGACAACGACAACGACAACGACAATGATAATAATATTTATAGAGGGGGTGATCTCACCGCATAAAGTGGTTTTCAGAACGGCCCTGTAAAGAGTATAAACCCCTTCATTCATGTAACCTGGTGTTTCTTTTTTTTTTTCTTCAGTACCTTGTAAGGTATAACTGACCAGCATGAGGTGTAGAGAACTGCTTGCTGCATATTTCAGTTTCTTGTCAGTTGTCGCTGCCCCATCCTCCTCTTTTCAATTCGTGTTAAGTTGTTTGGCCCGTCTACACTCGAACGTGCGTGTTTGAAGTTTAGTTCGCGCGGTGACTCGGAGAAGGAGCTGATCCGGATTTACCTATCTATAAGGCTGCCTAAAGCTAATCTGCCTGAGGACATCATTAAGTTGCTCTTCGACAGAAACAATTTTCTAAATTGAAACAGAGAGAAAGTGGGAGTTTTTTTACATCTTTTTTTTAGAACTTGAGAGAGAAATGCCTAACAAAAATAACCAACATAACTACTGCAACATTTCTTTGTTTCTATCGAGCTTTAGTATAAATCATCTAGCGTTCTATCACGAATGCAGGTATCGTAACATTAGCGTATTTGAAAGATTGCTAGTTTTGGTACACTCACGAATGTCGACATCAGTTACTGTACAAAAACTCGCAATCTAATGGTAGTGTTAGCTGCACCCTCGTTAGCTATCACGCGTTATAGCTCACCGTTAAATTTTCTCCGATTCTAATTGGTTTTAATTGATCACGTGATGCGATAGTGTTCATCCGCGGAGAGAAACTATCAGTCCTAATGCCCGTCCTAGGAAGACACCTGGATGGATAGTACTCGTCCGTGAAAACTTTTCTGTAAATTATAGAAAACAAACAATTGAAATTGTATTAGGGGAGCTATCGGTCTGATATAGTTATTGTTGCCCCTTGGAATTTTGATGTTCTTAAAGCTAGCATATTTGCCCTCGAAGCTTCGCTTCTCAAGCAAATATTTGTTTTAAGGTCATTCCTCATATTTGCATTGCGCATCCTTACCGCGCATAATTTATGGCGTCATTAGCGCGCGCTCGTGCAAGCCCACATTGAAAACATGACGGAATTGCCTTGAGCTCTGTCAGTTGAAAAATGGCTCTAGCTCACCAACGAGCATGGGCACCCCAATTTTTTTTCCACTCATTGTAATCAACTAATCATAAGCTTTGCGTGAGAAAAGACTGATCTAATTTCTATTGCTGAAAATTGAATAAATAAGAAAAATAGCAGATACATGGTGGTCTTTTCTATTTGGCAGTCGGTAACCACGTCAAGAAATTTGGTTCAAATTTTTAACCAAGGATTTCGCTTTCTGTCTGAATCAAACTTAAAACGTTTATTTGTGTCCGACACAATGTATTGACTGTAGTTTAGTGCGTGTTCTTATGAGTCCGGGCTCACAAAGATATTACAATTACTGGGAATGCGTTCTTATAATAAGCATTAAATAATGCCAAAATGGGGCATTTTCAATGCCTCACTGCTCCTTAATGAGCATGGGTACCCCCCTTTTTTATTTATCATATGATAAATATTCAGTGGACAAAGTTTGAACAAAAATCTATTGTCAGTTTTATTCCAGAGGAATTACCTTAAGAACATCACATTTCCGCGGCAACCGTTCCTCAACAGAAATACTCTAATGTTTGAATAGAAACCTCGAGCTCATAGTCTAGAAGCACAATTTTTAACCAATCAGCACGAGTATTTTCTTTGAGCTATTTCCTAATTGCCAATAACTTAGTTGTAACGAATACTGCAAAGGTGAAATTGGAGAGTGCACCTGTATATATTTCCTGAGATTTTTTGAAGTTTTTGCATCCTGGGAAACTAGTGGCTGTTAGTGAAGGCTAATAAAGGTCAAAAACGGAGAGGAAAAAATTCGGCGCCGAAATGTACAAGAGAAGCGAGGAGGCTCTGGGAAAATAGTTTCAGTTCCAAACGGTTCTACGGTTGCGTCGGTATTGTTCTGTCCAATCAGCGAGAATTAGCAGGCCCACAAAACTACTCAGCACCTTCGCCATATTGCATGCAACCTCGTTTCCAGCGCTTTTCCTTTAGAGATTGGGAGGGGCGGGCCTCCAAATTTTAGTTTGTTTCAAGGCTGAAAAAATTGGAAAAATAGAGTCATCACATGCGCAAGAAAATCGTAGAAAATTTCAAAATTTGGATCGATTGCAAGTATCGTCATACTTTCGAAACACCGGACTCTGAGGACGACTTATCCCCACAGCTTTGTTGTCGCTTTAACTCATTTCCGGTAGCAATTTAACTAATACCACGACTTGTTTTTAGTTTTTTTTCCGTCTCTTTTTTGTGGAAAGAAGGAAAATTTCCTCTTTCAGTCACCCAATATTGAGGACAAAGCGTTCGATGATAAACATTAAGAAACCGATTTCAATATTTTTAGAAGTGAATAGTTTACTTTCTACAGTTTACCGCCCAACATGTCCACCTGCCTTTTCTCGCCTTTTCACGCTAAATCTCCGGAATTTCCACAAACACGAGCCATCTCCGAAAGTCCAGTATCCACCTACATATATACTTGGAATCCACACGAAGCAAAGAATGCCACGGTTTAACAAACATGCAAGTCCTTAGGGCTTTATTTTATCCCATTTTTATGCACTCCTCAACAAATCAAGTGTTTCTCTAATCACGTAGTTGTAGACCGGGTACGAAGTCTGTATCAGCTTATTTTGATCTAGTAGATTTGACTTGTGTCGGGTTTACCTTTCAATGCATCTTTCATTTAATTTGTTTTAACAGACAACCACCGCCAAAACTATACACTGCGAGCAGTTTCTCTTTTCCTTGCCGTGGGGGAGAGCGCAAAACAAGTAAGCGTGCGTGACTGCGAGCACGTCACGCTCGCACGCTTACTTATTTTGCATTCTCTCCACTGTTTTCGAGGAAAAGAGAGACTGCTCGTAGTCTACTAAAAGTACGCAATAGATTTCCTTTCCATGAACTGACCATCACGATCAGTAGTATCAAATTTCAGGTTTCCAAAAGCTTTCCACGGTGATCCATCGCAATAGTCTTGGGCATTGGCCTTTTTTAACTTTTAGAGTTTTAGACCTTAGCGCTTTGCGTATAATCTTGAAAACTTTGGCGTAAGAAGGAAAAATATATATACTATCCAAGTCCTTCGAAACTGCGAGTTGGAAAAGCCTTTACAAGAATCAAAAGCATGGCAAAATGTATTTACGTGGCTTGGTAAATATGCTTCCTTTACTTTGTATCTGTTTCAATCGCTTCTAAGCAATTTAACTGAGAGTTTGTAACTTTTTAACCCTTTAATTTTTCGTCGGTTACTCCGTTTCTCTTGATCGACTCTGCAGACTCTGAACTCAGTTTCGTTTCAACACAAGTCCCGTGAACGCGTATGCTTATAAACTCATAAGTAAGCTTTAGTAAGCTCATGCCCCATTTGACTCGCACATGGCTTGAAATTTTCAGGAACTCCCCGTGAATTTTTATCTTCTGTATCAAGTTTCCCGAATATAAATGACGACTTTAGGGGGATTTGGACAAGGAATTTATTTCGGAAAATTGTTTTGCTTTCTTTCCTAGCGCTTCATTAAAAAAAGAGAGCGCCGCGTCACAAATTTTCCCGCCTTTTCACACCACTACTTCGTTTAGATCGAACTGAAATGTCCACACCATCCAGTCGCAACTGGCGCGAATCGAGAAATCGTTTACATCGAGTCAGACTTCTATCTTTCACCCTCCTTGCGCCTCATCCACCCTCCCCAAAATGTCCTTACAAAAACCTTTCAACCTAAAAATTCGCCACGATGTTCCTAACGAACAATTGCAAAATTTAAATCCCAAGAGTTTCAAACCAATGTTACTATTACCCAAGCGCCCCCCAACCCTCTCACATACTTGGACCACACCTCTCTAAGAAAACGACAATTTCATAAAACACTAAGCAGCACCATCAGGAGCCCTACATAAAGGGGGTGGAGGAAGGGGGTTATGGTAGGGGTTTCTGCTTGAAGAGATCTAGGGGAAGGGCATTATTTTGTGGGGGGGTGGGTGGGTATTACACTAAGGGCACTCAAATCAAGCTAAAAACACTTGACAGTTTTTTGTACATTTTTGGGGGAACTATTGAGACCTCTTCATAATAGCCTGTGAACAGACTGTCTGGAAGGCTGGAAGGGCAAAAAAAGGAACTGACTGAGACAGAAGTGACTGAGGAAGGAACAGGGTGTGGGGGTTGTGGTCTCTCCTTCTCTCTCTTTCTCCTCCTCCCTGTATCCTTTTTCTTCCCACTTTCTTTTCACCCATCCTTGACCAGAGAGTCTGTTCACAGGCTATCTTCATAATAACTTAAGTGTTTAGCATTATAAGAGGAGTGCTCATTCCATAGTCACCAATAAATGTACAAAAACATGTCAAGTGTTCACGGTTTGAATGCTCTCACTGTAACATTGACCAGAATCTTACTGTAATGGTGTCAGAGATGTTTAATTGATAGATTATTTGCTGTAGTTTGGCCAGTCTGCAGGTCAGGTGCAAAGTGTGATACAAAACTGCCCTGTTTATTACTCTAACCCCTAAACTGCCTGTTGTTCAGGCTATGTTTTGATTAGGCAATAATAATCAACACAATGTAAAATTATAACAAAAGCGAATTAAAACAACAACAACAAAACCACAGAAAAGTGTTTTTTCTTGATTTAATTCATAAATTTCAAAATTTACCTCAAAAAATAAAGTACTTTTTATAAACATAATAATTTTCAAAGTGTACCATAATTTATGACACTTGGCATCACTGCTTCCCAAAATGTAACATACATCAAGTCTCCAAATTTATTCAGAAGCATGCCAAGCGATACCCCTTGGCCTCCAAGCCATTACCAGCACTTCATTAAACTTAATTTTACAACGACTTCAAATTACATGTTTGCAACATACCTGCAACTATATAATTCATTAAAATAACATTCACATGAATAGTTTTAAAAGTTAAACACCAAAGCATTGATGTTTTTTCCTGCAATGGTGCTTTTTACTTACTTCATTCAAACTTTCTCCTACTACAAATATTATTAAAAAGCACTGCAAAGACCAAAACATGTTTTTTTTACCCAAATTGTGGTGCTATTCAACCTGTTTCAAATAATTAATTTCCTAACGAAAATTTTAACTATAAGACAAACAAGGAGCACAGTAATAATGATTATTATTATGAGAGTGTTTCCTAAAAATCTCCCTCTTCAAAAATGTACACCCATAGATTCATGAAATTTAAAACACCCACAAAAAAGCAGTCAGAACGAACATACGTGCAGGGCTGTGCTCTAGAAGTGTCCGGGTTTCACAGGCAACTAACTTTTGCCTTTGGGCAACAAGAAAAACCTATTTTTTTCATACAAGCTTAAGTGCTGGGCACCCAGGAGTTTGTGGTTAGGAACCTTTGGGCTCCTTGTAATTTTTCTTAGACCACAGCCTTGTACATATTTTAGGGATGGCAAAATTATTCTAGGTTTCTTACCAAAAATAAATTTAAAAAAACTTGGTTCAGACATGGAGATTGACATGGGAGGACCTGGAATTTGAATAAATTATCATAATTGAGCAAATAAGGTCTGAATAGTAAAGCTTTAGAGCCTTGATACAAGGATGTTGGTAAAATATTTTGTTAGAATCTACATTGTTCATATCAAAGTTTAACAGCAGCCAATTTTGACTTGAATCAAACTAAAAGTGGTTCAACTCTCGCATACTTTTTTTCAAAGCATAATTGAAGGCTTTCATGCAAAAAGGGGGTATGTAGCATTTTGGGCCGATTTTTATTTTTTGTGGGATTGAGCTAATTTTTGGCAGACTGACTTGTTTTGACATGAAAAGCATCGTTGCGTAATCGTTTTCGTTGATTTGCACTTTGTTTTCGAGAAATAACGTATGCAAAAAACTCGGTTTTCCAAGGGTATCTTTTGGAGATCTTTTGTTGAGTGAACAACAAAAGAAACCTTTGTTTTGCTAAACGATGAAGTCAGCGAAGTGTGGTATTTGCCGCTAGTTTTATTATTCATATAATTACGCAATTCTCTTACTGTTGCTTCGTTAGCACAAGCGAATAAGGCACTGAACTGGCCAGTTGCGAGTTTGTTTTGTCGTGACACTGGTTCAATAAGAGGTCCATCAATTTTTTTGTGGTCTATTTCTCTACTTCTTTCAAAAATCAAAATATCTATTTTAAAAAAAAGCCGTGCTGTCGAAGCTGCTAAAAGTAACCGTTTAAGTTTGCGCCCCATCAAAATCCACCTTGGAAGGATTCGCTCCAAAAGATGCCGCTTGGAAAACTGAGTTTTTTTGCATACGTTATTTCTCGAAAATGAAGCGCAAATCAACAAAAACAATTACGCAATGATGCTTTTCATGAAACAAGTTAGTCTGCCAAAAATTAGCTCGATCCTACAAAAAATAAAAATTAGCCCAAAATGCCACATACGCCCTTTTTGCACGAAAGCCTTCAATTATTGATAGAGCTGCTGTATAATTTTCTACAAGCTTGAAAGATTCTCTTTGTGAAATCTACTGCACTTTGAGAACCAAAAACAAATAATAAATAGTAAACTCTTATGAATTATTTTTTTGCTTATTTCTACTGATAGTAAATGAACACAGTACTGACACTAGAGAACTACTCACGGTTGAATGATTAGCCTTTTTGATTTTGTAGAATGGCTTAAATTTTAATCATTTTATAGCTCTCAAATTTTGCTTTCCCTGGGTAAGTCTTACAGTGTACTTTTATTTTTATTTTTTTTTAAAATTTAGTTGGCAGATGACTTGCGTGGACCCTTGCCTATTGGGCAAGTGACCATGCAAATTATCTTGCCTGGCAAGAGAATCTAGTTGTCCTCGATGACCGGATGGCACTTTTTTTGAGCCCTACTTTAAAGCAATTAAACTCTACATGTACATGTATGAAAAATAATGTACAATGTATATATGCACATGTACAGTGTACTTTTGTTTACTTTGATATTAAAACAACTTGTAAACGTTAAGGGGCTTGGAAGTACTGGGGTGTGCAATACAAACAAACACCAGTGCACGTGTGAGGAACAATAAAAAACTCAAGAAAGACCAGAGGCAACTCCTGAAACAGTGGTACATGTAGCTTATTTTTGAGTGGTACTGTACATGAACATGCAGACAACAAGACTCACTTGTCTGCCCAGAAGACTCAAGAGTACATGGCACAGAAACAAGCCCAGACCCAGAGCTGTGGATTGGTCTTCACTTGGCTTTGCGATCTCTTAGGTAAATATCATAATCAAACCTCCACTAATAGCCATCTCTTAACAATGAACACCCGTTTTTCATCCAGACAAGTACACATTATATACCTGTACATGTAGAGTGAAACCATATTAAGCAGACACCCTATAGTGAGAGGAAATCAGCTTTGGTGAGTCAGAAACTTTTCTTGCCTATAAAATGAAACCGCAAATAAGTAGACACCTCCAATACGTACACACTAGCAAGTGTTCTGTGTGTCTCTGCTAATTTGCAGGTTCCACTGTACATTCAGTACACATTGTCTCTCTCCACAATGGCCACCAAAGTACAGCTAGTACATACAAATTCTGTCTATAACATCAGGGCACAAAGAAAAACAATTTTCGGGTCACCCTTTGAGCAAGCTGTAATTCAGTACAGCATTACATGTAATTGACATGCTAGCCTTAAAATCATTCTCATTTGTCAGAAAAAGGCAAAAATTCTTTTGAACATGACTAATGAATCGAGAAGCAAAGTAACTCAATACATGTAATTTCTCTCTTGTGGTACTGAACTTCGGCAATTTAAATTTCCTCAATAAACTTCCTAAACAACTTCCCCTGCCTGTCCAGCAGGCAGAGGATATAATTGACTAGCTCAACTGCAAAGTCCGCAAGCCCTGTGCTATCAGATATGTTTTTCTTTACATGCTGGTCAATGCATAATTATACTTCTCAGCCTATCTTCACCTTTTTAGCAGGGTTGTCTTCTGATTCTACCATTTCTGCTTCCAGCTTCCTCTTTGCCTCTGTGGCTTCCTTCTCTAATTCCTGGACAGCACGGTTATCATCCTCTGAAGGATCAGTCCAGAGAGAACAACTTGCACATCTGCTGCATGATTTTCCGGGATCCTTGGGGTGCTGACAGAAGTGATTGTAGCCAATATTTGGCTTGCGACAAACATAACACATGGTTGCTCCACAGCGACAAGTCATTTTGTTGCAGCCATCTGACTTTGTAAATTCGCATCCACACTTGGGGCATTTCCGTATTTTTGCCATTGTCATCTTTTCTTCATAAGAGAGCCTGACGTCTTTCTGTGCTGACTTTTCAACCTCACTGCATTTCAAGCCAAAATGTTCCGACCATTCTTCTTTGCAGTAGCGACAAGTTTCTTTTGCACAAGTGGGATTCTGGCATTTGAAAACTTTATCTTCCGGTGGCAATATCGCAGCAAAATCACAAGAAGGGCATTGCACAAAATCGTCCATTTGGGCCAGAGATAGGGATTCTTCCTGTACACGATCTTCATATTTTTCCAAGATGTTGGTGGGTAAGGCTTTACGTAGCTGACTCATTGGAAATGTTCCATCACAACCATCACTCATACAGACAAGAGCTGCTTTGCCCTGACCAAAGGCAGCCTCCTTTGCATAGTTCATCAAACAACTTGCACAAAATAAATGACCCTCTAGGCATTGAACCATGTCTTCAAAAGCAGCATCTCCATAGCAACAACCACACTCGATCTTTTGGCCTTCTTCTTCATATTGTTTATCATTCAAGGTCAATGCAAATATTCTGTCTCTCTCCTCTGATTTCGAGAGCTCATATTTTTTCACAAATTCTACCTCCCTGCGAAGTTCCTCATCAAGAAGAGCTGAGTGAAACATATCTTTGTGCACTGGTGAACGCCCACACTTTAGGAGTGGTATTGGGGCAGGCTTATCGACGCCAAGATCATCTTTATTTGAGTTGGTTACTGCTACTGATGATGGAAATAAACTTGAGTCTTGAGGTGCAGAAGTGGTTGTGGAAGTAGTAGTTGTACATGAGGCCTTAGATACACGAAGCTGTTCTTGCAAGTACCTCCTGGTTGGTGCGTAGTGATTTCTGAACTTAGAAAGAGCTATCTTAATGTATTTAACAGAAATAAGTCGGAATTCATTTTGAAGCAACTGATAGCACTGTTCTCTATACTTCCATGATACAAAACTAGAAAAGTCTTTCATATAGTCCTTTTCCTTTTGGGGTCCGCCTGGGCTCGCGGTTGTTGCTGATGGGGTGGTCAAAGTAGATGCTTTTCTGGGGTAATCTTTTTTCTCCAACAGCTCATTACAAACATTGTTGATGGCCTGACAGGGCGGGATATGAGACCACTTGTCAAGAAGACTCTGAAGATAATCGTCGTCTACATCAGGGAATAAAGAGTGAAGGTTTTCCAAGGCCTCTTTCATCGGGTCTGCTGCAACAGAAACAGTTTGAACTTCGACTGGATCTTGCAAATACTCAACCGTATCAGACGAAGGAGGGGATGTTGTTGTCGTGGAAGGTGTGTTTCTTTCAAACGGCAAATTTCTTCTCGGGTTTGTAACTGTTCTCCTGGCGTTGGACGGGCTTTCGGTGTCATCTATGATCACTGTGGGAGTCTCGACGATTGTCCCGCCACGGTTAGCAGAAATAAAAACAACATCATCATCGTCGTTTACAAAGTGTGTTTTTACTACAGGTACTTCTTCTCGCAAAGGGGTCGTCGCAGCCAGGGATCTCTCCTCCGGTAGGTTTATTTCACTGAAAGTTCCAGTCAAGAGCATATCGATACATCCTGGAATGATAGTCGCTGGGTCACTTCCCACCGTTTCTTGCACGTTCCTGATGCACGTCGACAAAACATGGTCATTTAACTGTGGGAATATGGGCCTCAAGGAATCCAAAATTCTCGCTTCCACGGACATTTCGCTCGAGATTTGAGCGTGAATCGCCCGGAAGAATGACACTTTGTTTCTTCCCGCGTTTTCTCCTTCATGAAAGCGTAACTGATCATACTCCAAACGTTTGTCCGCTGACATTCTCGTCCCCGAGAGATCCGCTAATATATAAAACGACCAAGGCCGACAACTACAGAAAAAGTTCGGTACCAATCAAAACATCCCGTTTGCTTCCGAAAATATCCGATTGATTTACTGGCTCTGGTGGTTTCCGGAAATTTGTCAGCGGATAACAGCAAAACATAAGTCTGCAAAATAGGTCTCAAAGTCGCAAAATAGCCATTACCTTAGCAGTTAAAAATAGAAACAACAAAATGGCGCACTGGTTTCACAGAAATCCCATCAAGGCATCAGCTCCCGTTACTTTTGAGTCAATTCGAAATGTGGCAACCACTTCTTCTTCATCTAAAATGTTATCGTAAGTCTCCATTTTTGTCTTGTTTGTCTTAGGTCCTTCAGAAATGTTGGAAGTACGTTTATATACTTCAGCTTATTGATGTAAGCTTTTAAATTAACACTTCACACGAAAAACGATCGATGTGAAGGAGAACATTAGCGAAAAGAAAAAGAAAATTATCAAAAGCTAAAAAAAGCCTAAAGAAAAATAGATCAATGTTAAGAAAGCAATGTGTCAACTTCGTATATTACCTGTAGCTGTGGGTTGAAGTTATGAATTGAGTTGAAGTATGTGTGAAATTAATGTTGTTACAGTAAGTTTAAAATTTAGCTCATAAATTATTTTGCAAAAACTAAGATCTTGTTTACTAAAGCTGTGTTTATCCGATCCATCGTATTCTTGGAACAAGAACATTACAAACCTCATGAACAAGTGTTAAGACTCACTCAAAAAAGGAAGGAAACATCAATGATTTGCATTTACTCTTGTGAAGTAATAGCACACAAGAGAATGGTGGTCTTCAAGTAAATTCAAACAGTTTTGAAATGTGTTGTTCCAGAAAACATCCATGCTCCTCCCATGCAAGGTTTTCTAGTTTGAACCCCCTTCCCCCCACTGGAAATTCTGGTATAGCTTCATGCTTTCTTTAAAGAAATTTGGCTTTTGAAACCCCCTTCCCCCTTAGAATTCCTGTTAACTTTCCTTGGGGTGGGTGTGGATATTTTCTGGAACTGCACAAAATATAATTCGGATGGCCTGCATGCATCTATTTTGCACTTTAGTTTGACTTCAATGAAAAATTATTATGGCTGCATGCAATCAGTTGGATGAAAACATACTTCTCAGAAGTAACTAACAGGGAATGCTTACAATTAAGATTCAGTTCCTGCTGTGTACTTGTTCCCATACTAACTCTTATAGTTAGTCTATGACTCTAGATACAATGTACATCTAGCTGAGCAGTATACTGAGATGACACCACTCAGTTGATTACCTGCACATTTTGTGGTCTATTTATCTCGCATTTGATTGCAGATAGTTTCCCCTTATGACATGGTAGCATTCAGATTTCCACATATAATTTCACACTGTGCTGTAATAGTTACAAATCACCCATACATGTAATTATGATAAGTGATTAGTCATTCTCCCAGATGACAAATCACATCTACAGCTAGCAGAATTGCTTGTACTGGGTAATGAGGCCATTCCCTCAAATTATTTAATATCACATCTAGATGAGGTAATTTATGAGAGAAAAATTATAATGAAGTCCTTTAGAGTTATTTTTGTGCCATTACACTGCTGTTGTACTAGAAGTAACCATAATTGTTATGACTAGATCTAAAGTACCAGTGTAGTTTGTTGCTTGTATTGAAACCTGGATTCTGGAATGTTACACAAAAACACTAACTGTTAACCACCAACCATCAACGTTGAACCCTAACTATAGCCTTAGCCCTATAAACTGCCAGTATTGAGGGTTCTAGTGCATTCTACATTATCAGAACATGTTGCACTGTTCTATGACTGGAGTAAAATTTCCTAACATATTTTCATTATAAATTTATTTATTTTACAGGGAATTGAAGCTTGCAAGATCAAAGTTGCTAAATTCTTTAACAGATCCTGCAAATGACCCAAAATCAATCCAGCAGACAGCTGAGCTCTATTGGTCGCTTCTTCATGGCCTCGTTAATGATCCTGCTGCTGGGTCAGGTGACAGCAAGCTTCGCAAGCTAGTCATGTTCAAGTGGACTAACTCTATTTGTGGTAATACGCCAACGTAAGTTTGTCTAGTTACATGTATAGGCGAATCTTTACTGACGTCATTGTTTACATTTTTCCTCATTAACATACGACTTTGCGCATAGAAGGCATCATGCTAGAAAAACTTAAAGAAAAACTTAAAGAGCTTGTGAAACTTAGCAAGTGGTGAAATTTTTGGCTCTTTGGGTGTAATATTCGAGGAGAAATTGGCTTTCAAAAACATCAAAATTTCTGTGTGGCAAAAGTGCTAATGAGCTCATACATTCTTTGTAAAATTTTGAGCCTTTAAACCCTCGTCGCATGAAAAGTATTCAATACATCACGCTCGAATTCCTTGGGACAGTTAATTGTGCTGTGCCCTTTCAATATTCAATATTAATATCCTTGTAGCTCCATCAGAAACTGTATCGCTTATGGTAATGAGGCAAATATTGTAAACAAAGATTCTCCTATATCATTAGTTAAAAATAAATTAGCAAAACATATACAATTCTTGGTGTTACATGTAGGTCAGAAACTTAACAAGTTCAGCTCTTCAACCTGGCCAAAAATTTATACAATAATGGTTATAGCTAAGAAAATAGTCTCCTGGCTTAGTTTTTGATAAGCCAGTCACCATTCTTTGGCAAGAGACGTGGAACAAAATTTTTGTCCTCAATCTTTCCCAACTCCTTGAAGGTCAGGGGCAACAAGCTTCATATTAACAACTGAGATGGCAGAGATGGTGGATGCAGTATACAGAAAGAGAACACACTAAACAAGTGCTTAAAACAAGAATTTATTTCAGCTACTTTACTTGTTGTTGTCAGGAATTTATTCCAAACTTTTCATCTAGATGGTTCGATATGGTTCAGATATCAAATGATTGCCTGTAGGTAGCCTTAAAACCGTTAAAGTTGTCCTTTATCAAGTAAACGCGGGCCAAAATCCAGCTGGCGATCAACTTTTTCTCTGCCGGTGAACTGCACTGGCAGCTGGCGCTTAGCGACAACCTTGTACAGCACTGAAGAAGTTGAACGATATTTATTGACAAGTCAGAATTCCTCAGCTTGACGTATTTCCTTTATTTTATTTATTTATTTATTTATTTATTTAACATTTCTTTATACACGGTTAAAAATCCTCAGGTAATACTAATATTTAAAGTTATATATAAAAAAATTAAAAAAGAAATTAATACTAATAAACTACTAATAAACAGTCCATGCTAAATACTAATTAATAAAAATTGAAGTAGTAAATCCTAATTTAAATATTAAACTAATCCTGTTTTCCATGAATGCCGTGTCTAACTTTGCTTTTAAATTGATTAAAGGATTTTATCATCCTGAGATTGCAGGGTAGGCTGTTCCAGAGAGTTGCACCACTGTAACTAAAGCTATTTTTCATATAGTTAGTTCGTGGATGAGGTACAACCAGTTTGTTTTCGGAATCCCTTAAAGAATAGTGCATTCCACTACGTTTTAGAAATTTAGACGATAGGTATTCGATAGGATCTTCTCCCTCCGCCAGCTGCAGGAGAAGTGTCGTGAGCAGCAGCAGCCATTGTTCCTCGCTTTTGTGGACCTGACAAAAGCCTTTGACCTGGTCAGTCGTAGTGGGCTCTTCCAAATCCTTCAGAAGATCGGCTGCCCACCAAAACTCCTCGCCCTCATCACCGCCTTCCACAAGGACATGCAGAGCACCATCTGCTTTGATGGAGCCACCTCGGATGCCTTCCCAGTCAGCAGTGGAGTAAAGCAGGGCTGCGTTTTGGCGCCAACCCTGTTCGGGATTTTCTTTTCGATGTTACTCCACTACGCCTTTGCCGATTGCTCGGAGGGTGTATACATTCGGACGAGGTCAGATGGCAAGCTTTTCAACATTGCCAGGCTCTGCGCCAAAACCAAGACTCTTAAAGTGCTCATACGCGAGCTGTTGTTCGTGGATGATGCTGCCCTGGCATCCCACAGCGAGGCAGGCCTTCAACGCTTGGTTGATAAGCTGTCTCATGCCTGCAAGGAGTTCGGCCTTACCATCAGTCTAAAGAAGACAAACATCCTAGCCCAAGATGCAGAGACACCTCCTGTCATTACCATCAACAACACTGAACTGGAGGTCGTGGACTCTTTCACTTACCTAGGGTCAACAGTGTCAAGCAAGGCGTCACTAGATGTCGAGATCAGTTCAAGGATTGCCAAGGCAGCCGGCGTTATGGCCAAACTCAACAAGAGAGTGTGGATTAACGACCTGTTGAGCGAGAGGACCAAGCTGCAAGTCTACCGATCTTGTGTCCTTTCCATTCTCCTTTACGAAAGTGAGTTGTGGCCCACATACGCCAGACAAGAGAAGTGGCTCAACGGGTTCCACCTACGCTGCCTTCGGCGTCTCCTTTAGATCAAATGGCAGGACAGAGTCTCCAACACCAATGTTCTTCAATGAGCTGACATGCAAAGCATCCCTACACTACTCATCCAAAGATGCCTACAGTGGCTCAGTCATGTTCACCGTATCGAACCCGATTGCTTGCCAAGGCAAGTCCTCTACGGGGAACTGTGGGAGGGCGCCCGACATGTGGGCCGACCACTCCTTCGCTTTAAGGATGTTTGCAAGCGTGACCTGCGACTCGCTGAATTCAATCCCAATACCTGGGAGGTCCTCGTGCAAGACCGCGCCGCCTGGCGTCACAGTGTGAAGGAGGGGGCACTCAGGGCCGAGACGAAGGCCAGGGCCGAGGCGACAATCAAGCGGGCGGCGAGAAAGGAACGACAAGTATCAGTTCGTGAGGCCACCAACTACATCTGTACCAGCTGCAACAAAGACTGCCACTCAAGAATCTGGCTTTTGAGTCACTCAAGAGCCTGTCGACACTGATGCACTGACCATCGCCTCTCGGAGACGAGGATGCCAACAACATATTCAGGAACCAAGCCATTTAAAGATTTATGTACCATTAAGGCTTTCTGAATTTGATGCTGGGTACACAAATCTTTCCAACCCAGTTGTCGTATGAGACCTTTGGCATCAGTATCATAACTAGAGGAAGTTAACATGCGAGCGGCGCGGTTCTGAAGCTTTTGTAGCCTGTCCGACAAAGTTTTACCGCAATTACCCCAGACAAGATTGCAGTAGTCAAAATGAGGTTGAATTAGAGCGCTGTATATATAAAGCAGTGTAGCTGGTGGAACAAAAGGCCTAACTCGTTTTATGGCACCAATCCCAGATGCAATCTTTTTAGACAATTTATCAATATGGGTTTGCCAAGTTAGGTTTTCGTCGATCAACACACCGAGCGATTTGACTGAGGAGACATGATTTATTGGAACATTATTAATTGAGAGCTCAAGTGTATCTGGAAGGGTACTCAATCTTTGTCTGGAACCAATCAACATAAATTCAGTTTTAGTCATGTTTAAAGTAAGTTTGTTAGAAGTAAGCCATTTGTTTAAATTACTTTGATCGTGATTTAGATTAGACTGTATAGAGCTCAGATCAGCTCCTGCATATGTGATGTGGGTGTCATTAGCATACATCCTAGGCTGACATGATGATAAGCAGTTGGGCAAGTCGTTAATGTAAATAAGAAATAATAGGGGACTGAGGATTGTTCCTTGAGGTACCCCACATTTTAGCAAACAGGTTTGGAAAGAGAACCAATAACAAGACATCGTTGTGTATGGCTAGTTAAATATGAGTTGAACCAGTCAAGAGCTCTTCCTTGAACTCCGTAAAGGTTCATGTTAGTTAAAAGAATTTCATGATCAACAGTGTCGAACGCTTTTTTTAAATCGAGAAAAACTACAGCATTAACATTTCCGCGATCGATTTTAAACGCCCAACTATCGGTAGCTTCTAATAGAGCAGTAACAGTTGAATGCAATGAGCGAAAGCCCGACTGTTGTTTAGAAATTACGTCCTCTTTACGTCCTCTTTAGTTAGAAAGCTATATAGCTGGTCATACACGATCCTCTTGAATACCTTAGCAATTACTGGAATGACTGAAACTGGTCGATAATTAAGACCTTCAAGACCTTTCTGAAACTGATGTTGCAATAACTAACCAAACAAAAGCATTTTTGGTTATATTATAAGGAAAAGCAAGTAAACAACCTTGTCCAAACATTACGTGTAAGGTTTAATTAATGACAACTTGATAATGTCCCAGCAAGAATGACAAGGATTATAGTGCAGAGTGGGTGAGTGATAAAAAGAAAAGATCTTGACTCTTGCGTGACACCTTCTCATGTTTGTCTCTATCGTTACTTTATTTTCCAGGTGTGCCGCTGATGGTGTGTTTGAGCTCACATCCATCTGTATGAATGTTGCTATCTGGTATACAAAGTATGCTGCTAAACTGGCAGCGAAAGGAGAGTAAGTGTTGTGGTTTACCAGATGCCATTTTAAGAGGCTGTATCTGTAAAAACTGACCACTGATTTTACTTCGAAAATTTGATTTTACTCTTAAGCTGGGATTTTGAAGCCCTTGCCTAGTCAATAACTAAAATGAGTTTTATTTGATTAAAAATTCTAATTGAGGTTTTCTAGGATTGATTGAAGTTCAGTCTGCTTGATACAAGCTGCATGCCTGCCGAAACTGGAAAAATAGCACATATTGCCAGCGCTCTAAAAAAAATAATATTCACTCAAAAGTCCCAATTCTTTTTTTCAGCTATAGATATATCATAGCAGTTTGTTTAGCCGTGTTGCAATTATAATTTAATGTTGTTCCTTCAATGGTTAAAAGAAGATTTTCTACCTGTTAAATTGAGTTTTGAACCAAACGTGAAAATAGCTCTACTTTGAATAAGGCATGTTTTAAAAATGTGGCACCTGTTTGAAACTGCTGAACTACATGAATAGAAAGTATAAATGTCCCTTAATTTAAAACAATAATAAAATGCTGCCATTACATTTCAACAGTATTCAGTCAAGAATGCTTGGGATATATAGTTAATATAAAATTCAAACAATAGTCACAATAAAAAGTATTATTTTTCCACACTAGTAGGGTGAAAAAATTATTCAGTATCTGATGCATTTATCTTGATGAACTCTCCATAAAAGTGATATTTTGTGGTTACTTTTCAATCCAGTTTACTTCCCACTCTTTATGGATATCATTTTTGGTATAAGTGTGAGGCAGAGAGAACTAAAAAAAAAAAAACAACTAACAGACAAAATTAAAGTAACTGACTAGATAGTATGTTTGAACCGCATCGTGTACAGTACACACAACCATGTACAGTTTGGAAATTATCAACTTAATATCCAAAGTGGGCAAGAAGCTGAAAAAAGAAATGTTTATGTAGGTAGTTACCTCTCACATTACTCTATATCTTCCCCAGGGTTAGCATGGATGAAGCTAAGGAAGTCCACACCAGCTTAAGAACTGCTGCAGGGATTTTCAAATTTGTCAAGGTATTAAATAAATTAAATCTCCTAGATCACCATAAATTATTAATTAATTTATGAAAAGTGAACTTATAAATATTTAATATACAGGTATTAACCACAGTTTAGCAGTTTGGATTGCAGTAATGACAATACACCAAAAATGTCCTTGAAACTTGTTCATTGAATAAATTCCTCTGTGCCTAGTTGGTCAAAGCACAACCAGAACTCTGATTAGTCTCAAACTCCATAGAAAAGTTGTAACAATTATGTACACTTTTCTACACAAAAAATTAAAATCTTCATCATTTTTTTTTATCCAGTGGGTAATTGAAGGGCCCACTAGACTACGTGTAGTCCCTCCTTCGCTTAGTCCGTCGTGCGTGACGCGAAAGAAAACCGCGAGAAAAAAATGGCTGCGCGAAATCCTGGGGACCAGGAGCGCGCGAAAGGAGGGACTACCTCCTAAGCCCAAGAGTTTGCCCTTTCGCGGCCGAGTGATTTTTCGGTGTAGGATCTCCCATCTTGACGTCCTCTCATTATCGCCTGTCGTCAATAACCCCAGGAGATATCCTGAATAAAAATGCTCAACTCTACTCTTCAAGTAGCCAGGCAAAAACATATGCCATGAGAAGTATATCTTCGTTCAGTGTTCGTTCAGCGAAACGGCCAAAGAGGTTTTAAAAAGAAGACGGCGAATGAGGCATCTTGTAACGATTTTTGCTACGTCTGTAGGTGTAAATCTAAAAGTTATTGCGAAAATTTCAAATGCAGAGTTTCAACCGAGAATTTACATTATGTATTTGACATAGGAAATCATCCAACTGCGGTGAAATGTTTGCCGATAACAGCGGAAAGTTTAAGGTGAATGTCCGGTTTCAAGTGAAAGTCCGGTTCAATCTTTCAAAAGGACGGCAGAAAGGCCAAGCTTAGTGAACTTATATTCACTGACTTGGACGATGCTGTTGAGTGGCGAAATCACTAACACGCTCGCAGTCGC
Organism: Orbicella franksi; assembly: GCF_964199315.1. Classification (NCBI taxonomy): domain Eukaryota; kingdom Metazoa; phylum Cnidaria; class Anthozoa; order Scleractinia; family Merulinidae; genus Orbicella; species Orbicella franksi. The sequence continues at coordinate 19,217,140 of NC_138148.1, read as the reverse complement.
GTTGGAGGCGGAAAGCTTTGCCAAACAAAACACTGAATAAATTTAAATCTTTTCAAAGCCTGTTGCCACATTCGCAAGAACATCACGGCTTGTAAAGTGCGATTCTTCGATTTGCTCTGGTACCGCTTCGATTTGCTCTGGTTCCAAAACATTCCTACAAGACATCACACGTATCTTGAATGTTGACAACACGTTATCAAGGCTACTAACATGAGCCAATCATATTTTTGCATTGTGAGAGCAACGCATACAGTAATTCAAACTCTTGGGCTTAGGCGGTAGTCCCTCGTTTCGCACGCTCCTCGCCTCCAAGATTTCGCGCGGCCATTTTTTTCTAGCGGTTTTCTTTAGCGTCACGCACGACGGACTAAGCGAAAGAGGGACTACTCGTAGTCTAAGGGCCCACAGGAGCCAATACTTTCAAACAATGTGTCCCAGGGTTCAATGAAGATAAATTGCGGCATTTAAAGGCACAGTGGTCGACGATCAGTATTGTCCTGCTAAGAAAAATGTACTCTGCCAGCCCTGCCTGGCCTTTCTCCATGTACACACACGTCCAGTGTCATTGATGATTGAGACTTATTGGTGAATCTTAAAAACTTGCAGATAATGTTACATGGCTGTTAAAGCTTGGCAACATTCTTAGTCATACTATGATTTATTTGATGGAATTTCCACCAATGATAAACATTAGTTTAATCTTTATTTCATTTTCATTCTGTTTATTTTGTTTTGAAGGAGAGTCTGATGCCCCGTCTTGGTGAATTATCAGCTGAAAAGGGTGCTGATACTGATCAACGAGTGTTGGAGGCATACCAGATGCAGTGTGTGGCTGAAGCTCAGGAAGGTTAAAACAGAGTAATTCTTTTAATACAGCACATGTAGCTGATCCAAATCACAACATTGATATCTTCAATCATAAGCCGAATGCTTTTCTTTACTCCAACTTTGCATTCATCAATTGGTATACCTCAAGTGTCTTCTCTTTACTGTGCCTAACTTGAAAGAATCAGCCATTCTTGGCAGGATCAGTTTTGATTGGTTTTAAAAACAGTAATGATGATTAGAAACTGTATATCAGGTGATTGTTATTAGTAGCTTACAACTGTGAATTGATGATCTCTTTGTTCTATTTTTTAGTTACTGTGGCTCGAGCAGTAGAGCTCAAACATAAAGCATCACTGATCTCTGCACTCACCTATGAGACATCAAAACTCTTTACTGCTGCAAGTATGTTTTGTAATTCAATAATAAAATTATTGAACATTACAATATAGCTACCACAACTACAGTAGTTAAAGTAGTACATAGTATATGACAAACTGTATCTACAGAGTGATTTTCAGTGAGTGTCTTAAAACCAAAACCAAGTCATTACTCTGGGCAATCAAAAACGACACTGAGAATACAGTGAACCAATCAAAACTTGAAGAAATCACCTGTAGCTATCAATGCGAAATGTGGAAAAACCTATGTGAATGCGTCACAACTTGTTTTGCTTTTACTTCTCATTGGATGAAAAAGTAGCACAGAATTTTTCACCCAGTTGTGTTGCATTATTGATGAAAACTTAATTACTTTTTAACATTCAGTCAAATGAAAACCACTCTGACTATTGTCACATGTATGATTGTGCGCAATGCAATCTTTGGTGACAATCCACATATGGCTAACAAAGATGGCAGTCTCACTAAATTTGTCACTTTTTTGTGGTAGGTTTGTGAACTGAACTTGACATAGCCAGATCAAATTTAAAGTTATTACATGTACATGTATTAAAAGCAATGATAACTGAAGGTACATGCTGGGTGATAGGTATTTTAAAAACCAAAACAAAACAGAATTGTCACCTGGTGTAAAAATATGACAAATGCTTGCAAATGGATTGGTATGTTTGTAAGTTTTGATATGTGTTTTTCTAAATGTCTTGTGCTGTAATTTTATTCAGGTGATTCTTTGAAGTCAGTGGAGCCAGCAAAAGCTGGGAAATGGAAAAAATACTTGGACTTGAAGGCTGCATTTTATCAGTCCTATGTGAGTCCTATAATTAGCATCTGCTTATCATTATTTTATGATTTATTGTGTAGTTACATAACATATCCATACCACCCACCCCTATGGAAATTCCAGTTAAGCTTCATACATGTCTTTAAAGTTTTTGATCTTGCAAAATCAATGGAACCTGATTGAAAACTGTTACGCGGGAAGTACTAGCAATGGCACAAAGTAGAAATTGTGGTAGGGTACCTGTCTAGAGTGTTTGCCTTTATTTCTTCCATAATATTCACAACTTTTTTCAATCGTTTTTTTAGTTTTTGCTCCTCCAAGGAGGGTGTGGTTAGCCATTCAATCCACCCCCCTAAATCTACCCCCACGCCAAATCATTAAGACGTTTTGCTTCATACTGTATACATACATGTTTTATTGTACGCGTGGTGTTTTTAATTGAAGTCTATGTTGTTTGCTGTAGGCATATTGTTTTTGTGGAGAAACTCTTCTTGATGAGGATCAATGTGGAAAAGCAATCCGAGCATTACAAGAAAGCGATAAATGTAAACATTTCAGTATCTTGATGGCTATTATCAGAAACCCTTTAACAAACTGTGTAGATAAATTACGGATCAACAGATAGACCGACTGAATGACTGGCACAATTGTAGTGCAATATTAGTTGCTATGCACCATATACTAATGGAATGCAATATGTAGCCAAGCACTACTAATATTACACAGGCTGGAAATTAGAGTATTAACTTAAGTGCAGAAAGTAAACCCATGAAGTGATTGACTTGACTGACAGACTGACTGACTGACTGACTGACCGACTGATTGACAGACTGACTGGCTGAATACCTGACTGATTGACTGACTGACTTACCGGCGGATGGATGGATTGACGGACGGAATGATTGACTAAATGAACGAACAAAAGAAGGAACAATCGAACGAGTGAATAATTTAGTTGCATTATGATTTTTTTTGCCGTAATTTGCATATTTTTGTATTTTTTCCTTTCATTTGCAGTGTATAAGAAGGCAGAAGCTATTTCCCGGGAGTACTCCAGTACTAGAGGGCCTGGCACGACTGCCCGACCATGGCAGCACCCTTTCTTTCTAAAACTTGGACCTATAATTAAAAAAAAGTTGGAGAAAGCTAACCATGAGAACGGATTCATGTAAGGACATAAGTTTACAGATGCTAGCCTTTGCAATAGACCAATTTCGATATATTAAGGGTGCGTTCCTTTGGGGTGATCTGGATCAGGATCAGTGATCCAAGATCTGTCTGGATTATGGTGCATCAAAGGAACCGATGAATCCACTCTGGTCATGGATTCATCGGTTCCTTTGATGCATCATGGTCTAGACAGATCTTGACTCGCTGATCCTGATCCAGATCGCCCCAAAGGAACGCACCCTAAAATTCAGCCTAAAACAATAGACCTCAGTAACTGCAGAGTTTGTGGGGTTTATTCCCCAGAGCCTCATGCTGAGGTCTATTTTGTTAGGCTGAATTTTAATATATCGAAATTGGTCTATTATGGGCTCCTTTCTCGTACAGCGGCTGGTAATCGAGCCTACCCACAAGACAGAAGTCTAAAATTCGGGCCTGAAAGAGTCTGTGTGTCTGTGAGTCTGTGTCCAGAGATGACGATGCTCTGCTGAGAGCCCTGCGTGTCTGTGATTGGCTGCTGCAAGCGCACGAATTTTCGCGCGAAGCAAATAACCAATCAGAGCCATGCAACAAATTTCTTAAGAGTTACGTCACCGATATGAATGTTTTGGGTTCAATCTCAAGATTCGTGTTTCTTTGGAGAAGATCAAACGCGCGAGGAAAGACTTTTTGTTTGTTCAGTTATGTTAATATTTCATTACTTTTGCTTTACAAGACGGAGAGATATTCCTGATGGTATATAATCTCTGCACAAATCTCGTTAATGGTAATCATTAATGAACAATGTCAAATATCTTCACAAAAGATCCAGACGATTCTGGCTTTGCCCTTCTTCCGTGTATCCGAGGAGAATAGTTTTGTCGGACTAAGCCCAAACGTCTGGATTTTCCTTGAACATTCTTGACATTTTTGTTTACTGTTACTTGGCGTTAAGATACGTGATCTAGTACGCGACACCCGATGCGTGATACGTGAGCTAGTACTGGCAATTGATATTTTGTGTGCGAAAGGACCACTAACATAATTACTCAAGTTGTCTTGCTCTTGCTTTTTCAAGTTGTAGAAAAGTCGCCCTATTAATTATTTCTTTACAGAAAAGATAGCTTGGTAGTCTAACTTTTAAATGGCAACACTTTTTTAGTCTCTTTTTCTAATCTTGTAGACTAACTTGTGTTTTTTTCTCTGTCCAGTTACTTCCATAAGATCCCTGCGGAACCCCCTGAGCTCGAACTTAAGGCCACCCATGGCCTAGCAAGTCCGCAGGAATTTTCAATGCCGGCTCCTCACGCCATGTGGTCAGCGGATACTTACGCTGGATTTGATGCTTCAAAGGCTAACCCGCCAAAGGTAAAGTCAGGTTTACTGCAGTTGTGGTTAATAAAATTCTACTAATATCAACGTAATGCGGCAGTCTGGTTGGCTGAGCTATCGTACACTGTCAATCATTTGGTGTAGTGGCTGGAGGTCGTCTACAAAGTGGCGCCGTTGTCTCTTCAGTTTGCGAAGTTTCGGAGGAAAAGTTGTAAATGTTATTGGATAATTCAATTCCCTACAAGACTTAATGAAGGAAATTCACCGGAACACGGCTTAAAATTAAAATGTAAAAATAGTTGAATGAACTGACGAGCGTGCGAAAATGGCTGCAAAATGGAACATTTTCTCTTCGACCTCATCAGCCATCGCCTCGCCGAAATCACCATCTCTTAGTCTAATGGTTTATTAGCCTGCAAAGTTTACTTCTTCGCCAAATCTTTGGCCTCACTAACAGCAATTGTTTTTTTTTCCTGGAATTTTCTTTTAATACCTCTTGTCAGTAGTTGAATGAGAAGTGCAATGTGCTTCCCGTAATTTATGAACCGAATGCCTTTTTTTTCCCGCCCATTTATATTACGACCTTACAGTTTAATCTAAGACTAGATGTAAAGCGAAAAATGTAGTAAACATGTGACTACAAAATAGCCCTGAAATCGGGTGTAACAGAGAACTGGTAAAGACCAAAGAGTGATTATTGCTCCTTATCAACTGTTTCCACAGGCACCCCAGGCTGGTCAGTCAGGGGATGTGAAACCTGTGTCCGAGCCTGAAGATACCAGCCCTGTTAAACCGGCTAACAATTCATCTGGATGTGTTGTTTCGTAGACGTGGAGTTCACGTGTTGTTATAGCGATACACAAACTTGATCTTGTTTCTCCAGTCAGTTAGATTGTTTTATGCAGTTACATACATATTTTTGGCAGTCAGGGAGGAAGAAGTTTTTTTTTTCATTCAGTCATTTCATTCCGTAGTTTTCTGTATAGAGGAAATCACGAATCTTAAACCATTTGATTTCAAGCACGGCCAAGCACGGGCGACATAGCAGCTGTATGTATTAATTAGTGATCAGCACACAGTTAACCAAATGTAATTTGGATCATTTGAAGTAATTTGTCCATACATAATTTTATTCCTCTGTCCATTTAACGTCGTACTGTTTTACCATCCGCTCTGCGACTACTCAAAAGTGTCAAGTTCTGACCGTTTTTTTTTTTTTTTAATATCATAATCAAGCAGTAGACACGGCTGCAATTGTAAAAAGTATGTATAGACTGTACTGTAGGGGTTTGGAGACAGTTAACGTGCGGTAAAGGAGAGCAAATGAAATTTTGGGAATATTATTCTCACACACAAAAATGATGATTCAATATGTGCCATCTTTTTTAGAGATTTTAGTTAAGACGGGGTTGAAAGGATTTTATGAAGTACCCAACTGAAGGAATTTAGTTTCAAACCTTGATAACAGTACTTAGCCATCATTCACTAAAATTAATTTTTGAGCAATAGATCACTCTTTCTATGGGTTTACTGGCGCAATAAACCACGCAGGATGTTGGGAGAACACGAGAAAAGCTTGTAAATCACGAGCCGTTGGGCGAGTAATTTACAAGCTTTTCTCGTGTTCTCCCAACATCCCAAGTGGTTTATTGCGCCGGTAAACCCATAGAAAGAGTTGTCTATCGCTTTTACGAAATAACTATGGAAAAAGTCTGGTCATGTGAGGAAAATTTATTGTACCTTCGTGATCAAGTTGCTTATTCTCATCAAATTCATGAGATGACGCGACGAACCAATCACAGCGACTGAAAGAATGAAAACACAGACTCCGCGCCGGACACGAAATCCGCAGAGCAAAGCGATGAAAACATTTCACGCTTAGTTTAAGAAAGGAAAGGAATAGGTTATCGGTGAAAGGCAAAAAGCATATTAATTAACTCAAAAGTATTCTGACGAGGAAATGCAGTGGAATCGGTCATCACGAAAGTAAAAGGCTGTACAAAAAGTGTGCAAGTAGTTCAAACTTCATGTGCTTGGCGAAGCGATTCAACGTAGTGTTTAGCAATAACTTTCCAAAGTTTTGTGGATGGAATAAAGGTTAGTAACAGAAACGCTGCTTCCAAAATTTAGAATTTATTTACTTTTGCTGAAGGCTATGAAGTCCGAGTTTCTCTTTCCATTTTGCTAAATGAAAACTATTGCTTGAAAGCTAAGCTTATGGAAGCGAAATTCATTTATCGTATTATGCATGCATGCATGCATTGAGTTTAAACTCAAAATGTCGGATAGAAATAAATTTTTTCCCTGCTCTTTTGACAAACCAAATTTGATCAGTTAAGCCCCGCTGACTTCGTCCTGCACAGACCGTGGAAAGCACCGAAATAAGTGTTTAAAACTTTCTTGATCTCAAGCGTAACCGGAGTCGGCGTAAAAGTTTTGCCGAGGAAAAAAATAAAAAGCTTTATATGACGACCAACTTCTGGGCCGGGTTGTTCAAAGCCCGATTAAGCTAACCCAGGATTAACGAGAATTTTGATTTGAGTTTTGTAACTTTTCGGTGAGGTTTTATGTTTATACTGTATGTGCTTCAGTTTTGAGTTTGGCTAAGCTCAAACTACACAAAACGTAAGCAGTAAAAAACATTTTTATGCAAGAAAAATAAATACTTCGGTTAACTTTTAATCACGGGTTAGCGTTAACCGGCTTTCGAACAACCCGGCCCAGGTCCTGTTTTTCCTTGCAAATTTCCATGTATATGTTGAATGAAATGATATTCGTGTTATTGATATCTAAACCAGTGAAAGGCTTAACTGTTTATTACATTTGTTATCGCTAGAGTTCCGAGTTCTCCAGTTCCCGTCTATAGAGCTGCCATAAATCGGGAACCGTAGTTTACCGGTACAATAGAACATAGGTTTAGCAACTCTATTGACCAATCAGAGCGTGCGTAGTATCTCAGTTATTTTATAAAGGCCAATAAATCTTGGTATTCCACATAAAAATGTGTATCAATCGTATCTTCGGCTCGCATAATCCTCTGCAGTACAGTTTTGACGAGCTGCTATGTCGTTATCAAAGTCCTAAGTCGTGAAACACTGCCACGATAAATCTTCTTCTGCACAGTCGCTGATGTTTCCATGGTAACGCTGTATATTCAACCGGTAATTTTCGTTTGGACCGTCCATTGTAACGTTGTCGAGCAGACCCAAATGGAGGAAGTGGATCTGCAAAAATTTATTAAAAAATTCAGCATCTAGTTAAGAGGGAGGGTTGAAAATGTTGTGGAGTGGAAAAATCCGCCCACCGGGAGACGATTTGGTGCAAGACAAGAAAGAAAGAGAACTCAGAAAGCTCTCAGAATGTATTGCGAAGAATTTCGTAAAGAGCACCAAAGCTCACAAGACTCTATTGCATAGTACGTTTTATATTGCATCGCTTAGGACGCTTGCTGTGGTTATTGATTTCAAGCATGATTTCCATAGTGCTTTTGACGTTTTAGGAAGATCGAAGGAGACTCTGCACCCTGATGTGTGCCAAACAAACCCGAGGTAAAACACCACGACATCAGCCAAAAATTAACAACTAGCTCCTTTAATCTATGCAAAGTCAACAAGCCACGCCACTCCAGAAAATTTTTACCGTACGGCCAGAGGATTTTTCCAGTCTAGTGAAATAAACTGATCATCTCGCTCACTTCACTGTATTTCCACTCGAGTTTCCACATGTTCACAACTTGGTTGGTTAGTTTCGTTTGCTGCTGAAACGAAACGTGCAACGCGTAGTGAATGGTTTGTACGAGAAGAAATCCAAACAGTTTAAATACCTTGCAATAACTAGTATAGTATCATTGAATGAAAATTAAATAATAAGGGCCAAAAGTGATTAAAATGCGAGAGAAATATAGACTGCTGTAACTGATTTCAGTTGCGCGATGGATTTCTCGGTAAAATCGTTTGCACAATTGTCCCTCTTCCTACACAGTAATTTTTATAAAATAAGAAGAGACACAGAAATCTGTCTGGATACCTGTGCTTTTAAACAAAGCGCCACGTTAGCATCTTGAACTGAAGTACGGTTAGAAGTGAATCGAGAGGTGAACGACTCCGTATAAATTGTCAAAACGGAATTTAACTGTGAACTTACTCGTATTTGTCATAGAGTGCCTTACAAGAAGACACGGCATTCACAGGGAGAGCTGTAAAAAAATATTAAACGTAACGTCTGTCAGATATATAACGTGTTTTAAAAAGCACTTGCTACTAACAAGACTCCGAGTCAATACAGTTAACGATCGAGCGATGTTAACCTGCTGTATGTTGCGGAGTGCAGGTTCTATTGACCATGCAACGCGATATTGACTGGCTTCGTCACTGACATGCGCCTGTCCTAAATCCACTCACAAACCATCATGTTGTCGGCTCCACCAGCCCCTGTGCATGGCTGTTCCAGGCAGCCAGTACACTAGTTAATTTAATTATTGTCTGTAAAATATGATGTACATTGAAAGTATGAGTACAAATGAAAGGTTTTTGCTGTGTCTCTTACGTAATGTTTCTGTTGTACTGAGAATGTTTTCACAGTGTGCTCCGGTGTACCCCTCTTTACAGATACATTTGCGGTTTCCGTCACATTGCTCCACGCAAATGTCGCCATTTTGACATGAACCAACACCGCATGCGAGAGGCTGCTGAGAATGAAGATAAATAAGAGAGATTCAGTAACCGGTCGATTGTCTTTTTTCTTACATGTAGACTTAAAGATTATGTGCTACTAAGATATAACCCCAAACGTCAGAAATTTAATGTCAATTCTCGTGCTTCCTCAAAATATATGCAGCTGAGACATGCCAGGTAGACCTTACTGGAGGTAGGAGAAATGATGAGCTCTCGTGTGCTCGAAGTAAAACAGCGTTGTTATATTTGAACGAGGGTCTCCCGTTCTGATCCTAGATAATACATAGTTTGAATTAAACAGCAAGCTTGTTCAAGGTATGTCGGGAACCAAGGAGTGACGCAGTGGTGAGAGCACTCGCCGGCCCCCTACCCTGTGGGTGCTTGGGTCCTAATCGTTAACCTGCAAGGCGTCATACCGGTGCATGGTTTGAGATTTTTGTTGGTTCTCATCCTTGGCCAGAAGGTTTTTCTTTTGGATTCTCACCTTTTTCGTCCTCCGCGCAATAACCAACACAACAAATTCCAATTCCATCTGGTTTGTGTTCCCGATTTGGAAGCCTTTGAAGTAATGCTTGAAGTTTAAAGGGACAAGCAAACTTTCGAAAGGTCAAATCTTGAAGACATATTTTCATTGACAGTGGTCTAGATTTGTTAAGTTTTACCATATAAGTCCACTGAGCTATTAAAAGAGTGATACAATATGAGTTATGCATAAACGAGAGACATATTTATAGAGGCTACGTTTTCGCCTACACTGTAATGCATGTTATAGCATCATTGCCGTAGAGTAACGTCTTTAGAAGGGTTTGCATATTTTGACGCCTCGACGACTTAACTCAAACTCATAGTAACTGAACCCATCCAGGCCAATGAAGTTTTCAAAGTTCTTTTGCTTTTTCTTGTCATTGATCTGGCACACGTGTCTTAGCGATGTAGCGTGATCCTCGTAGTTGAAGGAAACGCACCTGGACTCGCGCATGCACCGGTGAGCACAATCGAACACCGAGGTGACTTGGTTGACTTGCTTAGCGATCACGTGATTTATCAGCACAGCATCTTTCCGGTGAGACAAAAAAGACATTAATTTTGAGTTTTAACGCCTTCCCTTCTTTGCAAAAATTGTGATTCGTTATCGGCTTGTTGGAAGCGTTTGGTTGCAAGTCAGTGTACATGTTGAGTCTGGGCTGTGATTTCTTTTGCTTTTCGAGCTACGATGCTATCGCATTGTGAAGACCATGAATTTGAATAACACAAACTGAGCCGATTGATGTACGCATTAACTTTTTTTGCAGGTGTTGAATAAACGATCCCTGACCAAAAATATAGATCTGTGAACCTTCCAGAAAAAAGGAATTAAGGACATGGCGACAATTGTTTTGGCGCTTGTTTAGCTTTGGTGCAGCAACAGTATTTAAACTATTTTTGCGGGGAATTTGAAAAACACTTTAAGACCGAGTTTACCAGAGGACCAGGAAGGGGTGATACATGCCATCTCTCCTTTTTGGATGAAACTTTGCCAGATTGAAGGTACTACCCAACAACTCTAAACGATAAAGTGGGCCGGCTTTGTGATTTTTCCCTTAGGAGTTAGACCACCCCCCCCCCCCTGGTTTTTTGCCCAAAATCCCAAAAATGTCACTACAATAAGCATCAAATCTAAACATCGCTCCTGCTTTCAGAATACATTGAATTTTGTTGGTATTTAAACAAACAAAGATTGGACCTATCTTAGGTCACACCAGGAATTTCAAGTCATTTGAAGTGACAGGTGCCAATCAAGGAATGTTATTTCCTACCCATGTCACGTAACATTTAGCAATAAGGCAAATTAGTTCAAATTCTGACTCAAATATTGCTTGAGTCCAACTTTCTAAATCAAAACTAATTTCATCACAGTTTAGAGTCACCCTTGGCCTGATAAAATCAAGAATAAAATTTTTGGCATCTGTTAGCTTTTGGTAATAAAAGTTGTTCAAACAACACGACAAGAGGCTAGTTTTAACAAAGAGACAAGGGCGAAATCTAAAAATATTAGATATTATAGAATCAGTTTATCAAAGTTATTTCTATGTTAATGTCATTAACAAAGTCTTTGAATATTATATAGGGCAGTGGAAGCTCAATGAATGCAAAACTCTTTGCAATATCTCGTAACCCTCGGACGTACAAGAGGGGCTGGGGGATAGATGTCATCCCCCCAATAAGGTATTTTCAAAATTTTGAGAAGACGATTTACTCTAAGGGGCTGAAACTTTCATTAGCTGTTTATTCATCCTTCGTGGATATTTTGATATGTCAATTGTGTGTCCATCATTTTTATGTTTCATAGCAACCACTAGTTTCATGTAGGTTTGACCGAAAATCAACTTTTTTGACATAATTCTGTATTTTTTCCAGTCTGGTTCATCAAATTCCAGGAATTTACCAATTTGTACATTTCATAAGCATTCTGGCTTGATTTTGTATCAATTTCCATTATTTCTTGACTTTTTAAGAAAAAAGTAAAATCCAAGATGGCGGATCCACGATGGCGGGTCAAATGACATCATTTGCCATTATGACATCACAGCCATTGAATATGGTATCATTTTTTAGAGCAAGCTCAGGGCTATCTAATCAATGTAAGTTTAGTAGGCTGTGCGTTAACAGAACAAAAACCAGAGGGGGTTCCTTCCATTTCCCCTTTATACCACAGTGGGGGTACGAGTTAGTTTGTACGCCAAAGGGTTAAATAACAGTGCAAAACACCTAAATTCTATTTGCACAATCTAAATATGGGAATGAACGGTCGTGATGTTTGAATTCTAAAACATTGACTAGTTAGATGAGAGTTTTTCTCGGCATATCTTGCTTTTGAGATTACCTTTGAAACCCTGCTCGATCATCACGGGCCTGTCACATGCTTGATGTTGCAATTGATTATTGTCAACTCTTACTTTACACTCGGCATACAAACTCATCAATCCTGAGAAGTATTCTTTGCTGACATTATTGTTTGCCCTCATATATTAACTCTTGAGCTCACACAATGAATATTCATTTCATGCGAATCGAGTTTAAAAAACATCTATGATTTTTGTTTTACTTTGCTGCATCAGGCAGGCAAGTAAATCTTAATTGGTATAAAGATAAACATTGTGCATATAATTTTGAAAGCATGGGAACAAGAACCAAAGACCTTGATCAGCAGCAAATAATATCACCAAGTGATAATTAATAGTTTGTTGTTGTTATTATTATTATCATATTTATTTATATTTATTGTTGTTATTTATTATTTCTTACTACTGCGCAAGGAATTTCAATCTCTATTTATAGATGTGCACACTCCAATGATAAGAATGGCTTCGATGTTTTGCTCAATTGTAACTTTTTGGAAAGAAAAGCTCGACAATACCGAATGTTACCTTTGTTCTCATCTCATCCACTCACTTGCCAGCCTTAGAGAGTGCACAGGCATTAAGATCGTCAGATATGATTTCAGTGATCCACAGGCTGGAAAGTACCTCTTTGACAGAAGAACTCCAATGATAAGAATGGCTTCGATGTTTTGCTCAATTGTAACTTTTTGGAAAGAAAAGCTCGACAATACCGAATGTTACCTTTGTTCTCATCTCATCCACTCACTTGCCAGCCTTAGAGAGTGCACAGGCATTAAGATCGTCAGATATGATTTCAGTGATCCACAGGCTGGAAAGTACCTCTTTGACAGAAGAACTCCAATGATAAGAATGGCTTCGATGTTTTGCTCAATTGTAACTTTTTGGAAAGAAAAGCTCGACAATACCGGATGTTACCTTTGTTCTCATCTCATCCACTCACTTGCCAGCCTTAGAGAGTGCACAGGCATTGAGATCGTCAGATATGATTTCAGTGATCCACAGGCTGGAAAGTACCTCTTTGACAGAAGAACTCCAATGATAAGAATGGCTTCGATGTTTTGCTCAATTGTAACTTTTTGGAAAGAAAAGCTCGACAATACCGGATGTTACCTTTGTTCTCATCTCATCCACTCACTTGCCAGCCTTAGAGAGTGCACAGGCATTAAGATCGTCAGATATGATTTCAGTGATCCACAGGCTGGAAAGTACCTCTTTGACAGAAGAACTCCAATGATAAGAATGGCTTCGATGTTTTGCTCAATTGTAACTTTTTGGAAAGAAAAGCTCGACAATACCGGATGTTACCTTTGTTCTCATCTCATCCACTCACTTGCCAGCCTTAGAGAGTGCACAGGCATTAAGATCGTCAGATATGATTTCAGTGATCCACAGGCTGGAAAGTACCTCTTTGACAGAAGAACTCCAATGATAAGAATGGCTTCGATGTTTTGCTCAATTGTAACTTTTTGGAAAGAAAAGCTCGACAATACCGGATGTTACCTTTGTTCTCATCTCATCCACTCACTTGCCAGCCTTAGAGAGTGCACAGGCATTAAGATCGTCAGATATGATTTCAGTGATCCACAGGCTGGAAAGTACCTCTTTGACAGAAGAACTCCAATGATAAGAATGGCTTCGATGTTTTGCTCAATTGTAACTTTTTGGAAAGAAAAGCTCGACAATACCGGATGTTACCTTTGTTCTCATCTCATCCACTCACTTGCCAGCCTTAGAGAGTGCACAGGCATTAAGATCGTCAGATATGATTTCAGTGATCCACAGGCTGGAAAGTACCTCTTTGACAGAAGAACTCCAATGATAAGAATGGCTTCGATGTTTTGCTCAATTGTAACTTTTTGGAAAGAAAAGCTCGACAATACCGGATGTTACCTTTGTTCTCATCTCATCCACTCACTTGCCAGCCTTAGAGAGTGCACAGGCATTAAGATCGTCAGATATGATTTCAGTGATCCACAGGCTGGAAAGTACCTCTTTGACAGAAGAACTCCAATGATAAGAATGGCTTCGATGTTTTGCTCAATTGTAACTTTTTGGAAAGAAAAGCTCGACAATACCGGATGTTACCTTTGTTCTCATCTCATCCACTCACTTGCCAGCCTTAGAGAGTGCACAGGCATTAAGATCGTCAGATATGATTTCAGTGATCCACAGGCTGGAAAGTACCTCTTTGACAGAAGAACTGCCACAGTGCAGAGCCACGTGTGTTGTAACATAAATGAAGGCCACGGCAGTAAAAGTGCTAGTGATATCCAATGGCCGGTTGAAGGGTGTCAGGCATCAATAACATTGTTAAGAGTCAAGAGTCAGGCCAGACCACGAAGCACACAATGTCTGGGATCCTGTCTCGAAATTTTTTTAGCTTCAAGTCCGGAGGTTTGAAAGTGTAGAAGGCTTATGGTATGGGCCCTGGTAAATGTTTCACACCTGCACATGAGGAATGGATTTGGAAGACCTCAAGGGCCTACAGACTTATGCATAGAGCAGTCCTTAAATGTACTGCAAGAGAGACTGCTACTTTTACAGCCAAGAGTTTGACGTGTCAGCTCCAACAGCCTCAGTCTAGGCATAGTTAATAGAGGGGGATTATTCTGAAACTCACCAAAGTTCTTTGTAGTATGTTTTTGTTCTCTTTTTTGGCCTTGACCGTGCACAAAACACAATTGTTGTATACTACTGACCGAGTAACTGACCAATAGAAACGTTTTGGCTACGTAATTCATGCATAGTGTATGGGCGCAAAAAAAGATTTTGCGCGGTCGTGGACCTTCCAACACAAATCTTGGCATCTTTGTTTACTCCTTTGATGTTTGCCGGGCTTCACAACCATTTCCATCTATTAACTATGGTCTAGGACCTCGCAGTCTATTGAAGGAGAGTCCCAAGTTGTCAAAGCTACAAGAGTGTATTCCTCCTACCCTGAAGAGGGATTCATAAAAGCATACCAATCTCTTGCAGTCTGGAGAGAAGTGGATTCGGGTAAACACCTAAAGAAGTTAGAGAGAGAAACGGCATAGACAGCATCAAGATAAAATGAGTTGAAATCCCAAATGTCCTTTAGTGATCATGATCCACATGAGAAATCTCAAAGGGATGGGTCTGAAAACATCACGAAGAGGAACCTGCTTTTCTGAGAAAGTGAACACATATCCGAAAAGAACATTCTTGGAAGGTGAGGGGACAGGACGAAAGTGTAGTGAATGAGTGCAGTAAGATGAGACTGTGCAAGACAGTAGTGGTAGGAAAATGTCCAGCAAAGAAGAGTAGCTTGCTGCAGACCAAATAGCCCAGTACTTCAGCATGTTGTCTGTAATGTACAGAAGTGGCCGACTAGCTATACACCAGGCTGATCTGAGTCCGTCTCAAGATGAAGCAGAAGAGATCTTGACCAGGCTTGCAGTACGAAGACAATACTACTTGCCAACTACTTTACCATCCACCATGTAGAATATGTAACACAGTCTTGTGACCAGAAAAAAACAAATCAGTTATTTCACAGGGCTATGGAGCTACGGGTATACACAGGAGGTTACTGAGCAGAAAAGAAAACGATGGCCAAGAGCCAATCAAGCTTCTTGAGTGCCTAGAAAAATTAAAAAAGTTCAACCGAGCCAAACCTTGCTAAACCTAAGGCACTGGTGCCGTGTATGTTGTCATGTGTGCTCGCTTGGACCCTAGGTTTTAGATAATTTCAGCTTCTAGATCTTCTTGAAGCTCAATTTTTCCTCAGAATTGCATTTTTTTTCACACATCTTCTTACTCGCAGACATGCGATTATTTACAATGTTTTGTGCTAACATCTTTCAGGTATAACCTTTATCTGCGGTTAATTCAGTATGGGAACTTTCAGAAGAAAAACGCATTTTCATAAAAGCTAGCTAAAGCTCGATCTTACAGTTCAAGTATTATATACAACTGTACGTGTTTACCAAGATTTACTTGCTTGCCTGATGCAGCAAAATGAAAATTTCAAGGGTTTTTTGAACTCGGAATGAGAGCAAACAATAATTTCAGCAAAGAATTCTTCTCAGGATTGATGAGTTTATATGCCGAGTGTAAAGTAAGAGGTGACATCAATCAATTGCAAGATTAAGTATTTGACCTGTGATGATTGAGCAGGGTTTCAAGAGTAATCTCAAAAGCAAGATATGCCGAGAAAAACTCTCATCTAACTAGTCAATGTTTTAGAATTCAAACATCACGGCCGTTCATTCCCATATTTAGATTGTGCAAATAGAATTTAGGTGTTTTGCACTGTTATTTAACCCTTTGGCGTACAAGCTAACTCGTACCCCCACTGTGGTATAAAGGGGAAATGGAAGGAACCCCCTCTGGTTTTTGTTCTGTTAACGCACAGCCTACTAAACTTACATTGATTAGATAGCCCTGAGCTTGCTCTAAAAAATGATACCATATTCAATGGCTGTGATGTCATAATGGCAAATGATGTCATTTGACCCGCCATCGTGGATCCGCCATCTTGGATTTTACTTTTTTCTTAAAAAGTCAAGAAATAATGGAAATTGATACAAAATCAAGCCAGAATGCTTATGAAATGTACAAATTGGTAAATTCCTGGAATTTGATGAACCAGACTGGAAAAAATACAGAATTATGTCAAAAAAGTTGATTTTCGGTCAAACCTACATGAAACTAGTGGTTGCTATGAAACATAAAAATGATGGACACACAATTGACATATCAAAATATCCACGAAGGATGAATAAACAGCTAATGAAAGTTTCAGCCCCTTAGAGTAAATCGTCTTCTCAAAATTTTGAAAATACCTTATTGGGGGGATGACATCTATCCCCCACCCCCTCTTGTACGTCCGAGGGTTACGAGATATTACAAAGAGTTTTGCATTCATTGAGCTTCCACTGCCCTATATAATATTCAAAGACTTTGTTAATGACATTAACATAGAAATAACTTTGATAAACTGATTCTATAATATCTAATATTTTTAGATTTCGCCCTTGTCTCTTTGTTAAAACTAGCCTCTTGTCATGTTGTTTGAACAACTTTTATTACCAAACACTAACAGATGCCAAAAATTTTATTCTTGATTTTATCAGGCCAAGGGTGACTCTAAACTGTGATGAAATTAGTTTTGATTTAGAAAGTTGGACTCAAGCAATATTTGAGTCAGAATTTGAACTAATTTGCCTTATTGCTAAATGTTACGTGACATGGGTAGGAAATAACATTCCTTGATTGGCACCTGTCACTTCAAATGACTTGAAATTCCTGGTGTGACCTAAGATAGGTCCAATCTTTGTTTGTTTAAATACCAACAAAATTCAATGTATTCTGAAAGCAGGAGCGATGTTTAAATTTAATGCTTATTGTAGTGACATTTTTGGGATTTTGGGCAAAAAACCAGGGGGGGGGGGGTGGTCTAACTCCTAAGGGAAAAATCACAAAGCCGGCCCACTTTATCGTTTAGAGTTGTTGGGTAGTACCTTCAATCTGGCAAAGTTTCATCCAAAAAGGAGAGATGGCATGTATCACCCCTGCCTGGTCCTCTTGTTAACTCGGTCTTAAATTCAAAAAAGCAGCTCGGTTCTAACGAAACAGCAGTACAAATGTTTTGTTGAACGAAAGGAGGTAATGATGGGCAATGAAAAAGTAAGCGAGTCTTTGTAAATTTCGCTTACATTTACTTAGAACTCTTTCCGCTCTCATTTTATTTGTTTAGGGAGATTTTAGGCTTACCAAGGCACGTGCCATAAGCTGTTGTCCTCCCGCGACTTAATTAAGGTCCTTTGAAATCTGTTTAAACTATAACCGCAAATTAAAATGCTGATATATAGAGAATCTATACGACTGCAAGTCGTTAGTAAGATGGTATACGGTATCTCTATCATGCAGTTAGTTAAATTCTCGGAAAAAAACAAACAAAAAAAAAGCATGATGACGTGCAAAACCAAAACAATTTCGAGTCTAAAAAGAAAGCGAGGCAGTCTTTTTTTCGTTTTGCGCTCTTGGTGAAAGTGAAAAACTGTTGTTTTTCGACGCGGCACTTTCATCCTTATTGGGCCTGTCTCAATGGCAAATGATTTTTAGGGTTGCTTGATTGATAATGGAGGCGCGTGGCCTCATGGTTAGTGCGTTCGTCCCCAGATCGAGCGGTCGGGGTTCGAGCCCTAGCCGGGGACATTGTGTTGTGTTCTTGGGCAAGGCACTTAACTCTTTCGGCGAGTTTTACTTTCTGGCGGTTTGCTTCGCCTAATTATTTAAGCTACAAATAGCCTCCCTCCGCCCAGGAGTATAAATAGCCTCCCTCCACCCAGGAGTATAAATAGATACCGGTGAATTGTTGGGGAAACCTAACAAATTGCGGGGGAGTGACCTGAGATGGACTAGCATCCCGTCCAGGGAGAGTAGAAATATTCCTTGCCGCTTCGATTCATGCTACAGAAACCGGGATAAGCTCCGACAGCTATGAGCCAGTCGGCTCCCAGGCTTTTTTATTATTATTATTCATAATATAGCAAAAATAATAATAATGAATATAATCCTGCTTAAAGAAACCGCCAAGAACAACTATAACCAAGTTTAACTATTAACCAATCTCCCAGTTGTAGTTCATTCACTAGCAACATTGCATTTGAAGCGACTTACCTTGAGCTCTCTTAAAGAAAAACCGCTTAGCAACACAAACCTCTTCACTTCACGCATGGTCGCACCGCCCGGTGAAAAGAATGCAAAACACTGCAAGCGTCACTATGAAAATCCCCATCTCACATGCAAGCGTCAAGTCCACTGGTACAAACCACTTTTGAAAATAGCGCCTAAAGACTGAAATAAAATTTACTGAAATTATGTAATATGGTCAAGCGATATGACAGTTTCAATGTTAATACCTGCAACATAATTGAAATGAGATTCAAGTTGCTTGCTAGAGTTTGGGCAACTCAACATGCACGCTTGTGTGGAAAAATTACTGTCTAATGCGCTATTTGTTCCTTAAATAATTAGGCGAAGCAAACCGCCAGAAAGTAAAACTCGCCGAAATGGCTCTAAACCACCTCCACGAACCCAGAGACATCCAAATAACGCAATGCAAACATAAGGTAAACCATTTTATTCAAATTATTTTCTACGCGTAGCATTTAGAGTAATTTTCGAAGCCTTCTCATACATTGCCTTATAAACGGCTAAAATTGTAACGTTATCGCCAACAGCATAATGTCACGTATTTATCGTATTCAACGTCTGGGCCGCCTGTGATCCAACGAAATTTTCACGACACTAAACAAGCCTAACAGACCAAGATAAAATTCTCGTTAACTCTCTCGTAAAGGACCAAAAATTTCTTACATCAAACTGAAGAGCAACTTTTCCTCTATATACAAAAGCTGGATGACAGAAATGTAAACTTTAATAAATATACGAAGATTAATGTCAATATTGAAAAAAAAAATGATTATCGATACAAACTCAGTTGTCAATTAACGTTTTTGTGGTAATAAATTACGAATTTGTAGAATACAACGAAATAAATCGTGTATCTTCCAGGAATAATTACATTACTCCAAATATGCTGTCGCTTTCGTCGTCGTGCAGTTGACAGAGTTAGCACTTTTTGGCAAAACCAGTCATCTTAAGACATAATGTATTCAAAATGCAACGCGACACTGATGCAGAAAGGAGAATAATTCTTTCTAGAAGAAAGCAGGGCGGAAAGCTGCTTGTTTGACAGGCAGGCCTGTGTTCCTCCTGCAGCGATGGTCCAGTCAGTCAATAAAATGGTGGGCCATTTAATCGGTCGGCCCGTCAGTCAGTCAGTCAGTCAGTCAGTCAGTCAGTCAGTCAGGCGGGCAGTCAGTCAGTTAGTCAGTTAGTCAGTCAGTCACTCAATCAATCAGACTTTTAACATTTTTAACATTTTATTGTTACTTAAAGCACAATTACAAGAGCAAACAATCAGTTAATTACACTAACGCTTATGCTACCCACTAACACTAATTACAAATTTACATTACATTACATTCACAGTTACCCTGGGTGCCAGAGGTTTTTCTTGCGCGGTTTCCGGTATCGTGTCTCTATTGTGACCCGCGCGAAAAACCTCTGGAGCAGAGCGCGATTTCTTTGACAGCGCCGAGCCAATGACGAGCCTGTTTAAATCTGTCTAGTCCAGAATCTGGTTTCTGAAAGATCAAGATCTGGAGAAAGCCATAACTAAAGTTGCTCAAAACGTTCGACGGTGTTGACAACTTTAAAGCGCCGAGCAAAGGGATGGAATTGCGAATTTTATTCGCAGCAAGGATGTTTTGGCGGTTTTGCCAACGCGATTCGGAAATCGTTGTTAGTTCAGTTAATTCCTGGACTCTGTGTTGAACTACACAATGTTCCCGTCGTCGGTGTACCAGACGAGCTCGAACAGCATTTTGAATGCGTATTTTCACCGTTTGTAACTTCTCCTTTCCAACAGACAAGATTCTTTTTGCAATATTCTCAGTTTAAATTTGCGACTTCTTTGACAGTCGCTTCGAATTTTTCGATCCGTCGGTAGCACGTCTTACAAAGAATATGCGGCCCAACGTACAGATTGTCGTCCTCGAGAGTGAAAAGTGTCGAGATTCTTTCGAAGATTTTCAGTTCTTGAGCAAAAATTTTCAGATACAAGACCGTAATATCCACCATTACACACAACATTAGCGTCAAATAAAACGGCACGACAACGAAGACTTTGAATTAGGAACGTTTTTCACGGGAGTATGACGTAGTTTTTAGTCCCGCAGGAGCCATGAATTCAAACCAGACCATATCTGTCATGTCACGCGAATGTATCATGTCTTCACGTGCCAGTCCATGTGATCACAGTGTGAGATGCTCACTGATTTCAAATTGATCAAAGTTCAACGAGAACGGTGAATGAAACCGCTCTGTGCCAGAGGTTTTTCTCGCGGCTTCGCCGCTCGTGCCCGCGGCCTTCGGCCGCCGAAGCGAAGTGAAGTATTTCCGTCCGCCGCGCGCGAGATAAAACCTCTGGTACCCAGGATAATTCACAGTCAGCTACAGATCTAATTAAGGGTGTGTTTGATAATATAAACCCATATAATAATTGGTACAGATACTTATATATCTGTATATTCAACTGTGTATATAACTATATACCTGATACTTAGCTATTGAGAAAAGAAAAACTACCATAACATATTTTGCCATTTATTTGTAATGAATAAATTCTTTTTTATTCTTTTTTGCAATTGAAAATTCTAGTTTTCGAGTTTAGGTTCTTTTGACCTTCAGTAAGGATAAAGACGGCTTGATATTTTTACAAGCGGTTAAATAAATCGTACATTTCCCAAGAATGATTATGTGATTTAACAAACAATTCCCTGGGTTGCTATCGGAAATACCAAAGAGGATTGTTATCTCATCAAGCTTATCAATTTTCATTTTGTAAGTATTTAACCAAGAAATAACAGAAGGCCAAAAGTTTTTTTAGTGTAGGCACAGCTGATTAGAAGATGCTCAAGAGTTTCTTCGTGATCTCCACAAAAAGTGCATATCGGAGAAGGAACTAAATTCATTTTACATAGAATTCTTTTAGTGTAGAGAATACGATTTAGGATTTTGTATTGAAAGGCTCTCGTTCTGGTGTCAAGAGTGACTCGACCCGGCAATTGATAAATATTTTTCCAGTCTATAATACCAGAAATATTATATTAGGAATTAAACTTAGATTGGGCAGTAGGAGGAATCTGGTTTCGTTTGACCAGGGTGGAATAGATTGATTTTGAAGTCATTCTAGTTGTATCTTGAACATCGTCGTCTGAGACAGTTTTGTAAATTTCGTTGTTATTATTCTCTCCATCTTTAAGGAGCAGTTTCCAGTTAGGCGGAATGGCGGAAAAAATGCCTTGTAGGAAGGAGGAGGTAATCTGACAATGAGAGATTTTTCTCTCTAAAAGCATCCCAGCTTTTTAACTTGGAGTCGTTTGAGAGGATATGCCTAAGTTTCACAAAACCTGCTTCTTTTATTCTCTTATTGTATATTGATTGCTTGTTAATCAAGAAGTTCTGGTTGTTCCAAATGATCTCATTTAAAACTTCCTGTTTTGTAGCTATTATATCATGATGGCCATTGAAGTCAGACCAAGCTTCAAGACATTCTTTATAAGAAAATTGGTAATTTGCAGGGTAGGCGCGATGGATTGAAATTGCACTGAAGCAGAAAACTAGTTCCTTCGTTCGTAAGATAGTTAGACTAGAAAACTTTCCAAGGGCTAACATAATCATCTAAATACCTTTTAAGACTCGCAATTCTTTGAGTTTTAATCAAAGATTCAGGATGAGGCATTTTGAGGCCACCATCTTCATATTCACTAGTTAAGGCCAATCTCCTGATTTTGTCTTTGCCTCTCCACACAAAAGTGAATATCACAGAATTTGTGCTTTTAATCATATCCTTACCAAAGGAAATAAGGGAGGCTCGATACATAAACTAAGGCATAGCGAATGTTTTGACTAATTGAATTTTACCAATCAGTGTTAAGTTTCTCCATTGCCAGCAACTTAAAGACTTTCTTATTGACTTTAAAGTTAAATTGAAGTTGAGCTCTTTACTTTTATGCTGATCATAAGTGAAAAAGATACCTAGTATTTTAATTGGCTCGTTTACCTTGTTTTTATCGAGAACTTCATGATTTCGATAAGAACTTCCTAACAAGTAGGCTTCTTTTTTTGTCCTTATTAAATTTAAGCCCTGAACATTCACCATATGTGTTCAATAAGGAACTAAGGGAGTCATAAGATTCCTTACCACATTGTTATGATTGGGTGAGTCGCGGACAGAGTACAATTCAGTATAAAAGTGATACATTCTGATAAAATTAATTGAGGATTAGTTATCAATCAATCAGATAGAGAGCCTTTCAGACCATATGTCAGACAGTCCGTCAGACCATCAGTCAGTTAGTCAGTCAGTCAGTCCGACCGTCCGACAGAACGACTGTCCGATTTCTCAATTATCTAAGACGTTGCCATGGCAACCGCAAATTTCATGCAGGTTTGGCCAAAATTCTCAGCCTCGCTGTAATTTTCTGAAGCTTAGTTTGGATTACATTCTGTACATGTAGTTAAAATCGCCCTGAGTCGAAACTGAACTATTTTTAAATGCTTAAATATTATGAGTTTGCTCTATTTTTATTTGCATTTCTTTTGCCGTTGCGTAGAGTTGAAATAACTGAACTTACGTCTTTCGACCGATGAACAGCAGCCTCTTTCTATTCATCTTTAAGCGAACAAACGTTGAAATTTGTCTTAATTCTGGTAAGTCATAGTAGGAAAAAAATTACATTGAGTAGATAAACCCGTGCCTGCTCTACAAGGTGACAACAATTTTGTTAGGTTTGACGTCATATGACGTCAAGTAACGTCATCTAATCCGCCATCGTGGATTTCAATAACGGAAGTTAATACAAAATCCAGCCAAAATGCTTATAAAATGCAATTACAATAATTTCTGATATCTGATGAAGAGAAGTGGAAAAAAGTATGGAAGCATGTCGATAAAGTTAAGTTTTGAAAAGACGATTAACTCTAAAATGCTGAAACTTTCGGTAGCAGATGTTCATTCATCCTTCACGGTTTTGGACGTTGCTATGGCAACTTGCAAATTTCATGCAGTTTTGGCCAAAAATCCTAGTTGAGACTGAATTATTTTCAAATGAAGTTTCTCTCCTTTGATCTTTTTTTTTTTTGCAGATAACTGACTTGTATTAAGAACTGTTAACTACTCTACCTTTAATGTACATTTTCATTCAGTAACCAAGTAACCACTAAAGAGGTGAACATTATCCATTCCCCGATGTATGCAACAAAAATAATAATGATAATAATGAATAGTTGACGTAAAACACCGCGAAATGTTTTCCCATCACCACACTTTATTTCTTCTACAAAACACTAATTCTCGCGAATAGAAACGTATCAATGCTAATCCATTGACATGTTAAAAGCTTTTTCACAAAGTACTAGTTCATGTCACTGCACCAAAATATAACCCATGGTTTTGATGTGTTTGTCTCCATTATCTGGTGAGAGAGTTGCCTCGTTTCCACACGTGTTGCTGTCATCATGGCGTCCTCCTGTACCAAACCCTATTCTGGAATCACAGTTGCCGCAGTCATTTTCCTGATTGCTAGTGATGCCGATTCTTGCTTTCGATTGGGAAATAGAATTTCCCACAGCATTGAACCCTTCCTTGTTACAGTTGCGCTGTAAGGAGGCCTGTGAACCAATCAACTTCTTCCACGTGTTACGACCCAGTGAGGTGTTGCGGTATTGCCCGTCAGCGATTAGTGAGTGCAGAGAGTTGGCCGACCTGTTGATGACAATAAAGTTCATTTCTTGGCCGATCTTCATACCGAGACAAATCTTGGAGAAGGGTGTGCTCCAGTATGTTGGTAGCTTGGTCTCCTGTGTATCAAACCCAGTCTGACCTGCTGTAAGATTATAACCTTTCCTGTCGTTCCAAAAGTGAGAATTGTAGTGGAAAGTTGTCTGAAATTAAACGTGGCAGAAAGAAAATATTAGCTTAAAATGTCGATGAATGTCCATAATGCTTATTGTTTACATGGGACATCGCTGGGTAGAGGTTTTTACCTTATTGCCGTTAATCTTCATGGCTAGTGTCCATCCTCCATCTCCACATCCAAAGTTTTCCATGTGACAATAAACAGGGATCGTCTGCCCACGAAACATCAGTCGAAACACTCGACTCTCCCTGGACCAGTTATAGGGGAGAAAAGAGAGAATTGTGGAGGATAAGGCTACTTAAAGGAGTTCAGTCACAGCATTTTGAGCTAATTTTGGCCACGTACAAAATTACCTTTAAACTGAAGGAAACCTGAAATTAATAGTTTTCTAAGATAGAAAAACACCAAAGAGTTAACAATAAACCATTAAGGGAACACGGATGGTTAATGATAGAGAAGATTGACACGGATTACAAACGGTGAACTTGAAAAATTTAGGCTAAACTTTTCAAGATGCGCAAACCGTGATACAGCTCTCTTAACTGTCCAAAGTCAACGAGCCAGGCCAAAATTTTACTGTACGCCCAGAGGATTTTCCCAGTCTAGTGAAATAAACTGATCATCTCACTCACTTGACTGTATTTCCACTCGAGTTTCCACATGTTCGCAACTTGGTTGGTTAGTTTCGTTTCCTGCTGAAACGAAACGTGCAACGCGTAGTGTATGGTTTGTACGAGATGAAATCCAAACAGTTTAAATACCTTGCAATTACTAGTATAGTATCATTGAATGAAAAATTAAATAATAAGGGCCAAAAGTGATTAAAATGCGAGAAAAATGTAGACTGCTGTAACTGATTTCAGTTGCGCGATGGATTTCTCGGCGCTATTGGTTTCTTGGTGAAATCGTTTGCACAAATGTCCCTCTTCCTACACAGTAATGTTTACAAAATTAAGAAGAGATAGGGGTCTGCCTGGATATCTGTGCTTTTAAACAAAACGCCACGTTAGCGTCGTGAACTGAAGTACGGTGGGAAGTGAATCGAGAGGTGAACGACTCCGTTTAAATTGCCAAAACGGAATTTAACTGTGAACTTACTCCTGTTTGTCATAGAGTTCCTTACAAGAAGACACGTCAGTTACAGGGAGGACTGTAAAAAAGATTAAACGTCTGTCAGTTATATAAATTGTTTTAAACAGCGCTTGCTACTAACAAGACTCCGAGTCAATACAGTCAACGATCGAGCGATGTTAACCTGGTGTATGTTGCGGAGTGCAGGTTTTATTGACCATGCTGCGCGATTAGAGCTTCCAGTTAACTGGTTTCGTTAATATGCTACTGTCCTAAATCCAGTTACAAACCATCGTGTTGTTGGCCCCACCAGCCCCTGTGCAAGGTTGTTCCAGTACACCAGTTAATTTAATTATTACCAGTAAAATATGATGTACATTGAAAGTATGAGTACAAATGAAAGGTTTTTGCTGTGTTTCTTACGTAATGTTTCTGCTGTACTGAGAATGTTTTCACAGTGTGCTCCGGTGTACCTTTCTTTACAGATACATTTGCGGTTTCCGTCACATTGCTCCACGCAAATGCCGCCATTTTGACATGAACCAACACCGCATGCGAGAGGCTGCTGAGAATGAAGATAAATAAGAAAGATCCAGTAACCGGTCGATTGTCTTTTTTCTTACATGTGGACTTGAAGATTACGTGCTACTAAGATATAACCCCAAACGTCAGAAATTTAATGTCAATTCTCGTGCTTCCTCAAACCATATGCAGCTGAGACATGCCACCTAGAACTTACTGGAGGTAGGAGTAATGATGAGCTCTCGTGTGCTCGTAGTGAAACATCGGTGTTATATTTGAACTAGAGTCTCCCGCTCTGATCTTAGTTAATACATATTTTGAATTAAACAGCAAGCTTGTTCAAGGTATGTCGGGAACCAAGGAGTGACGCAGTGGAGAGAGCACTCGCTGGCCTCCTACCCTGTCGGTGCTCGGGTCCTAATCGTTAACCCGCACGGCGTCATACCGGTGCATGGTTTGAGATTTTTGTTGGTTTTCGTCCTTGGCCCGATGTTTTTCTTTTGGGTTCTCACCTTTTTCGTCCTCCGCGCAATAACCAACACAACAAATTCCAATTCCATCTGGTATGTGTTCCCGATTTGCAAGCCTTTCAAGTAATGCTAGAAGCTTAGAGGGACAAGCAAACTTTCGACGGGGTCAAACGTAAAAGACAGACATATTTTCATTGACAATGGTCTAGATTTGTTAAATTTTACCATATAAGTCCACTGAGCTATTAAAAGAGTGATATAATGAGTTATGCATAAACGAGGGACATCTTCACGGAGGCTACGTTTTCGGCTATACTGTAATGCATATTACAGCATCATTGCCCTAAAGTAGCGTCTTTTAAAGGGTGTGCATATTTTGACGCCTCGACGACTTACCTCAAACTCATAGTAACTGAACCCATCCAGGCCAATGAAGTTTTCAAAGTTCTTTTGCTTTTTCTCGTCATTGATCTGGCACACGTGTCTTAGCGATGTAGCGTGATCCTCGAAGTTGAAGGAAACGCACCTGGACTCGCGCATGCACCGGTGAGCACAATCGATCACCGAGGTGACCTGGTACTTTGTGATCACGTGATTTATCAGCACAGCGTCTCCAGGTAACACAAAAAAGACATTAATTTTGAGTTTTAACGCCTTCCCTTATTTGCGAAAAATTGTGATTCGTTATCGGCTTGTTGGAAGCGTTTGGTTGCAAGTCAGTGTTCATGTTGACTCTGGGCAGTGATTTCTTTTGCTTTTCTAAGAGCTACGATGTTATCGCATTGCGAAGACCATGAATTTACATAAAACAAGCTGAGCCGATTGATATACGTATTAACTTTTTTGTTGGTGTTGAAAAAACGATCCCCGACCAAAAATATAGACCTTAGGACCTTCCACAAAAAAATTAAGGGCATGGATGACCATTTTTTCGTTGCTTATTTAGCTTCGGTGCAGCGACAGTATTTATACTTCTTTACTAGGGGATTTGAAAAACGCTTTAAATTCAATGAAACAGCAGTACAACTTAAAAATATTGAAGATGTGATACCAGGATTCATTGTAAGAGGTAAAAAACGTTCTCTGGTAAAATTGTTTAAAGTTGTGAGCTTTCAACAGCCAGTCTGCTTTTTTCGACGGACAAAAATGAAATGATAAAATAGACCTAAAAGTTTTTGAATATAACAAGCGAATGGCATATATTAAATAGAATACGTGTGAAAGAATGCAAGAATGCTAAAAGTGTAACGAGCTTTATCGGAAGAAAAAAATCACCACAGGATTCGGGAGATGATCTGTAACCATTCAAACTTTGTAATTACATGACATAAGATGTCTTTTAACATACGGTGAAGAGGTGTTTGCCGACTAATTAGTCTCTTGGATTAGGTCGATAAAGTAGATCTCACTAGATGACCAGCTGTGCGAGGATGGAAGAAAAAGCCTCGCGAATACGCGTGCAAAGCGGAGACTGACGATTGGTGCTTTTTCAAAAACCGAAAACCTTTTATAAATCAAGCGACCGAAGTTCAGCTCTTTGCGATCTGAGCAATGTCCGGTCATATCTGTCATGGTCTGTACTATACGAAGGATATTGCTCATCAGTTAGCATGATTGTATACATGCGATACATTTTCAAGAGGAAACATCCCAGCGTTTTTTAAAAGGCAAATTATGAATCAAAATGGCAAATAAAGGATTGCAAAGCGATACTAATTCCACGCGACGCTTTGCCTCGTAAGAATGTGTCACGCTCAACCACGTAACGCGCGATAGATGCGTAAGGTGACGTATTACCATTGTTGTACGTCGCCATTAACACGAAGGTACCACTCGGGGTCTAAAAGTTAAATGTTGACTGCAGTGGTAATATTTTACTCAGGCGGGAAATTTAAGTTTCAAAGCAATGATGTATTTTATTTCGACATCATCCACGGCACCGGCATGGAGGAAGAACAATCTCCTCCAGTGCCATCGGAGTTCAGCTCTACGCGTCTTGCACGGGTCACAAGCGCGTTCCTTGACCCGCACAAGAATTGGTATGTTTTGACGAAAGAACTATGTGGGGGAACGAGACCAGTTGACTTTTTAAAGAATGGCGTATTTAAGATTTTTCCCGATGAAGTCAAAGTAATCGCTTCGCGCGAACTCGAGCCCGCCAATTTATCGAGATGGAACAGACAGCCAAGAAATTTATGCGTGGCTTCGTCTTTTGGCCTATGTGCTGGTCTGTTAAGACAGAGGGAAATTCCAGCTGATGGTCTGATCAGTTCGCCCTCCTTCCAGTCGGTCGCAAGAATTATAAATTCTATCACCCTTGATTTGGAGCCATTGACGCCGCCGAGCAAAGTTGATTCTGGCGGGAAAATGGTTTACCTCGATCAACTCGAGAGCAACATCCAAATCGAGTCGCTCAAGGCTGAGATGGACGCACTCCAAGCCGAGATAAGAAATCTTCAGTCTCAAGTACAAGAAAAAACTCTGGGTGATTCCATCTCGCTATCAATATCTTCTCCAGAGTCTACGAAATCGCTGACTTGTTCGGGTCGATCATCGCCAACATCCCCATCGACAAGCAGCAGTTCAATTGAAGAAATTAAAAGCAGTCCACTAGGATCGACGACGAAAAAGAGGCAAATAGCAAAGCAATGCAGTCAGGTGATGGCTTCCCTCAACGACGTCAGTGAGAAGTATCGTGAGTCAGTATCTTCTGTGTTGGGGAACGGGTTTATCTTCGGAAATGAAAACGAGAAAGAGCAAGTGAGAGATACAATTTCCGAGGTCGTGGATATGGTCTTGGATGCCAAGGGTCCCAAGAAAGGCTTATCTGATCTCTTATCATCGTCGACCTATGGGCGAATTATGAAATCCATGAGAGTTCCAGATTGGGCGCTTTTGTTTTTTAAGCTTCAGTCAAGGCTTCCTGACTCGGCGTGGCAGACATTGCTAAATTTGACGCAGCTTGGAAAGAGTGGAGTGAGTATACATTCTTACTTAATTTTATTTCTTTTCTTAATTAAATCAATTAACTTAAGGTGACGATATAAATTACTGAGGAATATTTGATGATTGTGAATGATCACCTGTACATCGTTTTTATCACTTTTTTTAAAAAAAAATTTAATTACATATTATTGCAGAACAGCCCTCGTACATGTATATATAAGGAAGTAGTACATGTAAAAGTTCTATTAAGCCCCGATCTCTGTCAACAACCCCTGGTTTTAATAAGCCCCCTGTTTGAAAGTTGGTTTTTGTAATAAGCTCCCCTTCTCTAATAAGCCTCCCAACCCCTTTTGAAACATGAGATTTTGTAATTAGTCATCCCCGCCCTGTTCCCTCTTACAAAATCATTATGTCATGCGGCCTAGTTGGTTTGTTTTTAAACAAGTACACACTCAAACACATAGTACAGTTTGCTGCTCAAGGTTATTGAATAATAGAGTTTCACTGCAGTTGTTTGAGTTTTGTAAGTTTGTAAGTTTTGTATTTTAAGATGAAAAGAGCATGTTTGAAGATTTCCATTTCAATCATTGACATTAATTTGTACAGGAGAATTTGCCTGCCAGTTTCAAGCAAGACTTAGTGTGTCCGTCGAATTTCATTAGTACAGTAGGATAACTTATGCTATAGTTTAAATTTTTGTTTTTTAACAATTATATCCATCTTGTTAAGAAATCTGATGATACACCTGTGCTGCTCACGAAAAATGAGATCAGAGCCATCAAGAAGCTTATCTTCTCTGTTGTGAGGAAAACATTGAAGATTGACAGGATGAATGCTGATTTTGATGCATGTGATGTAGACCTAAGTGCAGTGCTGGTGTGGGCCATCCGAGAACAGCGCCTCTTCTCGAATGACACTGAGGATATGGAATTTAATATCAAGCTTGATGGCCGTCCTCTTGGAGGTGTGTACAAGTTGTTTTGGTCTTTGTCCATTGTGACAACAATTGACAGGTTAATTAAATGCTGTCAAAACAATCGTTTGGCCTTGAACTCCAAAGTTTAAGAAAAATATTGTTTTTGCGGCTTGCCTTTAATTGCCATGTAGCTATTATATTTATTAGAATTACTGCCTTGGTCTTGGGACCTTAAGGCTGGGCACTTATTTCAGGTGGGCGCTTATTATTTTTTCAACATTTTTAGTTAGTAAGGACATTAATTTTTGGATAATAACAAAATAAAGGGCAACAAGTTCATTTTGCTTCAAAATAATGGAAAAAAGTGCAATAGCTAACACGAACAAAGCATAAGCAATATAAAAGTCCATTGACTGGGTCAAAAATCTGAGCAATTGTCAGTCAGGTTCACATTTCTCACTCGATTTTTATATCTTTTTCTATCTTATCCACTTTTTTTATCTCATCCACATAATAATGGCATAATGGCATAATAATGGCATAATCCATAATGGCAATGAGTGAATTCACCGGTGCTGCCCCTTCAATGTTGGGAGTCAGTGGGTGTGGGGGCTAATTCATAATTTTTGGGCTTTCAGAGTGGGAAGTTATTCAAATAAATACAGTAATGGCCTGTCGACTTCTGTCTTAGACATTCAGACCTGACATCTGTAATCTGCAGTGCTTTCGAGCTGGATATAGCTGTCTTTACTATTGATTGCTCAAATGGTCATTGTTTGGATTATGTATACAGAAAAATCTTTACAGAAGTATATTATATATCAGTGCCAGGTTTTCTCTAAGGCACTGAATTGATATATGTTATGATTCTGAAGAAGCTATATATGTGGGAGCAAAATATTATTTATCCTATATTTTTGTTCAAAAGGCAGAGATCAGGTAGCTGTGGGTGTAGCTCCCATTGGCTTTGCAAACAAGAGTTCAGAGAGTGTACTGTCCATCTACCCACTTGCTATAGCAAACTGTAAAGAGAAAAGGTCAGTGCATACACGTCATAATAATTAAGTGCTTAACTGAAATAAAGAAAATAAGTTAAATTACCTTTTCAATTAATGTCAGTGTTATTCTCCTGTGGAATTCAAAGGCCTGGGTCAATGTCAGCACCACGTAAATTTGCATGTAAACCCTTCTAGGTCTGTGCTGTAGTCATGTGGGGCATTTGAAAACTTGAAAAATCCCTGTAGCACTTGTTAAATTTTGTGGGCTGTTTAATGTAGCGTATCTGGGAGGAGCACACTTTTTGAGTAAATATGGTGTCCCGTCGGCCTTCTGCATGCTGACAATCTTATTTTTTTTAATTTCAAGTGAATGTTATTGACTCTGTATTGTGAGCAATTGCATTGCAGACAACCTAGTTGTTGAGTACACTTATTATGTGTTTTTCTACTTCCAAATTAGAGACAATTTAAAGCAGCTCCTGAGAAATCTAAATTCCCAGAAGAACTGCATTAAAAAACATGGCATTGTAGTGGATGGCAGAAAGTACAAAATCAAGTTCACAGGTATTACAAAATTCTTTGATTACTCCGTTAGATGTGTATCTTGAATGCAAACAAAATGAACTTGGACCTTCTGTTCCAAGCTCTCCTTTGATCAGAGTGGTGAACACATTGATTTTTCTGTATGATGTTTGTGCATTTATGTGTGAGAGGTGTTAAGTGAGCTGGGGCTCACTGTATTATACTTTGCTATCAGTACAAGT
Source organism: Orbicella franksi (assembly GCF_964199315.1). NCBI lineage: Eukaryota > Metazoa > Cnidaria > Anthozoa > Scleractinia > Merulinidae > Orbicella > Orbicella franksi. The sequence continues at coordinate 19,184,898 of NC_138148.1, read as the reverse complement.
GTCCCTAACACCTCAAGTACAAATTTTTTACAGTAACTCTGGACTACAAAGCCCTGTTGCTTCTTCTGAATAAGAAAAATGATGAGGACTTCACTCTCGGTGGAAAAGGCTACAATGTTGAATGTTGTGCCTATTGCGATGCTATTAGGGTAAACAATATCTCTAAATACAGTATGCATATCCTAGTTATTGTATTGAATATAACAATTATTGACTTCTGCCATTCATATTGATGTCATATAGACTAATTGCTGGCTTACAATTCAGATGTAAGTGAATAAATCTAGCTATGTCCAATTGTAATATTGTGTGATATTTAGAACTTGAAATCTTTTGCTGTTTATTTATGAAAGGCTTGTACATCACATGGAGCTGATCCCGATGAGGCATGTTTAGATTGCTTAAGATCAAAAGCTAACATTGGAAGGTAACTAAAAGCACAATTATTACAAGTTCAACTCACCCACATAAAGGATAGGCCCTGAATTGACCAAATTCCAGCACTTATAATAATTATCATTATGCACATGTATAGCTGGAACAATGTTACATGACTATATAGTTTGGCCTAGCTACATATCTATGAACACAAGGTTCTTTTTTGTACGTTATACTCCCCAATATTTTCTTACATTACAGGCCATAACAAAAAGTAATATCTGATATCTCAAGGTGAAAACCATCACTGTTTCATGAGCCAAAATAATGTGTCCAACTTGGAAAGCTTATTTTATGTACATTCCTGAAGCTTACATTCCAGAAGGCATTCTTGTTACAGCCAAATTCTGTATCCTGAAGATCCTTTAAAATTAGTATTTCCATGACAAGCTACTTAAGTTTGATATAACCAGACTCTGAGGGTGTGTTAACTTTTGAGGTACCTGCATGTACTATATGTGTATTTAATTCTACACATCCTTAACCTGGGCCACATTTGCAACATGGTATGCACAGTGTGTGTTAAAATATTGTTTTACTGCCAAGAGCATGGTATGTGTTGCTTTGGTTTAATCTGTTTTATCGGCTTGGTTCAATTCATAAACATCCTATAAGACTCTTGTAAGTATAGCAAACTAGTTAACTACAGTAGCTGTGTTTATTATACCATTTATACTTTTTTTCTGTTGCCTTCAATATAATGTGTCACTGGTATACATTGCACTCTACAAGATCTAATGAACTGCTCAATCACAGGCTTAAAAAAAGTACCGGTCCAACCTCCCTTTTGTTATCTTCCAGAGGTTCTGGTCTTCGAGAAGACCTCAACTTTCTTCTTGAGGAAGATTTGTGTAATGTCAATTTGTGTTCTCTGCATTGTGAAATGAGGAACTGTGAACAGCTTTTGGGGTCCCTAGGCTTGTTTGCCCATCGTATTGGAAGCCTCGACAAGTTAAATGAAGCTTTATCTAATTATGGGCCTGAAAACTGCAGAGGGTTTCCCCGTGTCACTGTCAAAGAAAGGAAAGGACAACAAACATCTATAGAAAGAGCAAACATACATGTGGCCTCATTCTCAGGTATAGTTCAGAACAAGATACAATATAAATAGGAATGTCCATAGGGCATAATAATTGGTACAGTAATCTTAAAGGTTTTTTTTCTTGGCATTCTTGTCAGCTGAACCAACAGTCATTGACAGTCTCTGTATTGACTGCCTCACTGGCTGTCTACATGAATTAAGTAACCTATTTCCAGTGTGCACTATTACAATTTTGTTATGACAAAGGATTCTCATAATAACAAAATAATATTGTTCTTAATGTAAATCAGCTCATAAACCTTTATTTGTTTTTGTCACAGGATCTACTGAAAGAGCAATTTTGAGAAATTTTGAGGAAATTGTTGAAAGATCACTACCCCTTGAAAAAGTGAAAAAATACTTCCAGGAAAACCGTGGTTCATCAGAACAAGTGATCTTAGGCTATGTTACCTTCTTCGAAGAGCGTATTGTGGTAGGTCTTGACTTTTTACTTGGAAACTGACAATGAATCAAGTTCTAATGTACCATATTACAGTGTATAAATTTTTGTACTGTGAAAAATAATTTTTTTTGTCTTGGTTGGAGAACAACTTGATGGGTCAAATGCAGTCCTATAATCCTTGATTGGTTCTGGTATAGAAAGTAAAAGTAGCTAATAGTACTTATTTTCACCTTTTCTAGTTCATAAATGAGATACTCCAAAAAGGTACATTTGTACGTGATCTTGGCTCAGGACAAGAAACAGTCAACTTAGAGGACACAAAAGGTACTAATCTTGCAAACAAACTTTAGCTTTTAGTTGTAATTCTTTATTGTTGTGCAGTTTGACATGGAAAGTTATACACAAGATGTGTAAAACTGTGGTGTGTACTTTGTGGTTCTGGTCAGAAGATACATCCATATGTGTTACCTACCCCTGAAGAGACAATTTTTCGAAAGGAGTAAAAATCAGATTACTGTAAAAGAATTTTCAGAAAAGTTGTCTATAGTACAAACAAAAAGCCCTTGTAAAGTGTACATTTTGCTATGACAGCCAAATTTCTTAAAGTTAAATCTGCACTGGTTTTATCTTTTAGAGTTTAAATTGTTTTTGGAAAACCATAAAGAGTATTGGGCTCTAAAGCAAAGAGAAGCAGATGAAAGGTACATGGAGTTAGCACAAGGCCAGGTGCCAGTTAATGAGCCAAAGCAGAAAAAGAGGAGGAAATCGAAGAAAGAAATGCTACCAGAACACACCAGAGATGATACTTTTTCAACATATGCAGCTGAGCTTCAAATTCAGTTTTTTGTGAAGGTAAACTATTATTATGAGACAAACGGCATTTGAAGTTCAGATTTCAAATACAGCTGTACTACCCTGTATGTTACAGGCAGTTTTAAAATTTTTGACCAGTGAGTGCCATTTTAAGCAAAGCTAATCAATATGTGAGCCTGAAGACCTCCTTTAATTTGTTCTCAGAAGTAGTCACAGTTTGGGAAAGGAACATGATGCTGCTAAGATTTCAGTTACCATTTAAGCATCAAAAAGGGATTGAAATTATTATCACCATTCCCTTTAGTCTGATTTGTCAAGCCTGATCCATTCTGTTATTGATTGAAATACTAAAATCAGATGTTAATTAGCCTTCACTTATACAAGTTTTCTAAGGTGGAAATGCCAGCTTTTTTTAAGGCCAATCATGAGCAAAAGCTCATTTTAACTGTACTCTTTAAATGTCTAAATATCTCAAATTGTCCAGTCTACTTAAAAATGTGTTTACCCTATTCTTTATGAGGTACCAACATTCTCAGTCTTCCTGAGCAGCTTTCTACTGCCTATGACCTACACTCCTATAGATACTCAGCCACAAAAGCATGGGATAGCCTACCTGGCAATTTGAGAATACTCCTGAATCTCCATGATTTTAAATGTTATATCAGCCAACTAAATTTTAAATTGTGATCAGCTGTAAACATGTACATGTCTGTATAGTAGGGAGTGGGAGTTAATTAGTAGCATAGGACATTTATCTTCTTGGAGATATTAGTGTTTATGGCTACTCCGTAAATCAAAGGTGAAATAAAGTTTATGTGTGTATGTATGTAGGAGAAGTACCTAAACATACATGTACAAGTAGACATCTACAAATCTCTTATCGTAGCAATAATGATTTATTTCAGATCTGCAGGTATGCCTGCATGCCCCTCTGTAAAAAAACCATTTGCATGGCTCTGGTCTTCAACTGAATAACAACCCTGCCAAATATTAATTTCAGGTCTGTTGTGATTGGAGAGACATTGCCCTTACGATACGTGATAAAGTATTTAATCAACATGAGGAACAGTTGATAGACATCCATGATGTCAAGGTAACAAAATACTCTGTGGCTTTTAAGACAGGGGTTTTTGTAAGGGGGTTACAAATTTATTGTATTTTTCTTTGTATAGGAAATAATACCCATGCTGGAACTAGAATTTTAAGTTATTAATGGCATGAAGAACCATTGCTGCTACTGTTGATGTATCATTGACAAAAGGCATTGCAAAAAATGTGATCCAACATTATGCCAGGTAACACAGAGGTTCTAGGTTTCTTCTCTTCACTTTCAAAACATTGTATTCTTTTTGTAACTGAGTTGCTGGCCTTTGTAGTAGTGACAGTCCTTCATTTACCAAATTACAGTATTTGTGCACAAGTGCTGCTATCCCTAGGGCCGCTACTGTAGTAATCAGGAATTGTTGTGAAAGTTCCCATTCAACCATTGTCTTAGCATATTGGAAGATGACTTTGCATTTATTCATGGTCTTTGTTTCAGTGCAAAGAGTGGGGATTTCTGTTAAAGAAATTATTTGGCCATCACCTTGGCATAGGGGACTACGGACATCTTGTCGTGGACCCAGTGCAATGCTGTTGCGACATTTTCGTTCCCTATATAAATATTCTGGCCAAGGATTTGAGTCTTCACACAAGCTACACAGGCAGTTGTATTCCAGGGCCACAAATCATGATTGTTCAGGACAAGGCCAATCTTGTAAGTATGCATAAATTTTAAACATGTAGAAATAACAAAAAAAGAAAGTTAGTTATTGAAACCATGGAAAATTGCTTTATAGCTATGGTTTACAGCTACATGAAAAACTTATTGAAAAGTCTTTTTTTGCAACTAACCTTACCCTTGTAGAAACGAGTGATTCATGTTTGACATTATGGTGTCGTAGAATGCCTGGACAGCCAACTAAACACCTATTTGCAATCAGTAAATTCCATTGTTGAAAAATAACACTTATACACAAATTTTAATGTTGATGGAAACTGCTTTATCTCCAGCTTTTGCAAATTAGACATGACGTTCTGCCTTTTGAAATGGTCACATAGGGGCAGAGTTTTAATTTGAATATTTGTGTTCTGACTTGTCGGTTTAACCCGAGTAGATGTACCTTATAGTCCCACTTTACTCGTTGTTGTTGTAATACATCCAAGTTGAAATGGAATTGCTACAAGCAAGTGAAAATTTCCATTCATTTTCAGTGAACCAAATCCTTACTCACTGGTATACAACCATGCTTTTGTCACTGCGGTATTCATTCCAACAAGCAAGGGAATGCATCATTTCAGGTTAGTGTTGAGGGTTCTTTTTATGTTTATTTTATCAAAATGTATTTGAATTTGAAAAGTTTACACAGAGAGCTGGAACAGGTGTGAAACTGGTTCAGCCAGAATTGCATAAAAAGAAGGAAGAAAAATTATAATTTGTTTCATGCAGAGATGGTGTCCTATACTCCATTGCTATATGCAGCTGATTCGCGTTTGCTGCATGACTGAAGTTCGTTGTTTTGCTAACCAAATTTACTTACTGAGTGTGATTTTATATTGTGTGTCCCTCCTTAGGCAAGAAGAAGTTTTTTTACCGTGGATGTGGCTGGAAAAGCATTGACATGAAATCATGGACAAAGGAGAAAAGAAACTGGATAACGATGGTTTGTGACTTATTTAGCCAAATGTTTGGAAATGACTTTCTGGTATACACATACACTGTTGATCATGGTACCAAAGTTAGCGATGAAGATTTGTCAAGACTACTGGAGTATGATCATGATTATTGGGAAGTACAATACGCCAATCATGTACTGAATAATACGGAGCAATCATCTATCAGAGAGGGTGTAAAAGAGAATCTTTGTAAACCAAGACCCCCTCTCAACACTCACTTGCTAAATGATGTTCCTGCAAGCCTGTTCCCCGCTAATTTGGGCAATGACCAACGAGATGATATACCTGCAAGTGTGATGCAAAATTGCCAAAGTCAAAGTTCACCAAAGCCCAAACAAGAAATGCATGAGGACTCTGATGACTGCAAAATTGAGGATGTAACATCTTCACCACAGGGTCTTGCCAAAGATGTCTCCAACATAGAGGCCGATTTATGTGCTCCCTTGCAGAATGATGTCCCTCAAAATACTGTTCCAGAGTTTCAGAGTCACCAAACACCTGAGCAGGTGACTTGTGAAGACACCATCGATGATATGTCAGCAGAATCGCTTGTCAGTGGAAGTTCTTGTTTTTCTCCCATCACTGAAGGAGGGCAACTTGATGGATCAAACCAGGCTGCCTTACGTGTCTCTATGGATGAAGCCACCACAAGAGCGGAAGTGGCTGCACTATTCAACCTAATACCACCTATATCAAGTAAACCGTCCTCTGGTCTTCATCCAGTTCGTGATGCTACAACAATTTCTGATCCTTTCACATTGAATATGCGCCCTTGTGAAAATGTTGTCAAGGAAGCTGAAAAGCTTCTTGATGATGAAACGAATAAGGGAAACCATCCATCTGGTATCAACATAGTGGGTATTGGACAGTTCTCCGAACGTCGATTATCAGTTTTGAAACAGTTTTGCACCATAGCAAATACTAGACATAAGGTGTGTTCTGAGGCAAATTGGCTCAACCAGTTGAGGTGCTCATCACCAGATTTAGTGAGGATTCAGGAAGCCCTTTGGCACCAACCAGCCACTAATATAATCCTTAGGTTTGGAAAGAAAAGTATTGACGTTACTTCATTTGCAGATCTTGCATTGGAAAGGTATATTGACAGTTTTGTAATAGACATTTCCATAGGAAAGTACTTAGAAGAAGCAAGAATGAACGGAAATGACAATACACTTTACTTTCCTTCAGAATTTTATGACTGGATGAAAGCACCCGACATCAATTTCAAGAAAAAGTGGATGGCGAGAACAGCATCTGAATTGAAGAATTTCAACACCCTCCAGCAAATATTAGTCCCAGTCCATATGCCAAACCACTGGGGTTTGATTTATGTCAATTTGTCAAGGATGGAAATGTACTTTGATGATGGACTAAGATATGTTCCCCCATTTACAACCCTTCCCACAATCAAAGATTTGTTGGAACTGCTGACAATTATGTATCCATCTCATGCGACCCTCCAAACAAAGTTTTGGGTAAACTGCAACCACTTCAAACGATTTGGAATGCCAGATCAAAGAGTGAATGATTCGAAGATGATTGGTGCTGGGAGCTGTGGAGTTGGTGTTATCATGGCAGCAAGAGACTTCTTGGAGAGGGGCCCTTCATGTATCAACAGCTTTGCGTGGAGATACAGTGACATGGACTTGCATCGGAAAAACCTTATGCTTCAGATTCTTGATTGGGCCCACGTGTAAATTTAGTTTGTTTAGCTTGCAGTGACAATGCTCCGGTGCAGTTCGTTCAAATTGAGCTGTTGCTATCTCACACCAAAATTTATCTTTTGTTTCCTGTTGATTTAATTTCCTTTTCAACTAACTTTAAACTATTCTGTCTTTTTTGGGTGGTCAGTTCATTTGAGCTGTTGTTATCTGAGGGCAGAATATAATTCCCTTTTCAACTAACTTTAAACTATTCTGTCTTTTTTGGGTGGTCAGTTCATTTGAGCTGTTGTTATCTGAGGGCAGAATATAATTCCCTTTTCAACTAACTTTAAACTATTCTGTCTTTTTTGGGTGGTCAGTTCATTTGAGCTGTTGTTATCTGAGGGCAGAATATAATTTCCTTTTCAACTAACTTTAAACTATTCTGTCTTTTTTGGGTGGTCAGTTCATTTGAGCTGTTGTTATCTGAGGGCAGAATATAATTTCCTTTTCAACTAACTTTAAACTATTCTGTCTTTTTTGGGTGGTCAGTTCATTTGAGCTGTTGTTATCTGAGGGCAGAATATAATTTCCTTTTCAACTAACTTTAAACTATTCTGTCTTTCTCGGGTAGTCAGCTCAGTTACAGCTTTTTTCTTTTCCTTTATTTTCGTTCGGAACTGCCACTGAAACATCAATATTCCACCAAATTGTTTTGTCATTGCATAAAGTTAACATCTGTAGCGTCTTGTTACACAGTGTTTTGACGTTATACTTTTTTCACAATCTCATATCCGAGAAATAAACATGGCCTCTTGTTTATTTGTAACTGGAAATTGCGTATTTTAGGAAAAATTTACTTTCGACACAAAAAATCGTAGTGTTAATTTTCCGTGCCTGTTAGTCGAGAACATTTCCGGCCACCACAACAGTTCAAACTCTCTTGTAGCCCTTCCTTCACCACGTCCCACAACAATTTGAATTTGAAGCGTTGGAAATTTGTTCGCAGTACGTTCGTGTGCCCTTGCTTTGGCTGCTTCAAGTGCGGTTCTTCCATCTTGTTCTTCGGTAAATGCAGATATCTCCTCGTCTCCCAGGTAAGCCTTTTTTATATGCAGTTTTACGCCGCTCCGTTTCTGTAGGGCGTCAACCAAATCGCTAATGTGATAATCCCTGTACGACAGTACTTTGGAGGTTTCCCTCCATATAGGGGGGCGTAGATGTCTCTTCTCCCGTATGCTGTTGATGAATGCATTTGGCATATCCGCCAGCATAGCCTGGAAGTATTCTTGTGGCACGTCATATCTTTCCACGCGACACCATTTACCTAATGCCAGTAAAGGAGGAGTCATAAGAGTCCAAACCTTGCAGGATTGATACCTCGCTGCTGCCCCCCCCCCCCCTCCCCCCGAAAAAAGTCTTAATCATGCTCTCCTTTTGGACTAGTAAGTGTGCGTCTCCCATGTCATTCGTATGTTAAATTAAGTATTGAAAGCTTCCCATGCATTCAAATAAAATGGTCAAACCAAAAGAGGAGTTCATTCGTGAGTCGATTTGAATTGGTGACTTTTAATGCGTTTCAACGTATTACCTGAGCTCGTACCTACTATTGAAACAATGATGGTATTTTTTTCTCGACCGGAAGTACCATATTCCTGCAAATAGTTCAATCTAATATCACTTCCATAGATTTACTTCGCAAGAGATTTTATTATCTCGTCTATAGGATAACCTGCGATCAGGCCCAATTTTAGCATCGCTCTTATGTCCTCTTATGTCGCAATTCGCTAATTTTCGTTTCCCATGGGAAAAGGTTTACCATTGAAGCGAAAATAGAGCCTGGTCAAAGGTTATCTATAGGGTTGTTATTGCTCTTACCAGGAGCTTTGGGATGTAAACAGGAATTCATGCTATCCACAAGGCCCCCGATCCATTCTTTATAGGTCGCCGACCTGCGTCCTTTCTTGGTTGTTCGCGGAAGCTGTACGACTTCTTCGCCTTTGTAAAAGGGCAAATATGAAACCGTTTCCGCTTGGCTGTGTTTTACAAGTCTGTGTCGCAGAAGCGCAGCCGTTGTGTTGAAGGAGCAAAGGCAAAGGTCACAGCGTGTCTTATATACCACTAAGGCCATCACTTCCAAACCAAAATGCGAAATTAACCAAAGAAGGCCCCCGAAAAAACTCAGATCTTGAATGTAGCTCTGCGATTATACACAATGTTGTGTTGCGAAAAGAGGGCTTTGCCAAGTAGGGGAAATGGAATGACATCTGTCAGTTTGGCACAATCACACAAATGATTCGGAACAGACAATTAGTATTTTATTGGGGGAGGGGGCACTGAATAACTTCTTTATCTCTTTGCCGTGAAAAGTAGTGCAACGTTAGTTGGATGATATTCTTCGGGTTCCTGATCGCTGTTTTTGTTTTCTCGAAAATTTTGCAGCACATTTCTTCAGTTTCTATATTTACTAAACTTTTTGTTTGAGAACTGTCGACTCCCACTACCCCACAGCAGACCCTCGATCTTTTTGAAAGGGATTATAGTTCTCACACGCCGGAACAAAGGATCAATAAGAGCCGGAAAACATGATTGTAGCATTTGCTCCTGAGTAAGATTTGATCGTATGCTGCTCTTTGAACGCATTTTGCATTTCGTGCTCGTCTCAATCTCCTTTCATTTCTGTGGGTGTTGGAAGCAAGGAGAATGGCGAGAAACAAGCGGAAGAAACTCGTAGACAGAGAGAAAATGAAAGGCATTCGGATTGAAGCAAAGAAACGATGGAGGAATAAGAAGGCGAAAGCCAAATGTCTCAAGAATGCTGTTGAGCTTGCTCGCGAGTCAGAAGCTAAACCTGCAGTTGTTGCCGAAGCAGTGCGACCGTCCATGAGCTGTCAGCTTCCCGAGCCAGAGCAAGGTTTTGCTGAGCCAAAACCGGCCAAGCATTGTGAAGCAAAGAAAAGCCCGGTCGTGGTAGATGTTCTTGGATCAACCTCCAAAACCAAGAAATCGGACGAGGCTCGAACCCGGGTATCTGCACCATTGAAAGAGATAAATCCTTCGGAAGTAGTGAGATCAGAAATTTTTTTGGGCTGTGGATCTTTTGGCACGTGTTACCTGGCCTACTACAGAGGGATTTCGGTAGCAGTAAAAGAATTTAAGCCTCGGCAGTCAAGGTCACAGGATGAGATAAAGCAAGAAGTTCTCAGAGAGGCTCAAATGATTGGCCAGCTCGGTGACCACCGTGGACTGCCTTTACTGTTTGGAGTTATCACTAAATCACTGCCGCTGCGACTGATAACTCAGTTCCATGGCCAGAACAACTCTTGTTCAACATTACACAAGGTTATCAAAAAGGGGACACTTGACAAGCCTTCTTGGATAGGAATTCTGAAAAAAATAATGGACGCTCTCAATCATATGCACAAAGCCGGTGTTGTTCATAACGACATCAAATCAAACAACGTTGTGCTGGAAAAACCTGGAGAACAATGGAATCCCGTAATTATTGATTTTGGGAAAGCGCGACGCATTGCCAACCCAAAACCATTGATGGATTTGTCACCTTCCGCACAAGAAGAATACCGGCGGTCTTACCCACATATCGCGCCAGAAATTGTTAGTGGAAAAGGACAGCAAAGTGTAGTTTCTGATGTCTTTTCTTTCGGAAAGATTGCGCTGAAAATTTTAAATTTATTGCCTACCGCAACAGCGCTTTCTCTGAAAGTGGCGAAGAAATTAACCTCTGACGATCCACCAAATCGCCCATCATTAAATGAATTTGCTGCTGTTCTATAGACACGGGACTTTCAATCAATTGTTACACATTGTTATACTGCGAACAATTCCAGCCGATTAGCATGAATTGACGAATTTTCATTTTTTCCATAACTCGCTTTCAGTATTATTAGCCTATTAGAACTGTCAAGACTGATGGACGATGGTATATTTCAATATGACGACACGAATTGTTGGTGTTTTACTGTGCAATAAATGCCCTTAGCACGCAAACAAATTTATGCTGTCTTTGATGATGTGTATTTGCTTAAATTTATCGTGATTTGTTTAATGTTACGTTAGTCTTTGAAACAGGGAAAGGGGCTCAATTGCAAGAAAAGCGTGAATGGCCGGCTATTCCAAAAAAACTTTTCACGCGAACTAGACGAGAATCCTCGCGCTGTGGTTTTATCACGTACACTGCGTGTGCTCGTGGGAATTTATCAATGCATGAGGTGTTACCGAAAATCCCATTAACTAATTATATCAGTTATATTCTTGGTCAGGAGAATGTGAGAACTGCGTTCTTATGTTACAGGTCTTAATTGGTTGACGGTAGATTCAATCTACCGTCAGACTAATTTGCATAAATTTTTTCGCGCCTTAAAGCTCGTTATGTTAGCATTCTCGCATTCTTTCACACGTATTCTATTTAATATATGCCATTCGCTTGTTATATTCAAAAACTTTTAGGTCTATTTTATCATTTCATATTTGTCCGTCAAAGACAGCAGACTGGCTGTTGAAAGCTCACAACTTTAAACAATTTTACCAGAGAACGTTTTTTACCCCTTTTATAGCAGTACAACTGTTTGTTGAACGAAAGGAGGTAGCGATGGGCAATGAAAGAGTAAGCGAGCCTTTGTAAATTTCTCCTACAATTTACTTACAACTCTTCCCGCTCCTATTTTATTTGTTTAGAGAGATATTAGGCTTACCAAGGCACGTGCCATAAGCTATTGTTTTCCCGCGGTCGTTTGGTCGTTTGGAAGTTTGTTTAAATTATAACCGCAAATTAAAATACTGATATAGAGAATCTATACGACTGCAATCCGTTAGCAAGATGGTATACGGTATCTCTACCATGCAGTTAGTTTAATTCTTGAAAAGAGGTTGACGTGCAAAACCAAAACCAAATTTCGAGTCTAAGAAGAAAGAAAAGCAGCCGTTTTTCGTTTCGTGTTCTTATGAAACTGAAAAAGTGTTCTTTTTCGACGCAACACTTTCATTCTCAGTCAGTTTATTGGACCTGTTTCAATGGCAAATGATTTTTAGTGTTGCTTGATTCATATTGTACCAAAAAAATTAAACTCCTGCTTAAAGAAACCGCCAGGAACAACAAAAACCGAGTTTAACTTTTAACCGATATCCCAGTTGTACTTCATTTACTAGCAACATTGTATTTGAAGTGACTTACCTTGAGCTTTTTTAAAGAAAAACCGCTTAGTAACACAAACGTCTTCACCTCGTGCATGATCGCACCGTTCGGTGAAAAGGATACAAAACACTGCAAGCGTCACTTTGAAAATCCCCATCTCACATGCAAAGGTCACGTCCACTAGTAGAAACTGTTTTTGAAAATAGCGCCTAAAGAAATGTGATTTACTGAAATGAGGCAATATGTCTAATGCACTATTTGTAGCAGAACTCAGGCTAACTCGTAGACGAGTGAGGGATTAATATAACAGAGATAGAAGCATCAACTGTCGATAAAAAACAAAGGGAACTTACTTTCATTGAATTTTAACTATGAAAGACTCTAAACTTTAGCAGGTTTGTTGTTCGCGGATGAAGAAACAAAGTGTATGTGACATAAAATTTCAATAAGAATAAATATCTTTATTTATGAGTACACCTGCTTGGCTCCAACCAGGATAATACACAGATGCTTAACTTACTGAGGGAGACAAGTTACTAAAACATGGGAAGCGTCACAAAGATAATTCATTCCAGGTTCTCTTTTAAATCTGCGTTGAGGTTAATTTGTGTACGATTAGTAATAAGAAAGAAGAGTTTTATTTAGTATTCCGCCTTGAAAATTACCAACAGTTACTAGCGGTGAACTGTCGGTTTATATTTTAATTGCAGTTCCATGGCAGTTTTACGAACTGTAATGAGAGGAGGAACATCTAAATGTCAGTTTAATGTCATCACCATATTGCCAAGCTCATCAGCTGGCAGTGTGATCGTTTGAGAGAGAAACACAATTTGCAGTTTAAAAGTAATTTCAATGTTTCTCAGTTGTCATCAGTTTTCGTGCAAGTTTGCACCTTTTCCTGTCTGCTGCTCCGCACAAATGACCCTAACAGACTAAGATAAAATTCTCGTTAACACTCTAGTAAAGAACCAAAAATTTCTTATATCCAACTGAAGAGCCGCTTTTCCTCTATATACAAAAGCTGGATGACTGAAATGTAAACATTAATAAATATACGAAGATTTATGTCAATATTGAAAAACAAAATGATTATTGATGCAAACTTGTCAATTAAAGTCTTTTTGATAATACATTACGAATGTGTAGGATACAAAGAAATAAATCGTGTATCTTCCAGGAATAATTAAATTATCTCAGATATGCTGTCGCTTTCGTCGCCATACAGTTGACAGAGTTGGCACTTTTAAGAAAACCAATCATCTTTAGACATAATGTTTTCAAAATGCGACGCAACACTGTTGCGGAAAGGGGGATAGTTCTTTCTAGAAAAAAGTAGTGCGAAAAGCTGCTTGTTTGAGAGGCCGGCCTGTATTACTCTTGGGAAACCTTCTTCATTCTTACTCGAGCTAGCTCCTGTTGAGCTGTAGAGAAAACGGACTGAAGCGCCTCTAAATGACTGTCCAGCCCCTTCCGTCCGTTTGTTGATTGCAGAGCACTTCCAGCGAACCAATGTTGGTGATAGTGATGTTATGTACATCTGGTTTACCGTCTTCCAGTTGTAAGGGGCGGGAAGGGCGGATAGAACCGCTCCCTTGGTTTTTGTTCTGGTAAGCCACAGTAGGAAAGACAGTTACATTGAGGAGATAACCCCGTGTTTGCTCCACAAGGTGACAACCAACCTCGATCCCAGGCTCTCTCTTCTCTGCTTCCCTTGGTCGTTGAAAGAAAGACCCTGGTTGCGGCTGGTCACGTGACAACCTGTGACACAAACTTTTCCACCGGGGTAGAGTCAACCAATAATTTTAGTCGATCTTAACTGAAGCGAAAGAAAGGCAATCGCTAGCTACACCTTTGAAATCTTCCATTCCTATTGTAAGCTTCAAACAGGTCAGACGAAATATATCTATATATATCCAGCGTATTGAAGTATCACTCTGATTTCAATTCCAGCCGGTCGATTTACTACTAGAAGTAAAACTGTTTCGCTGTTTTATGTTGCCTGAATTAACCTCACGGCACATTGTTCGCTGAATAAAAAGATGTTTTATTAACCACTTTGCAAAATATAATTCTTGACTACGCCAAGGAACCGTGTTTCACCAGCTGTCTAAATATAAACTTACATAAACCTGATGCAGATGAAATATAAATGTGGGCTTATGCCTACAAAACAAAACTGCATTTTGCACTGCTGTAAATCAAATACAAGTCAGAATACTCGGTTAATCAGCCGTGTGACAGAAATACTTTTAACAATCAAAATACCGCACAAACAAACAAAATAATAATAATAATAATGAAAATAAATTACCTCCAAATTCAAAGATTCAAGAGACTGATCCACTGGTTTCACTTTTCGGTACATGACATGTTACATTTGCTAACCGACAAACAGTTTCTGCTCCATTCGGCTGCCGAATTTCTTTGTGAATGAGTCTTCTCTATTTTGAAGACGGCAGAAATCTTGTAGCATTCTTCATCGGCAAATTCGACGTCGAACCCCGATAGAGCGGCTAGTTTTGAGCGACTGCCCGAGGTTTCGAAACCCACAAAGTTTGTCACAGCAACAAACAAAACACTCTGCCATCCCTCCCACCCAACAGATTTTTTTACCACCCAGATTCTGGGTGGTTACGTGACCAGCCGCAACCAGGGTCTTTCTTCCAACGACCAACGGAGGAAGAGAAGAGAGAGCCTGGGAAAGAGGTTGGGTGAATAAAATTTTGTTAGTTATGACGTCATATAACGTCAAGTAACATCATCTAATCCGCCATCGTGGATTTCACTATTTTTGTTAAAAACTCAAAAAAGAACGGAAGTCAATACAAAATCAAGTCAAAATGCTTATGAAATGCAAGTACAAGAATTTCTGATATTTAATGAAGAGAACTGGAAAAAAGTGTAGAAATCCGACCGTCCGACAGTCCGACTGTCCGATTTGTCAAATGTCTTGGACGCTGCCATGGCAACTGAAGTTTTCTGAAGCTTATTTTGGATTACATTTTGTACATGTAGTTAAAATCGCCCTGAGTTGAAACTGAATTATTTTTTAAATGCTTAGGTAGTATGAGTTTTCTCTCCTTTCATTTGCATTTCTTTTGCCGTTGCGTAGAGTTGATATAATTCACTTACGTCTTTCGACCGATGAACAGCAGCCTCTTTCTATTCATCTTTGAGCGTAGAAACGTTGAAATTTCTTTTAACAAGATTCTATTTTAAAAACAACCACGTTATTACCAATCACGGCAAGGCGCAAAACGCACTTGAATGCAATCATGATCGGCCGTTGTCAAGGTGATGACACTTTTGTCGCCTTTCGGCCAATGGGAATTTTCCGTCTCTGGAGAAACGGGGAATTCACCTTTTTTCAAAGATCTCTACAGCCCCTCTATTTATCTCGGTCCCCTTCCCCCTGCCCAGTCAAGTCTTCCGTTTTGCGCTGGCGTCTCTCGAAATTCTATCCGCGCGTTCAACGATCAAATAGAAATAAGAGAAAATACAGGGCTGTGAGCAGTCGTTGTCGGTATAAAAGTCCTTAGTCGTGAAATACTGCCACGAAGAATCTCCTGCCCAGTCGCTGATATTTCCATGGTAACGTTGTATTTTCAACCGGTTATTCACCTTCGGACTGTCCACTGCGACGTGGAGTAGTTTTCGAATCCAGGCAAGGTTAAACGTGATTTGAGTTCAATTCGAAGGACACCGGATGTCTTCATAAGCTTGTTGATGGTGATGTTCCCAACTCACCTTGAATAGTTCCGAAGCCTTCTTCTTACTCGAGCTAGCTCCTATTGAGCTGTAGAAAAAAGGGACTGAAGTGCCTCGGAATGACTGTCCGGCCCCTTCCATCCGTTTGTTGATTGCAGAGAAATTCGAGCGAATCAATGTTGGTGATAGTGATGCTATGTACACCTGAGTAACCACCTTCCAGTTGTAAGGGTAGATAGAACCCCTCCCTTGGATTTTGTTCTGGTAAGCCACACTGGGGAAAAAACTTTCATTGAGTAGATAACCCCGTACTTGCTCTACAAGGTGACAATAATTTTATTGGTTTTGACGTCATATGACGTCAACTGACGTCATCTAATCCGCCTTCGTGGATTTCTCTCTTATGAAATGTAACTACAAGAATTTCTGATATTTGATGAAGAGAACTGCAAAATGTATAGAAATATGTCGATAAAGTTAAGTTTTGAAAAGACGATTTACTCTAAAATGCTGAAACTTTCAGTAGCTGCAGCTGTTCATTCATCCTTAACGGAAATTTTGATTTGTCAATTCTGTACCCATGATTCTAGACGTTGCAAAGGCAACCGCAAATTTCATGTAGCTTTGGCCAATTTCTGAAACTTAGCTTGAAATACATTGTGTACATGTAATGCCTGAGTTGAAACTAAATTATTTTTAAATGTTTAAATATTAAGAGTTTTCTCTCTTTTTATTTTTTTCGCAGGTAATTGACTTGTATTAAGAAATATATTAACTACGCTGCTTTTAATGTACATTTTCATTCAGCGAGTTGTGCCTAACCTATGTCGGAAGAAAATGTAACCACGAGGGTGGTGAAGATTGTCCATTCCCCGATGTATGCGACAAAACTAACAATGATAATAATTATTACTTGACGTAAAACACTGCGAAATGCTTTTCCATCACCATTCTTTATTTGTTCTACAGAACACTAATTCTCGCAAAATAGAAAAGTATGAATGCTAATCCACTGAGATGTTAAAAGCTTTTTCACACAGTACTAGTTCATGTCACTACACCAAAATATAACCCATGGCTTTGATGTGTTTGATTCCATTATCTGGTGAGTGAGTTGCTTCGTTTCCACACGTGTTGTTGTCATCATCGTCTCCTCCTGTACCAAACCCGATTCTGGAATCACAGCTGTTGCAGTCGTTTTGCTGGTTATTAGTGATGCCGATTCTTGCTTTCGATTGAAAATAATTATTTCCCACAGCATTGAACCCTTCTTTGTTACAGTTGAGCTGTAAGGAGGCCTGTGAGCCAATCAACTTCTTCCATGTGTTACGGCCCAATGAGGTGGCGCGGTATTGCCCGTCAGCGATCAGTGAGTACAGAGAGTTGGCCGTCTTGTTGATGACAATGAAGTTAGTCTGTTGACCGATCTTCATGCCGAGACAAATCTTGGAGAAGGATGTCTTCCAATAGGTTGGTAGCTTGGTCTCTTGTGTGTCAAACCCACTCCGACCTGCTGTAAGATTATAACCGTTTGTGTTGTTCCAAAAGTGAGAATTGTAGTGGAAAGTTGTCTGAAATTGAAAAGAAAATATTAGCTTTCATGTCGTTAAAATTTTTAAATGCTTATAACGTTCATATCATGTAACACATTGTTGTGGGTAGAGATTTGTACCTTATTGCCGTTAACCTTCATGGCTAGTGTCCATCCTCCACCTCCACATCCAAAATTTCCCATGTGACAGTAAACAGGAATCGTGTGCTCACTAAACATCAGTGGATACACTTGACTCTCTCTGGACCTGTTATAGGGGACAAAAAAGAGGATTGTGGAGGATGAGGCTTCTTAATCCTTGTAAAGTCAAAGAACCCAACGCCAATCCTTAAATTATTACTGTACGACCAGGGGATTTTCCCAGTCTAGTGATATATCGAGTTTCCACAGTCATACCGGTTTTGTACCTTTTGTACCTCTCTGAACCTGTTATAGAGAAGAATGGAGAGGATTGTGGAAGATGAGGTTTCTTAATCTTTACAAAGTGAAAGAACCCACGCCACTTCTCAGTTAAATTATTACTGAACGACCAGAGGATTTTCTCAATCTAGTGACATACGCTGTTCATCTCGCTCACTTCACTGGGTTTCCACATGTTCACAACTTGGCCGGTTAGCTTCGTTTGCTGCTGAAATGAAACGTGCAGCGCATGGTTTGCACGAGTAGAACTCCAAACAATTTAAATACCTTGCAATTACTGGTATAGTATTGTTGAACAAACAATTAGGGCTAAAAGTGATTAAAATATTAGAGTAATAAACTGCTGAAACTGAATTCAGTTGCGCTGTGGATTGCTCGATCAAATCGCTTGCAAAATAATCTCTCTTCCTAAACAGTAGTGTTTATAAAATAAAGGAAAGATAGGGATTTGCCTCAGCATCTTGAGCTGAAGTACTGTAGGAAGTGAATCGAGAGGTGAGCGAATCTGTTTAATTGTCAAAACGGAATTTAGCTGTGAACTTACTTGTGTTTGTCATACAGTTCCTTACAGGACACGGCAGTCACATTAAGGGCTGTAAAAAAGATTAAACTTCTGTCAGACATGTAAAGTGTTTTAAAATGCGCTTGTAGTGAAGGTTGCGGGGTGTACGTTTTACTAGCACGTAAAGGGCATAAACCTGATAATGTAGATTGAAAGTATGAGTACAAATGAGAGGTTTTTGTTGTGCTTCTTACGTAATGTTTCTTTTGTAAGAATATTTTCACAATGTACTCCGGTGTATCCTTCTGTACAGATACATTTACGGTTTCCGTCACACTGCTCCAAACAAGTGCCGCCATTTTGACAACCAACACAGCATGCGAAAGGCTGCTGAGAATGAAGATAGAAAAGAGATTCAGTTACTGGTCGATTGTCTTTGTTTAAAACGGCTGGTTTTTAAAATACCATTGAAGGCTGAAAGAAACATTGGGGTCACTCTTATCTCAACGCAGAAGAATATAATATCTTGCTCAGCGATATTTTAAATTTATAAAGAAGGAAAATTTGTTAGTTAAAAATGACCAGTCTTAATGAACGAATGCAGAGGGTGGCTATAGCCTCTACTAGATCTGACATTTTGTATTCATTTGGCGAGGGAAATTTCATTTGTATCAGGGAAAAGTCAGAAAATTTTTGAAAAGTGATGTCTGTGTCAACCATGTCAGACATGCCAGGTAGATCGTACCCGAGGTAGGAGGAATGAAGAACTCTCTTAGTTAGGCAGCGGTGTTATATTTAAACTAGAGTCTCCCGTTCCGATCGTGGCCGGCTAATGTTATCATAAATTAAAACAGCAACCTTGTTCAAGGTATGTTGGGTACTAAGGAGTGACGTAGTGATGAGAGCGCTCGCCAGCCTCCTACCAGTGTGCCCCGGGTCCTAATCTGGACCCGTGCGGCGTTATACCCATGTGGTAAAGCAAAGAAAACAGGAGACATCTTCACGTAGGCTGTTTTCGCCTACACTGTAATGCATTTTATAGCATCATTATCCTAGAGTAACGTATTTTTGAAGGTGTGCATATTTTGACGCCTCGAATACTTACCTCAAACTGATAGTAACTGAAACCATCCAGGCCAATGAAGTTTTCAAAGTTCTTTTGCTTTTTCTCGTCATTGATCTGACACACGTGTCGTAGCGATGTAGCGTGATCCTCGTAGTTGAAGGAAACGCACCTGGACTCGCGTATGCAACGGTGAGCACAATCGATCACCGAGGTGACCTGGTACTTACTGATCACGTGATTTATCAGCACAGCGTCTCCAGGCAAGACAAAAGAGAAAGAAAGAAAAAAGATAACACAAAACCGTTATTTTTATGTAATTTGATCGCCTTCGGTTACTGTATTGGAAACATGTTTTACTTCGGAAATAAACTGTCGCTCTTAAGTAAACAACCCACCCTGGGAAAATGTCTAAAGTTGGGTCGCGTTCACTAACGATTTGGCGACAACTGGTGGAGAGCGAAGACGTACTTCTCATTTAACTAATTAGAGGACAAATACCATCGTCAAAATATAATAGTTTCTGGAAGTCGTACATAGTACGAAGTAGGCTTAACCAAAGTTGTGATAAGTATGCGACTCTTGTTGCAATTTGAGATCGCAAGAGAGCTTGGTGTGGAATCCGATGGACACCTCTTCACAAATGTCTGGCATTGAAAGCGAGAAACTGTATTTAGAAATACACTTACTTTGACGTTGAGATTGAGTCACGGTTTTACCCTTACATTATAAGTACAGGGAAGCAATTTGCTTATCAGTACAAAGAACTAATAATACAAGGACTTTAAACGCCTAGATACCCGCTTGCCCTCAGAACAACGCGCGCTAGTCACCTTTCGTGATGCTTCAGGTAAAATCGGAGTTTTTCAGCCGGACCTCAAAGAACACTCGAAGAATAATCCAAACTGGTCTTAATACATGTTTTACAACAACATTAAAGTATTCAAAAGGCAAAGTTTCAAGTAATTTGAAGTTACGGCACATGTCGAAAAATATCTCTGAATTTTATTCGTAAATTACGAATTTGACCTGGTAACTCAAAGGGATTTTTTGAAGATTTGTTTGTTTATTGTCGAATGGCGCTCAAGTCAAGTTCTAACCTGTTCTGGATAGCTGAATACTTTGTCTTTCAAGGAAAAGTATCGATAAATTGTGGTTCTCCCGCTTTACACGCAAACGCAAATTAAGTTTAGGTTTTTACTTTTCAGCCTTTGCCGTGTTGCCATTTTGGCGACCGTAGAGTGGAAAATCGTCTTCTCGAATTGAAAGCGCTTCGAGCTCAAAAAAACTATATCACGTTTCACATCTGCCTTGGAAGGGCTATTTGTGGACGAAAAGAGAGAATAATCGATTTTTCGACTTCTGCCGCCAGATTTAAATTATGCTCGATTTTTGGTGACATTTGCTCTTAAATTCATCGAAGCAGCTCGCTACTAACGAAGCAGCAGTACAACGGTTTGTTAAACTAAAGGAGGTTGCGATGAGCAACGAAACAGAAAGCGAACCTTTGTACATCTCTCGTACTTTGTATATTTACTTACAGATCTTCCCTCTGCTATTTCATTTGTTGAAGGGAGGAATTAGGCTTACCAGGGCAGGTGCCATAAGTTATTGTTTTAACGGAACTTTACGAAGGTCGCTTGGAAATGAGTTCAAACTAACCGCAAATTAAAATGCTGATATAGAGAATCTAAAAAAGACTACAAGGCGTTTTTGAGATGGTATACGGTATCTTTATCATGCAGTTAGTTAAATTGTTGAAAAAAAAAAAAAAAAATGACGTGCAAAACCAAAACAATTTCGAGTCTAAAAAGAAAGCAAGGCAGCCTTTTTTCGTTTTCTGTTCTTGCGAAACTGAAATACTGTTGTGTTTCAATTTTCATCCTCCCTCATTTTATTGGCCTGTATCGATGGCCAATGATTTCTTAGGGTTGCTTGATTCATCTGCGTAAACTGCAACCGTCTGGAGCAACTAAAACCGTGTTTAACCTTTAACAGAAATCCATGTCGTACTTCATTCACAAGAAACATTGCACTTGAACTGACTTACCTTGAGCTTTCTTTAAGAAAAACCGCTTAGCAACACAAACGTCTTCACCTCGTGCATGATCCCACCATTCGGTGAAAAGAATCCAAAACACTGCAAGCGTCACTATGAAAATCCCCATCTCAGACACAAGCGTCATATCCACTAGTAGAAACTGTTTTTGAAAATAGCGCCTAAAGAAATGTGATTTACTTAAATCAGGCTAAATATGATCAAGCGATATGACGGGTTGCATGTTAATACCATCAACATAATTGGAATGACATTCAAGTTGCCGCTAGAGTTTGAGCAATTCAACATGCACGATTTTGGGGAAAACCTACTGTCTAATGCGTTACTTGTACCAGAACTCAGCTAACTCGCAGACGATTGAGGGATTAAGATAACGGAGATGAAGACATCAATTGTCGATTAGAGACAAAGGGAACTTTCAATGAATTGAACGATGAAAGAATCCAAACTTTAGCAGATGTTTTGTTCGCGGATGAAGAAATGAGGTGTATGTGACATAAATAATATCTTTATTTATAAGTACACCTACTTGGCTCCAACCAGGATAATAGACAGACACTTCACTTATTAGAGGAGACAAGTTACTATAACATGGGAAAATATGACAAAGATAATTCATTCCAGTTTCTCTTTTAAATCTGCAATGGGGTCAATTTCTGTGCACGAGTAGTAAAAAAAACCAGAGAGATTTGGTATTCCGCTTTGAAAGTTATCAACAGTTGTTAGCGCATAAGTGTCTCCAAACAAAGCGAAAGCTCTGTATATTTAATTACAGCTCGCTGGCAGTTTTACGAACCTATAATGAGAGGGGGAACAGCCAAATGTTAGTTTAGAGTCACCACCATATTGCCGAGTTCATCAGTTGGCAGTGCGATGGTTCGAAAAAGAAGGAAATAAGTTTGGCAGTTTAAAGTAAATCTCATTGTTTCTCGGTTGTCATCAGTTCTCGTGCAAGTTTTCACTTTTTCCTGTCTTCTGTTCACAATGACCCATCCCAAGCCAACGAAAACTTTACGACACGAAGTAAGCCTAACTGACCAGGATAAAATTCTCGTTAAAATTCTAGTAAAGAACCAAAAATTTCTTATATTCAACTGAAGAGCCGCGTTTCCAATATATACAAAAGCTGGATGACCGAAATATAAACAATAATAAATACACGAAAATTAAAGTCAATATTGAAAAAGAAAAAAAGGTTGTGGATACAAACTCAGTTGTCAATTACAGTTTTTGTGGTAATAAATTACGAATGTGTAGGATACAAAGAAATGAATCGTGTATCTTTCAGGAATAATTAAATTACTCCAAATATACTGTCGCTTTCTTCGGCATACAGTTGACAGGGTTTGCACTTTTGGGAAAACCAGTCATCTTAAGGGCCCATTAACCGATTCATGCGCGCGCTCACGCGCGTTGCTAAGGAGATGAAATTTCACTTCCGGTCACTTACGTCAGCCTGAACACGGAAAATAAAGGCAACTCAAAAGCTTGCAAATTCGCATACATTTTAGATGTTTTTCTTTGTGTTTCACAAAATGCAAAGCAAAAAAAGTACAAGCAAAGACAAAATAAGAGAAAGACAGAAAAACAAGAGCAATAGAAAGAGAAAAACTAACTCCGGTGGCTTTGTGTGATCTCACCGAAGTGCGCTGGTAGTGTACATTGCGCACGCGCTGATAGGGTAACTTCCAATAGATATCGGGCGCACTTCCGGTTTCTTTAAATGCTAAAGGAAACGCGGTTTTCATTAAATCCAGCCTTTTTCGACGATTTTCGATTAAAGCCAACGTTGGCAACATAGCTATGCATTCCTTTTTCAGAAAATTACGAATTTTTCAATATTTTGAAATGCTCTCAAAATCTGACCTTTTAGAAATGAAACAAAATCGATGCATAGCGTAATGAGGATTTAAATTAAAATATTAAATCAAAGAAAAAAATCTGGAGAAAGAAATTTGCCTGGGAGCTTTTGCATTTTTTCTGTCACATGACCATGGGCGTGGCCTGATGACGTCATCACTAGTGTTACTGGTCATGAAAAAGTTGAAACACATGAAATAACTCTGAACTAACTAAAAATGAGGAGGTTAGATGAGACTGAATTTTCCTTAGCAACGGGCTCTAAAAGATCGGTTAATGGGCCCTTAAAACTGACATAATGTATTCAAAATGCGACGCGACACTGATGCAGAAAGGAGGATAATTCTTCTAGAAGAAAGCAGAGCGAAAAGCTGCTTGTTTGACAGGCAGGCCTGTGTTCCTCTTGTAGCGATGGTCCAGTCGTCACTAAAGTGGTGGGCCATTTAATCGGTCGGCTCGTCGGTCAGTTAGTCAGTCCGACCGTCCGATTTGTCAATTGTCTAGCTCTGGACGTTGCCATGGCAACCGCAAATTTCATGCCTCTCATCCTAACTGAAAGTTTCTGAAGCTTAGTTTCGATTACGTATTGAACGTGTAATTAAAATCGCCCTGAGTTGAAACTGAATTATTTTTAAATGTTTAAGTATTATGAGTTTTTTCTCTTTTTCTCTTTTTTTCGCAGATAATTGACTTCTACTAAGAACTGTTAACTACTCTGCCTTAAATGTACATTTTCATTCAGAGGGCTATCTCTGACCTATGTGGGCAGAAAGTAACCGCTAGAGTTGTGAAGATTGTCCATTCCATGATGTGTGCAAAAAAGATAAAAATGAGAATAAAAAATGCTTGACTTAAGACACCACGAAATGTTTTCCAATCACCACTCTTTATTTATTTGTTCAACAAAACACTGGTAAATTAGCTGATGTGTCATTTCATTATGCAATGTCACAGCTGAATAGCTAAGCGTACGTATGACAGAAAAAAACTTGTATTATATTGTATTGTACTCTATTGTATTGTACTAATTCTCGCAAATAAAAACGCATCAATGCTAATCCATTGAGATGCTAAAAGCTTTTTCACACGTCATGCACAGTACTAGTTCATGTCACTGCACCAAAATATAACCCATGGCTTTGATGTGTTTGTCTCCATTATCTGGTGTGAAAGTTGCTTCGTTCCCACACGTGTTGCTGTCATCATCCTTTCCTCCTGTGCCAAACCCGATTCTGGAGTTACAGCTGTCGCACTGATTTTGCCCGTTACTAATGATGCCGATTCTTGCTTTGGAATAGATATAAGAAGTACCCACAGCATTGAACCCTTCCTTGTTACAGTTGAGCTGTAAGGAGGCCTGTGAACCAATCAACGTCTTCCACATGTTACGGCCCAGTGAGGTGGCGCGGTATTGCCCGTCAGCGATCAGTGAGTACAGAGAGTCGGCCGTCTTGTTGATGACAATGAAGTTGGTCTGTTGGCCGATCTTTATACCGAGACAAATCTTGGAGAAGGATGTGCTCCAGTAGGTTGGTAGCTTGGTCTCTTGTGTGTCAAACCCACTCCGACCTGCTGTAAGATTATAACCTCTCGTGTCGTTCCAAAAGTGAGAATTGTAATGGAAAGTTGTCTGAAAATGAAGAGAAAATATTAGCTTTCATGTCGTTGAAATTTTAAAATGCTTATAATGTTCATATAACACATGGCGTAGGGAGAGGTTTGTACCTTATTGCCGTTAATCTTCATGGCTAGTGTCCATCCTCCATCTCCACATCCAAAGTTTTCCATGTGACAATAAACAGGAATCGTCTGCTCACTAAACATCAGTGGATACACTTGACTCTCTCTGGACCTGTTATAGGGGACAAAAAAGAGGATTGTGGAGGATGAGGCTTCTTAATCCTTGTAAAGTCAAAGAACCCAACGCCACTCCTTAAATTATTACTGTACGACCAGGGGATTTTCCCAGTCTAGTGACATATCGAGTTTCCACAGTCATACCGGTTTTGTACCTCGGCCGGTTAGCTTCGTTGGCTGCTGAAACGAAACGTGCAGTTGATGGCTTGCACGAGAAGTACTCCAAACAATTTAAATACCTTGCAATTACTAGTATAGTATTATTGAACAAACAATTAGGGCTAAAAGTGATTAAAATATGAGAGTAATAAGCTGCTGAAACTGAATTCAGTTACGCTGTGGATTGATCCATCGAATCGTTTGCAAAGTGGTCTCTCTTTCTAAACAGTGGTGTTTATAAAACGAAAGAAAGATAGGGATTTGACAACATCTTGAACTGAAGTACTGTAGGAAGGGAATCGAGAGGTGAGCGATTCTGTTTAGTTATCAAGACGGCATTTAGCTGTAAACTTACTTGTGTTTGTCATAGAGTTCCTTACAAGACACGGCAGTCACATTAAGGGCTGTAAAAAAAAAAAAATTAAACTTCTGTCAGACATGTAAAGTGTTTTAAAAAGTGCTTGTAGTGGAGATTGCGGGGTGTACGTTTTACTAGGGCGTTAAGGGCTTAAACCTGATAATAGCTTCGTTAACACGGGAATCCTGAATCCAGTTACAAACCATGATAATGCCGGCGTAAGGGTTTGAGAGTGACAAAGATTTGGTGTCCTTCGCGGATGATATCACAGTCATAAGTATAAGCAGGTTTGCGCTAGAACATGCCGCAAATAACACGTGCATTTGGCGTATTCATGGAAAAACGTTGTTGGTACGACTGAGGTCTGTGTGTTAAAACCTCTGATGACTGGGCTACCTTGTCCTCTAGCTGTTATTGGCGGTAAAACAAAGCTGCAAATAACACGCGCGTTTTGCGCATTCGTGGAATACCGTTGTTGGTCCGACTAGCTAACTTTCGCTGAAGAAATCATGGTCAACAGTACGCGAATAATTTCTTGCTTGCAGCTACATCGACCAAGCAAATTAAAGTTTTCCTGGTTTACTTGGGGTGAGAGATTCGTTCATTTCCAACTAGCCTCCTCAGTTGAAGGGATTTGTTTTTCGCTCTCTTTTGCTGGAAAAATTAGTTTTTATAAATTAAAAGAGATAAAAAACGTTCTCTGGTAAAATTGTTTAAAGTTGTGAGCTTTCAACAGCCAGTCTGCTGTCTTCGACGGACAAAAATGAAATGATAAAATAGACGTAAAAGTTTTGAATATAACAAGCGAATGGCATATATTAAATAGAATACCTGGGAAAGAATGTGAGAATGCTAAAAGTGTGAAATTAGTGTTTGTTTAAAAGAATGTTATATTGTCCCGGCAGAGGGCACGAATTGTTGTCGTCCTCGGCCGTTTTCGCTGTGTGCCAGGATTCCAGCGTCTTTCTAATGTGGCTGTTGCCTTTGTCAATTATCTCAGCATGGTTAAAGTCGATGGTATGATCAGAGGTCCAAGCATGTTTCGCTACATTGGAGCCTTTAGCACATTGTTTAGTATTTCTGATATGTTCTTTTCGCCTTGTACTAAACAATCTTTTTGTCTCGCCGATGTAACTCCAGGGACAAGACCCACAAGGGATTTTGTAAACAACATTCCACTGGTCGTCGACCCGAGGTCGAGACTTGGGAACAGGGAACTCTTGTTGTAGTGTTTTGCATTCTCACATTCTTTCACACGTATTCTATTTAATGTATATGCCATTCGCTTGTTATATTCAAAACTTTTAGGTCTATTTTATCATTTCATTTTTGTCCATCGAAGGCAGCAGACTGGCTGTTGAAAGCTCACAACTTTAAACAATTTTACCAGAGAACGTTTTTTATCTCTTTTATAATGAATCCTGGTATCCGATCTTCAATATTTTTAATTAGTTTTTAACTGAAAGAATAATGGCCGACCCTCGTACCGAGGTATTCCTGTAGTTCGATAACTTGTCAAACTGGCATTTCTGCACCTGTTATTATACTGATTATCTAAAGGCAAGTACCTAAGACCGGCATGGCGGCAAAGAATTCTTTCATTTCTACGATTGCAGCTTTACATGTCTGATATCTTCATTGCGTGTACATGGTTTAATTTTTAAGGACGGAAAAAGTTTATGTTGTCAATATCTCCCCTCACTCGATTTCCAGTGAGACCGATAGACTTTTTAACTTGCCAACCACGAATTGAGTCGACTCGTGCGAACTGTGTCGATCCGTCAACATTTACTACCACGCTTTCACGCTTTAAGAACGAGGAAGGTTCGATCGACTCGATTCGTCGACTATTTTAGAAGAATACTACATGCGCTTAGAAGACCCCCTCCCCTCCCCCCGCTTATGCGCCTCCCAGTTATAGACCATCTTCTTGTAAACTAAAAAATACATCCGCTTATATATAAGCCCCCCCCCCCTCCCACCACGGATATAAGTCCTCCTGCTTTCCTTGTTTTGAAGCTTACTTGAAAACCAGTTTGTGAAAAGCCTATTTCCATCAACACAGCCATAGCTTGTTTCGAAACGGTTTTTCATTCCTGGTATATAAGCTCCCTCGGTTATATGCCCCCCTCCGTTTATAAGCTCATCTAACAGCCTTTACAAAGTTGTATGAGCCCAGGACGTATAAGCTGCAGTTTACGGTACATTGGATGCAATGGGCATGGATGGGGAGAGGTAATTGGCTGCTCGGCTCCACCAGCCCCTATGCATGGTTGTTCCAGGCAGCCGCTGCATCAATCAGTTTAAATATTGCCTGTAAATTATGATGTACATTGAACGTATGAGTGAAAATGAGAGGTTTTTGTTGTGTTCTTACGGAATGCTTCTGTTGTAAGAATGTTTTCACAATGTGCTCCGGTGTACCCTTCTGTACAGATACATTTGCGGTTTCCGTCACATTGCTCCAAACAAGTGCCGCCATTTTGACATGAACCAACACCGCATGGGAAAGGCTGCTGAGAATGAAGATAGAAAAGAGATTCGGTTACTGGTCGATTGTCTTTGTTTAACACGGCTGGTTTAATACCATTGAAGGCTGAAAGAAACATTTGGGGTCACTCATATCGCGACGTAAGAGAATATAATCTCTTGCTCAACGATATTTTCAGTTTATAAACAAGGAAAATTTTTCAGTTAAAAATGACCAGTCTTAATGAAGGAGTGCAAAGGGCGACTGTAAGTGCAAGCTTGAAGCCTCTACTAGATCCGTCATTTTGTAATTTATTTGGTCAGGGAAATTTTATTTTAATCTGGGAAAAGTCAGGAAATTTTGAAAAGTGATGTCTGTGGCAACCATGTAAGACATGCCACGTAGATCGTACCGGAGGTACGTGGAATGAAGGACTCTCTTAGATAGGCAGCGGTGTTATATTTAAACTAGAGTCTCCCGTTCTGATCGTGGCCGGCTAATGTTATTATAAATGAAAACAGCAAACTTGTTCAAAGTATGTCGCGTACCAAGGAGCGACACAGTGGCGAGAGCTTTCGCCAGCCTCCTACCAGTGTGCTCAGGTCATAATCTGGACCCGGGCGGCGTAATACCCATGTGGTAAAGCAAAGAAAACAGGAGACATCTTCACGTAGGCTGTTTTCGCCTACACTGTAACGCATATTATAGCATCATTGTCCTAGAGTAACGTATTTTTGAAGGTGTGCATATTTTGACGCCTCGAATACTTACCTCGAACTCATAGTAACTGAATCCATCCAGGCTAATGAAGTTTTCAAAGTTCTTTTGCTTTTTTTCGTCATTGATCTGGCACACGTGTCTTAGCGATGTAGCGTGATCCTCGTAGTTGAAGGAAACGCACCTGGACTCTCGCATGCACCGGTGAGCACAATCGATCACCGAGGTGACCTTGTACTTAGTGAGCACGTGATTTATCAACACAGCGTCTCCAGGTAAGACAAAAGAGAAAGAAAAAAAAGAGATGACACAAAACCATTATTTTTTTGTACTTTGATCGCCTTCGGTTACTGTATTGGAAACATGTTTTACTTCGGAAATAAACTGCCGCTCTTTTGTAAACAATCCACCCTGGGAAAATGTCTAAAGTTTGAGTCACGTTCACAAACGATTTGGCGGCACCTGGTGGAAAGCGAAGACGTACATCTCATTTAACTAATTAGAGGACAAATATGATAGTTTTTGGAAGTCGTACATAGTACGAAGTAGGCTCAGCCAAAGTTGTATTAAGTAGACGACTCTTGCTGAAATTTGAGATCTTAAGAACCACACTACAAGAGCTTGGTGTGAAATCCGATCGACATCTCGTCACTAACGTCTTGCATTCGAAGCGAGAAAACGTATTTAAAAATACAGTTTCTTTGACGTTGAGATTGAGTTGTTTTACCCTAATATTACAAGTACAGGCAAGCAATTTGCTTATCAGTACAAAGAGCTAATAATACAAGAACTGTAAACGCCTACACCCGCTTGCACTCAGAACAACACGCTGTAGTCCATTGTTAACTTTTCGTGACGTTTTAGGTAAAATCGGAGTTTTTCAGACGGACCTCAAAGACTACTTAAAGAATAATCCAAACTGATCTTAATACATGTTTTACAACAACATAAAAGTAATCCAAAGGCGAAGTTTCAAGTAATTTGAAGTTATGGCACATGTCGAAAGATATCTCTAAATTTTATTCGTAAATCAGAAATTTGACCTAGTAACTCAAAAGGATTTTTTAGAAATTCGTTTATTTATTCTCGAATGACGCTCAAGTCAAGTTCTAACCTGTTTTGGATAGCTGAATACTTTGTCTTTCGGGAAAAAGTATCGATAAGTTGTGGTTCTCCTTTACACGCAAACGCAATTAAGTTCAGATTTTTACTTTTCAGCCTTTGAGTGTTGCCATTTTGGGGACCGTCGAGGCGAAAATCGTTTTCTCGAATTGAAAGCACTTCGTGCCCAAGAAAACTGTATCAAGTTTCATATCTGCCTTAGAAGAGCTATTTGTGGACGAAAAGAGAGTTAAATCGATTTTTCGACTTCTGCCGCCAAATTTAAATTTTGCTCGATTTTTGGTGACGTTTGCTCTTAAATTCATCG
This sequence comes from Orbicella franksi, assembly GCF_964199315.1. Lineage (NCBI taxonomy): Eukaryota > Metazoa > Cnidaria > Anthozoa > Scleractinia > Merulinidae > Orbicella > Orbicella franksi. The sequence continues at coordinate 19,154,499 of NC_138148.1, read as the reverse complement.
AAGCAGCTCCCTACTAACGAAGCAGCAGTACAACGGTTTGTTGAACGAAAGGAGGTTGCAATGAACAACGACAGAGAAAGCGATCCTTTGGACATCTCGCCTACTTTGAAGATTTACTTAGAACTCTTCCCTCTACTATTTCATTTGCTGAAGGGAGGAATTAGGCCTACCAGGGCAGGTGCCATAAGTTATTGCTTTAAAGGGACTTTATGAAGGTCGGGGCATGGTAATGTGTTCAAACTAACCGCAAATTAAAATGCTGATATAGAGAATCTAAAAGAGACTGCAAGCCGTTTGTGAGATGTTATACGGTATCTTTATCATGCAGGTAGTTAAATTCTTGAAAAAAAGATGACATGCAAAAATTAGAACAATTCATAGTCTAAAAAGAAAGCAAGGCAGCCTTTTTTTCGTTTTCTGTTCTTGTGAAACTGAAAAACTGTTGTTTTTCAACTTTCATCCTCCCTCACTTTGTAATACCTGTCGCACTTTGAGATAAAATTGTCGCACTTTTTAACATCTGTCACACTTTGTAATAACACTAGTCGCACTTTGTAATAAAAAAAGCTGTCGTATTTTGTAATAAGAGACTGCCGAACTATGTAATAAATCAAGCTGTCGCACTTTGTAATAATTACCGTCGCATTTTGTAATAAAGTTCGTTTAAATAATTCTTTTTAATTTCGAGAGTTTGTGGGTAATCGTAAACGATGTGGGCACTCGGAGATAGGGAATACATCCCGCTGAAGTTTACGTGGGGAGAATGGCTTGAACGAAGTTCTGCGATCAATGGACGGCCATCGTATTCGCAGGCTACACTCTCCTTTTTTTTTATAAGAACATGTAGAATTTGGCTTTATAGGATTTTCTTATATCATGGGGCAGGCCTGTAGTTGTCCAAGCACCGTTTGTTATTGACTCACGAAACAATACATAAATGATCCAACAGAAGAAACAATGAAGCTACAGGTTACCAGAGCCAATGAGATTACAGGTCTGGAGGAAGTGCTGAACTTCTCATTTCAGGTAATACATCTTTTTAAATTTTGGGGGAAATCTCAAGCTCAAATTTCTTATAAAAAAAGGTTTTCTAGAGAACAAAGTAGCGTGGTAATGGCAACTCCCCATTTCAATTTCGTATCTTATGAGTGACATTGATTTGTAGCTGTCAGATGGAAGAAGTGTCCATAGCACATAACTTTCTTCAAATGCTGTCTTTTTCAAGTTAACGTTTAATATTTGCGATAACTTTGCAGATTGAGAGATGTTTCGCTGCTTGATACGCATTTATTGTAAAATTCATCAAATTACTTGGATGTCACACACATTGATTGAGAGTTCACTTGCGTGTAATAATTAATTTTTGTTAGCACGTAAATTGTTTCAGTGTAACCATAAAAACAACAAGATATATGAAAATATATGAAGATATGAAACTTTTGTGTCGATTCACTGAAATAACAGAAATTTGACTTTTTCAGAATTGCTTGAAGCATTGCAGACACAGTTATACTTACGATATGCTTTCTATTTCCCCCAAGTTCGTAATCTCAGGGAACTTTATTACAAAGCGCCACAACAGTTATTACAAAGTGTGACAGCTTAATTAATTTATTACAAAGTGCGAGAGTCTCTTATCACAAAATACGACAGCTTTTTATTACAATGTGTGACATGTATTACAAAGTGCGACAATTCTACTGCAAAGTGCGATGGGTATTACAAAGTGTGACGATTATTACAAAGTGCGACAGAACAGGCCTGTATCTATGGCCAATGATTTTTAGGGCTGCTTGATTCATCTGCGTAAACTGCAACCGTCTGGAGCAACTAAAACCGGGTTTAACCTTTAACAGAAAGACAAGTCGTACTTTATTCACAAGAAACATTGCACTTGAACTGACTTACCTTGAGCTTTCTTTAAGAAAAACCGCTTAGCAACACAAACGTCTTCACCTCGTGCATGATCGCACCGTTCGATGAAAAGAATCCAAAACACTGCAAGCGTCACTATGAAAATCCCCATCTCAGACCCAAGTGTCATATCCACTAGAAGAAACTGTTTTTGAAAATAGCGCCTAAAGAAATGTGATTACTGAAATCAGGCTAAATATGATCAAGCGATATGACAGGTTGCATGTTAATACCATCAACATGATTGGAACGAGATTCAATTTGCTGCTAGAGTTTGAGCAATTCAACATGCACGCTTGTGCGGAAAACCTACTGTCTCATGCGTTACTTGTATCAGAACTCAGCTAACTCGCAGGCGATTGAGGGATTAAGATAACGGAGATAAAGACATCAATTGTCGATTAGAAACAAAGGGAACTTACTTTCATTGAATTGAACGATGACAGAATCCAAACTTTAGCAGATGTTTTATTCGTGGCTGAAGAAATGAGGTGTATGTGACCTAAATAATATCTTTATTTATAAGTACACTTAATTGACTCCAACCAGGATAATAGACAGATACTTCACTTATTGAAGGAGACAAGTTACTATAACATGGCGTCACGAAGATAATTCATTCCAGTTTCTCTTTTAAATCTGCAATGGGGTCAATTTCTGTGCACGAGTAGTAAAAAAAGAAAGTTTTATCTGGTATTCCACTTTGAAAGTTATCAACAGTTGTTGGCGACTAAGTGTCTCCAAACAAGGCGAAAACTCGGTATATTCAATTACAGTTCCCTGGCAGTTTTACGAACCTATAATGAGAGGGGGAACAGCCAAATGTCAGTTTAGAGTCATCACCATATTGCCGAGTTCATCAGTTGGCAGTGCGATGGTTCGAAAAAGAAGGAAATAAGTTTGGCAGTTTAAAATAAATTTCATTGTTTCTCAGTTGTCATCAGTTCTCGTGCAAGTTTGCACCTTTTCCCCTCTTCTGGTCACAATGACTCATCCCAAGCCAACGAAAACTTCACGACACGAAACAAGCCTGACAGACCAAGATAAAATTCTCGTTAACATTCTAGTAAAGAACCAAAAATTTCTTATATTCAACTGAAGTGCCGCTTTTCCTCTATACGCAAAAGCTGGATGACCGAAATGTAAACATTAATAAATACACGAAGATTAATGTCAATATTAAAAAAAAAAAAAAAAAAAAAGATTGTGGATACAAACTCAGTTGTCAATTAAAGTTTTTGTGGTAATAAGTTACGAATGTGTAGGATAGAAAGAAATGAATCGTGTATCTTTCAGGAATAATTAAATTACTTCAAATATGCTGTCGCTTTCGTCGGCACACAGTTGACAGGGTTAAAACCTTTGGGAAAACCAGTCATCTTAAAACATAATGTATTTAAAATGCGACGCGACACTGATGCAGAAAGCCGGGAGGATAATTCTTTCTAGAAGAAAGCAGAGCGAAAAGCTGCTTGTTGACAGGCAGGCCTGTGTTCCTTTTGCAGCGATGGCCCAGTCGTCAATGAACTGGTGGGCCATTTCATCGGTTGGCCCGTCAGTCAGTCAGTTAGTCCGACAGTCCGATTTGTCAACTGTCAATCTCTGACCTATGTGGGCAGAAAGTAACCACTAGAGTAGTGAATATTGTCCATTCCCCGATGTATGCAAAAAAGATAAAAATGACAATAAAAAATACTTGACGTAAGACACCATGAAATGTTTTCCAATCGCCACTTTTTATTTATTTGTTAAACAAAACACTGGTAAATTAGCTGATGTGTCATTACATTATGTAATCTCACACCTGAATAGTTAAGCGTATGACACAAAAAACTTTTATTGTATTGTATTGTACGAATTCTCGCAAATAAAAACGGATCAATGCTAATCCATTGAGATATTAAAAGCTTTTTCAGACAGTTCAAGTCACTGCACCAAAATATAACCCATGGCTTTGATGTGTTTGTCTCCATTATCTCGTGAGAAAGTTGCTTCGTTCCCACACGTGTTGCTGTCATCATCCTTTCCTCCTGTGCCAAACCCGATTCTGGAGTTACAGCTGTCGCAGTGATTTTGCCCGTTACTAATGATGCCGATTCTTGCTTGGGAATGGACATAAGAAGTACCCACAGCATTGAACCCTTCCTTGTTACAGTTGGGTTGTAAGGAGGCCTTTGAGCCAATCAACTTCTTCCACGTGTTACGGCCCAGTGAGGTGGCGCGGTATTGCCCATCAGCGATCAGTGAGTACAGAGAGTTGGCCGTCTTGTTAATGACAATGAAGTTGAATTGTTGACCAATCTTCATACCAAGACAAATCTTGAAGAAGGATGTGTTCCAGTAAGTTGGTAGCTTGGTCTCTTGTGAGTCAAACCCACTCTGACCTGCTGTAAGATTATAACCGTTTGTGTCGTTCCAAAAGTGAGAATTGTAGTGGAAAGTTGTCTGAAATTGAAAAGAAAATATTAGCATTCATGTCGTTGAAATTTTAAAATGCTTATAATGTTCATATAACACATTGCGTGGGGAGAGGTTTGTACCTTATTGCCGTTAATCTTCATGGCTAGTGTCCATCCTCCATCTCCACATCCAAAGTTTCCCATGTGACAATAAACAGGAATCGTCTGCTCACTAAACATCAGTGGATACACTTGACTCTCTCTGGACCTGTTATAGGGGACAAAAAAGAGGATTGTGGAGGATGAGGCTTCTTAATCCTTATAAAGTCAAAGAACCCAACGCCACTCCTTAAATTATTACTGTACGACCAGGAGATTTTCCCAGTCTAGTGACATATACTATTCATCTCGCTTGTTTCACTGGATTTCCACTGGAGTTTCCAGAGTTCACACCTTGGCTGGTTAGCTTCGTTTGCTGCTGAAACGAAACGTGCAGTGCATGGTTTGCGCGAGTAGAACTCCAAACAATTTAAATACCTTGCAATTACTAGTGTAATATCGTTGAACAAACATTAGGGCTAAAAGTGATTAAAATATCAGAGTAACAAAATGCTGAAACTGAATTCTGCTGTAGTCTCTTTTCCTAAACAGCAGTGTTTATAAAATGAAGGAAAGGTAGGGATTTGCCTCAGCATCTTGAACCGAGGTACTGTGGGAAGTGAATCGAGAGGCGAGCGATTCTATTTGGTTATCAAAACGGCATTTAGCTGTGAACTTACTTGTGTTTATCATAGAGTTCCTTACAAGACACGGCAGTCACATTAAGGGCTGTAAAAAAGATTAAACGTCTGTCAGACATGTATAGTGTTTTAAAAAGCGCTTGTAGTGGAGATTACGGGGTTTAAGTTTTACTAGCGCGTTAAGGGCTTAAACCTGATAATAGCTTCGTTAACAAGGGAATCCTGAATCCAGTTACAAACCATGATAATGCCGGCGTGAGGGTTTGAGAGTGACAAAGGTTTGGTGCCCTTCGCGGATGATATTACAGTCATGAGTATACGCAGGTTGGCGCTAGAACGTGCTGCAAATAACACGTGCATTTGGGGTATTCATGGGAAAACGTTGCTGGTCTAACTGAGATCTGTATGTTAAAACCTCTGATGACTCCGCTTCCTTATCCCGTAACTGTTATTGGCGCTAAACCAAAGCTGAAAATAACACGCGCGTTTTGCGCATTCATGGAATACCGTTGTTGGTCCGACTCGCTAACTTACGCTGAAGATGTTATGGTCAACAGTACGCGAATAATTTCTTGGTTGCAGCTACATCGACCAAGCAAAGTTTCCCTGGTTTATTTGGGGTTAGAGATTCGTTCATTACCAACTAACCTCGTCAGTTGAAGAGATTTGTTTTTCTCTTTCTTTTGCTGGAATAATTAGTTTTTAACTGAAAGAATAATGGCCGACCTTCGTACCGAGGTATTCCTTTAGTTCAGTAACTTGTCAAACTGGCATTTCTGCACCTGTTGTTATACTGATTATCTAAAGGCAAGTGCTTAAGACCGGCATGGCGCAAAAAATTCTTTCATTTCCACGATTGCAGCTTTACATGCCTGATATCTTCATTGCGTGTACAGGGTTTAATTTTTAAGGAGAGAAAAGTTGTTTTCAATATCTCGCCTCACTCGACTTCCAGCGAGACCGATCAACTTTTTAACTTAGCAACCACGAATTGAGTCGACTCGTGCGAACTCTGTCAATCAATCAACATTTACTACCACGCTTTCACGCTTTAAGAACGACGAAGGTTCGATCGACTCGATTCGTCGACTATTTTAGACGAATACTACATGCGCTTAGAAGACCCCCTCCCCTCCCCCGGCTTATGTGCCTCCCGGTTATAGACCATCTTCTTGTAAACTAAAAAATACATCCGGTTATATATACCCCCCCCCCCCTTCCCCACCATGGATGCATCGCGCAGAATGCCGCGACATATCCGGGACTTAAATGTAGAGAGCGCGCGAAATTTAATTATTAATTAGGCTGCCGATGGCTAAACAACAAAGAAAATGACCAGAAAATGGCCGATACGCATACTTGTTTAGAGTTTACGTGCTTCATACTTGTGTTTCGTAGTGGTTATCATATGGCTTTTGTAGATGAGACATTGATGGAATAAAGGAGACATTTTTTGAAATGTTACGAAAAGTGGATTTAGTCGTTTTCTTTTCCTGAATTTGGTCCATTTGAGGGAAAATATTATATGAGGAAATATTTGGAGGAAGAATTTTACTCCTTCAAAGTGCCCTTCTTAACGGTTATCATATGGCTTTGAATGTATGTTGTTAAAGGAAGCTTTATGCCAAGTTTTAACGGAAAATAATGTTTCGAAGTGGTCGTTCTGCCAACTTTCGAACACTCGTAACGATCCTTCAGCCTTCGTTCGCCTCGGAGACTAGAAGAACAATAGAGCGAAACTCTTTTGAATTTCCCGGCAGAATATTAATATATGCCAAGCTCCGCCTCCACAAACAATAGGACACACGCCGACGCTATAAGGCATTGAAATTGAGAGGTGATAAAATGTATGACTTAACCATCGTGTTTAAAGTAACGCTTTGCGCGAGTTGCAATAAACGAATTTTCAGCATGTCATCTGTGCAAGAAATGCAGCGCGTTGATCGAGAGCTCTTTTTAGAGCTCATTGAATCCCCAGTCAATCCCACTTTCTTGCACATGTCCACTCCACTGAAAGGCTACGACCCAATGTTTTATCTTCAAATAAACGGCGAGGCTCTCTGGCAGTGGCGCGTTGTCAAGAGACAAAAACAAATGTTCACTTTACATGTAATTTCATCAACATAAGAAGTGTTCGGACGGCTCCCATGTGTTTTCAGTTAAAGGATAATTCTTCCATTGAGTAAAATACTCTGCCTTGCCCCCTTGATTTCGTTGAGAGACTATGGGCTCAACTTCATAAATACCCATAACAACGGGCTTTTGCTTGGGTCGGTACTTATAACTGAGGCCATGATCATAAACGTCATCAAATAGTGATGCGTAAAAGCCGAGCTGTCTCGTACGCTTTGACATGTTACTCCAAAGAGGATTCTAATAACTGAATACTCGAACCTGGGCCTTTTAAATGCTTTGATCAATTAAAACGGTTCCAATTTTGAATAATTATCTCACACATGCAGTGGACAACAATGCTCACTCAGGCGTAAGACGCGCTGCGTGCCTTTGCTTTTTTGTTCGGCTCTGGATTTCAAACAGAAATGTCATTTATTTTCCCCTTCATCTTTCGAATAGATAAAGACCTGTGTTGTCTTTTAAGTCCTCGATCAACGACAGACTACGTAAACCGATCGAGTAAAAGACTACGTCTGGTGAACTGCTTTGACTGGTCGAGTAAAAGAGGACAACGATAAAGTAGAAGAAAGTTTTATGCGCACCGTTCTTTCAATTTGGCAACGCTTTGGAAGAAGAATTTTTTGTGGGAGAAATTTTGGCTCCCGCGCTCAAACCATTTCGAGTGTGACATGTCAACAAAAAAGGTGAGAATGTCGCTGCACACGACTTTGTTGACAAAAGTCTTTGTGAAGAGCGCAGGCCGCCTTTAAATTAGAGCGCTTTTGTTAGCTTATTACACCTTGGGATTTACTTCACACATCAGACCGTTTGATTGACAGCCGCCGATTCATTGACGAGAGCAGTCGGAATTCCGACAGCTAATATTTGTAATTATTATTCCGCGCATTGAAAAAATGAGCACTGCAAGTATATGTCGCGAAAGACAATAGAATTCTGCGCGATGTAAGTCCTCCACCTTACCTTGTTTTGAAGCTTAATTGAAAACTAGTTTGTGAAAAACCTATTTCGATCAACACAGCCATAGCTTGTTTCGAAACGGTTTTTTATTCCAGGTATATAAGCTCCCTCGGCTATATGCCCAGGGCGTATAAGCCGCAGTTTACGGTACATTGGATGCATTGGGCATGGATGGGGAGAGGTAATTGGCTGCTCGGCTCCACCAGCCCCCACGCATGGTTGTTCCAGGCAGCCGCTGCACCAATTAATTTAAATATTGCCTGTAAATTATAATGTACATTGAGAGGGTTTTGTTGTGTTTCTTACGTATACGTAATGTTTCTTTTGTAAGACTGTTTTCACAATGTGCTCCGGTGTACCCATCTGTACAGATGCATTTGCGGTTTCCGTCACATTGCTCCAAACAAGTGCCGCCATTTTGACATGAACCAACACCGCATGCGAAAGGCTGCTGAGAATGAAGATAGAAAAGAGATTCAGTTACTGGTCAATTGTCTTTGTTCATCACGGCTGGTTTAATACCATTGAAGTCTGGAAGAAACATTTGGGGTCACTCATATCGCGAAGCAAGAGAATAGAATCTCTTGCTCAACGATATTTTCAATTTATAAAGAAGGAAAATTTTTCAGTTAAAAATGACCAGTCTTAATGAAGGAGTGCAAAGGGCGATTGTAAGTTCAAGCTTGAAGCCTCTACTAGATCCGTCATTTTGTAATTTATTTGGTCAGGGAAATTTTATTTTAATCAGGGAAAAGTCAGGAAATTTTGAAAAGTGAAGTCTGTGGCAACCATGTAAGACATGCCACTTAGATCGTTCCGGAGGTAGGAGGAATGAAGGACTCTCTTAGATAGACCGTTCTGATCGTGGCCGACTAATGTTATTATGAATTAAAACAGCAAACTTGTTCAAAGTATGTCGCGTACCAAGGAGCGACACAGTGGCGAGAGCTTGCGCCAGCCTCCTACCAGTGTGCTCAGGTCATAATCTGGACCCGGGCGGCGTAATACCCATGTGGTAAAGCAAAGAAAACGGGAGACATCTTCACGTAGGCTGTTTTCGCATACACTGCAATGCATATCATAGCATCATTGTCCTAGAGTAACGTATCTTAGTGTGCATATTTTGACGCCTCGAATACTTACCTCGAACTCATAGTAACTGAACCCATCCAGGCCAATGAAGTTTGCAAAGTTCTTTTGCTTTTTCTCGTCATTGATCTGGCACACGTGTCTTAGCGATGTAGCGTGATCCTCGTAGTTGAAGGAAACGCACCTGGACTCTCGCATGCACCGGTGAGCACAATCGATCACCGAGGTGACCTGGTACTTAGTAATCACGTGTTTTATCAGCACAGCGTCTCCAGGTAAGACAAAAGAGAAAGAAAAAAAAGAGATGACACAAAACCATTATTTTTTTGTACTTTGATCGCCTTCGGTTACTGTATTGGAAACATGTTTTACTTCGGAAATAAACTGCCGCTCTTTTGTAAACAATCCACCCTGGGAAAATGTCTAAAGTTTGAGTCACGTTCACAAACGATTTGGCGGCACCTGTTGGAAAGCGAAGACGTACATCTCATTTAACTAATTAGAGGACAAATATAATAGTTTTTGGAAGTCGTACATAGTACGAAGTAGGCTCAGCCAAAGTTGTATTAAGTAGACGACTCTTGTTGAAATTCAGTTGAAATCTTAAGAACCACACTACAAGAGCTTGTGTGTGAAATCCAATCGACATCTCGTCACAAACGTCTTGTATGCGAAGCGAGAAAACGTATTTAAAAATACAGTTTCTTTGACGTTGAGATTGAGTTGTTTTACCCTTATATTACAAGTACAGGCAAACAATTTGCTTATCAATACAAAGAGCTAATAATAGAAGAACTGTAAACGCCTACACCCGCTTGCACTCAGAACAACACGCGTGACGTTTTAGGTAAAATCGGAGTTTTTCAGACGGACCTCAAAGACTACTTTAAGAATAATCCAAACTGATCTTAATACATGTTTTACAACAACATAAAAGTAATCCAAAGGCGAAGTTTCAAGTAATTTGAAGTTATAGCACATGTCGAAAGATATCTCTGAATTTTATTCGTAAATCAGAAATTTGACCTAGTAACTCAAAAGGATTTTTTAAAAATTCGTTTATTTATTCTCGAATGGCGCTCAAGTCAAGTTCTAACCTGTTTTGGATAGCTGAATACTTTGTCTTTCGGGAAAAAGTATCGATAAGTTGTGGTTCTCCTTTACACGCAAACGCAAATTAAGTTCAGATTTTTACTTTTCAGCCTTTGAGTGTTTCCATTTTGGGGACCGTCGAGGCGAAAATCGTTTTCTCGAATTGAAAGCACTTCGAGCTCAAAAAAACTGTATCACGGTTCATATCTGCCTTAGAAGGACTATTTGTGGGCGAAAAGAGAGTTAAATCGACTTTTCGACTTCTGCCGCCAAATTTAAATTTTGCTCGATTTTTGGTGACGTTTGCTCTTAAATTCATCGAATCAGCTCGCTACTAACGAAACAGCAGTACAACGGTTTGTTGAACGAAAGGAGGTTGCAATGAACAACGACAGAGAAAGCGATCCTTTGGACATCTCGCCTACTTTGAATATTTACTTAGAACTCTTCCCTCTACTATTTCATTGCTGAAGGGAGGAATTAGGCCTACCAGGGCAGGTGCCATAAGGTATTGCTTTAACGGGACTTTACGAAGGTCGCTTGGTAATGTGTTTAAACTGACCGCAAATTAAAATGCTGATATAGAGAATCTAAAAAAGACTGCAAGCCGTTTGTGAGATGGTATACGGTATCTTTATCATGCAGGTAGTTAAATTCTTGAAAAAACGATGACATGCAAAAATTAGAACAATTTCGAGTCTAAAAGGAAAGCAAGGCAGGCTTTTTTTCGTTTTCTGTTCTTGTGAAACTGAAAAACTGTTGTTTTTCAACTTTCATCCTCCCTCATTTTATTGGCCCTGTTCTGTCGCACTTTGTAATAATCGACACACTTTGTAATACCTGTCGCACTTTGAGATAAAATTGTCGCACTTTTTAACATCTGTCACACTTTGTAATAACACTAGTCGCACTTTGTAATAAAAAAGCTGTCGTATTTTGTAATAAGAGACTGCCGAACTATGTAATAAATCAAGCTTTCGCACTTTGTAATAATTACCGTCACACTTTGTAATAAAGTTCGTTTAAATAATTCTTTTTAATTTAGAGAGTTTGTGGGTAATCCTAAACGATGTGGGCACTCGGAGACAGGGAATACATCCCGCTGAAGCTTACATGGGGAGAATGGCTTGAACGAAGTTCTGCGATCAATGGACGGCCATTGTATTCGCAGGCTACACTCCCTTTTTTTTTATAAGAACATGTAGAATTTGGCTTTATAGGATTTTCTTATTTCATGGGGCAGGCCTGTAGTTGTCCAAGCACCGTTTGTTATTGGCTCACGAAACAATACATAAATGATCCAACAGAAGAAACAATGAAGCTACAGGTTACCAGAGCCAATGAGATTACAGGTCTGGAGGAAGTGCTGAACTTCTCATTTCAGATAATACGTCTTTTTAAATTTTGAGGGAAATCTCAAGCTCAAATTTCTTATAAAAAAAGGTTTTCTAGAGAACAAAGTAGCGTGGTAGTGGCAACTCCCCATTTCAATTTCGTATCTCATGAGTGACATTGATTTGTAGCTGTCAGATGGAAGAAGCGTCCATAGCACATAACGTTCTTCAAATACTATATTTTTCAAGTTAACGTTTAATATTTTGCGATAACTTTGCAGATTGAGAGATGTTTCGCTGCTTGATACGCATTCAAGATATTGTAAAATTCATCAAATTACTTGGATGTCACATACATTGATTGAAAGTTCACTTGAGGGTAATAAGTAATTTTCGTTAGCACGTAAATTGTGTCAGTGTAACTATAAAACCAACAAAAACGGAGATGAAACTATTCCGAGATATGAAACTGTCATGTCGATTCACTGAAATAAAAGAAATTTTTTTATATGTGACTTTTTCAGAATTACTTGAGGCATTGCAGACAGGAATACACTTACGATATGCTTTCTATTTCCCCGAAGTTCGTAATCTCAGGGAACTTTATTACAAAGCGCCACAACAGTTATTACAAAGTGTGACAGCTTAATTAATTTATTACAAAGTGCGACAGTCTCTTATCACAAAATAAGACAGCTTTTTATTACAATGTGTGACATGTATTACAAAGTGCAACAATTTTATTACAAGGTGGGATGGGTATTACAAAGTGTGACGATTATTACAAAGTGCGACAGAACAGGCCTGTATCTATGGCCAATGATTTTTAGGGCTGCTTGATTCATCTGCGTAAACTGCAACCGTCTGGAACAACTAAAACCGGGTTTAGCCTCTAACAGAAATACAAGTCGTACTTCATTCACAAGAAACATTGCACTTGAAGTGACTTACCTGGAGCTTTCTTTAAGAAAAACCGCTTAGCAACACAAACGTCTTCACCTCGTGCATGATCGCACCGTTCGATGAAAAGAATCCAAAACACTGCAAGCGTCACTATGAAAATCCCCATCTCAGACCCAAGTGTCATATCCACTAGAAGAAACTTTTTTTTTTGCAAAAAGCGCCTAACGAAATGTGGTTTACTGAAATCAGGCTGAATATGATCAAGCGATATGACAGGTTGCATGTTAATACCATCAACATAATAGACGACTTTCGATATATTAAAATTCAGCTTCGCAGTGAGGCTTAGAGGACACAAACAAAGGACATTGAATGACCATGTTTATTCATTTTTTTTCTTTGTGTCCTCTAGGCCTCACTATAAAGCTGAATTTTAATATATCGAAAGTGGCTTATTGGAACGAGATTCAAGTTGCTGCTAGAGTTTGAGCAATTCAACATGCACGCTTGTGCGGAAAACCTACCGTCTGATACGTTACTTGAACCAGAACTCTCCTAACTCGCAGACGTACGAGTGACGGATTAAGAGATAAAGACATAAAGATTAGAAACAAAGGGAACTGACTTTCATTGAATTGAACGATGAAAGAATCCAAACTTTAGCAGATGTTTTGTTCGCGGGTGAAGAAATGAGGTGTATGTGACATAAATAATATAACTACACCTACTTGGCTCCAACCAGGATAAAAGACAGATACTTCAATTATTGAAGGAGACAAGTTACTATAACATGGGAAAATATCACGAAGATAATTCATTCCAGGGTCTCTTTTAAATCTGCAATGGGGTCAATTTCTGTGCACGATTAGTGAAAAAAGAGCGTTTTATCTGTTATTCCACTTTGAAAGTTACCAACAGTTGTTGGCGACTAAGTTTCTCCAAACAAGGCGAAAGCTCGGTATATTTTAATTACGGTTCCCTGGCAGTTTTACGAACCTGTAATGAGCGGGGAATAGCCAAATGCCAGTTTAATGTCATCACCATATTGCCGAGTTCATCTGTTGGCAGTGCGATGGTTTGCAAAAGAAGGAAATAAGTTTGGCAGTTTAAAATTAATTTCATTGTTTCTCAGTTGTCATCAGCCGTTTTTCGCGCAAGTTTGCGTTTTTCTATGTTCTGTTCACAAATGACCCATCCCAAGCCAACGAAAACCTCACGTCAAGAAAAAAAAGCCTAACAGACCTAAATAATATTCTCGTTAACTCTCTCGTTAAGAGTCAAAAATTTCTTTTCAAACTGGATAGCCGTTTTTCCTCTTTCGATAAAAGTTAGATGACCGAAATGTAAACATTACCAAATACACGAAGATTAATGTCAATGTTGGAAAAAAAAGATTGTCGATACAAACTTGTCAATGTAAGTTCTTTTGGTAACAAATTACGAATATGTAGGATACAAAAAAATAAATCGTGTATCTTCTAAAAATAATTAAAGTACTCCAAATATGCTGTCGCCTTCGTCGCCATGCAGTTGACAGAGAGCACTTTTGGAAAAACCAGTCATCTTTAGACATAAAAATATATTCCACATGGCGACGCGACACTGATGCGGAAAGGACGATAATATTTTCAAGAAGAAAGTAGAGCGAAAAGCTGCTTGTTTGACAAGCAGGCTTGTGTTCTTTTTGCAGCGATGGTCCAGTACGGTCAATAAAGTGGTGGGCCATTTAGTAGGTTAGCCCGTCATTCAGTCAAAGTCAGATAGACAGCCTTTCAGACCGTATGTCAAACAGTCGGTCAGACCATCGATCTGTCAGTCAGTCAGTCAGTCAGACTGTCAGACAGTCAGACAGTCAGACAGTCAGACAGTCAGACAATCATACCGTCAGACCATCCGACCGTCCGACAGTCCGAAACTCCAACAGTCTGACATTCAGTTAATCAGAACATTAGTCGGTCATTTCAGTGATTCAGTCAGTCTGCCAATCAGTCATTTCCGACCATACAAATGACTTTAAAGTTACCCAGCACTTTAATCCCAATCTATACAATAGACAATACATCATTGTATAAATATTCTTTGCTAGACCTATTAGGTTTTGACAATCTTGACAAAAGTATCAAGTAATCACCGAGTGCAATTACTCATCGTAAGAACCAGTCCAAAGATGACGGATACTTCAGTGATGAATACAATTTTGACATAAACACAGTGGAAATCTCAAAAACTATGAATTCCTGATGGACTAGTCTGCGTGATTTTCCTGCTGATATATAGAAACTGGCTAATACACAGAGATAACGGTTGATATATTAAAAGCATGCTAAAAGCACTATCCACTAGCTGGTTTGGTATATATATATATAGTAGGCGTGGTAATACATGACTGAAACAGATGCGTTCTTAACATCTCATCAAGATGCACGTGTCATCTTCGTTCGGTCATTGTAGTGTCTTCAGCCCCTGCAGTGTATAAAATAAGACCATGATTAGCGTCTTGAAGTGCTAGACAGTTCCTAGTGTTTCTTTGTTATATGGGCTCATATTTTTTCACTTGGACCTGTTAATCTCGTTTATTGATTGTTTTTTTGTTTCAATTTCTTTCGAGATTGTGGTGTTTTACTATGCATAAATTTACTAAAGGCCCTGGGATAAGAAAGAGAAAAAGGAAACAGGGTGACTTATTTGCAAGATTATTATGTTAAACCCTTTCCCCAATGTGTGCATCTATTCATCTGTGGTCAAAACATTGGAGACTGATTGCTAAGAGCGGCTATAGATTTTGTAGACTTTAAAGTCATAATTGTGGAAGCACTAACAAGCGCTGCAATGGTTACCGCACCGGCTTTCCAACACGTTTTTGTATCATGTTGGGTCATGATGTCCTCCGACTTCTCTCTGAATGGAGCTGTGCATTTCGTGTAACAAGGCGTTCAAATGTTCTCACTCTTACCTAAGTAAATATGTCTACGCCTCGCAGACAGTAAGACCATTGTTGTTGAGTTCCTGACTGTCCCCATTACACAGGAATCCATTTTTCTGGTTAGGATCATCGGGAAGGGCCTTGTTAATGTCTCCCACAGTGGCGGGGTCCTCGAGCCCAATATCCCTGCAGTGGACCTCAATTCCTAATCCCTGCCTTGGGTACCGCTGGCAGATCTCCCGATATTCTCCCAGCCTCTTGTCAAGGAGCTCGTACGGCATTTCGTTAATGTAGCCACATTTTCCTAGGCCTTTAGGAACAGGTGCGACCAGGTTGCCAGCTCTCTTCTCGATCACGCTCTTCTGGGCTTTGTACACTATCTCCGAGTTTTTCATGATTGGATGCCATAGAGATAGTTCCAGGACGCTTATTAGGTTCAAAATGCGATTCATCTCATGCTCTGTGATCCAGTTGTTGCAGAAAGAAAGGTAAGCACCAAACCCCATTCCGGTCGCTACGGCATGACCGTGGAGCATTCCCGCAGGCAGCTCGTAACCAGGACTCCAAGTGTGGCCGTACGCGTGTGGTCGGCACTGGTGTGCTTCCCATGTATTGCCATACTCGGATCTCATGTAACTGCAATGGAAACAAATAAATAAATTACTATGGGTAGTTATGTAACAAGGTCCTTGTTTTAACAAGGACCTTATTAAAATAACAAGGACAAGCTATAAGGATCTGCTCGTTTTAAAATCAAAACTATAATCGTCCAGTTCGCTTCAGACGAGAAGATTAAGATTAAGAAGATTTACAAAAAGAGGGCCTAATATTCCGAGCCTTATAGTTCCTTCGTAAACCCTCTCACTACTTTCTGTGTCTCTTTATTCAACCTTATTTCTTTGTTATATATTAGGGTTTCATCTTATTTTTCCTTTATGCCGGCCACGTTAAATAAACTGAAACTAAAACAAAAAGCTTCATGAGTAACAAATGAGTTCTATAAACTGGGTCAAGTTGTTCTTTAGCTAAAGGGCATTTGGTTTATAGAGTATTACATTTTCGTTGACTAACAAGCCAATCGCAATTACTTCACATACCTTTCAAGAGCTTTGCCGATGATGAGATCGCAGACACTTTGAAAAGCCTTCTTGTCCCCCTGGAAATCTTGCATCTCTAGGCCAAACTTGGTACACAAAACATTGCTAGCTTCTTTCTCCAGTAGGTAGAAGAGTTCCTCGTCCTTAACCACTGCTATCTTGACGATCTCAGCAATGCCATGCCGAACGCAGCCGCGATTTTGGGTGCGAAAAAAGCTTCTGTCAGTTATCGTCAGAATCGGGGGATGGTACGACCCGAACAGGTTTTTGAAACCGAATCCGTCACAACCAGTGCGAGGCGACAGTCCAGCATCGATGCCAGCCATGATGCTTGTGGACAGCATGATGTAAGGTGTGTCACGATGGTACAACGAGGTGGCACAGCCAATGACGTCGTGTATGACGCCTCCACCGACAACAAGAACAGGTTCATTTCTCGTCACCTTCAGCTTCATTAGTTCGACCAAGATCTGCTGCACTGTTTTTATGTCTTTGTCGACTTCACCCGAAGGGACGACCAACTTCTGCAGCTTGATGCAGTTCTCGTCGAAATAGGTCTGAATTGCTTCGCCGTAGAGTTCATCGACAACATTGTCCACAAGTGCTACACATCTGTGATGAAAAGAAAAGTTAATAAGGCTCTTGAAAGGTTTACGAGAGGGCCTTCAGTGAGAGGGTTCTAAAACCCTTTCCTCTTTCCTAACTACTGAGTAGAAGCATACTTTATTTTGGAGGCATAGGAGCCCTACATCGACAATGGAACCACGCCTTACGGTCATCCCGCTAATACGGTCACCTCGTTAATGCGATCACCTCTTTTTGTCCCGGCGGAAAAGCCATACATTTTCTTATTAAAAAAAAAACCGTTAATGCGGCAAACGGCCACATTCTGAAATCTCAACCTGTATAATCCTTTATAATTTCACCCAGTTTATACGGCACTCGAACCAATTATGTTCATCTTTTCATTGTTAATATTTTACCCAATGATTCAAGTTGTCATTTTTTTAGCTTCGTCTGCATTCCGGATGCTTGTTAAAGAACAGTTCTTTAGGGGTGCTATTGTGATAAATCTGTTGAAGACGTCACTCAATTTATACCAGTCATGAAGTTTGACCCTACCCCGTTAACATGGCCAAATTTTCATGGCCCGTTGGTGACCGTATTAACGGGGTTCTACTGCTGAATTTGCAACGTTCCCTTACCTTCCAAGAGACTGATACACGATTCTCAGCTCTGGGTTGGTTGGGTTCAACACATCGTTAACAATCTTGGCTGTCGTCGTCCGAGTATATCTCATAGTGCACTCTACCAGAGATGCGTCTGGTTTTGCCAGGACTTCTCCGTCACATCTGCGGTAAATGGATGTAGGGTAAACAGCGTGTGGATCCACCTTCAACAGATGTTCTGCATTCTCCAAGTAGCATTCTGGGCATCCTATATCTTGGAGTAAACGGCGCACTGGCATTTTGCCGGTTGCAGAGGCGGTGAACTTCTTGACGATTTGATTCCATTTGGAAATTGCCTCGGCATTGGTATCAGTTCTGCAAAAAGTAACAAGAAAAGTCAAATGTTCAATAGACCAATTCGTGAATTGACAGGCGCATTAACACAAGACTTGTGTTGAGTATATACATGTCGTTCAGAGACATTTTTTTAATTGTATACTTAGGTAATATGCAAAACAACAACAACATCGAAAAGCGCTTAACTTTTAACATAGAAGGTCGATCGTCTAGTCATTACTGTATTGACCTTTTTAACTTTTTGACAGTCTATTTACAAAATATATCTTGAAACGTAACATCGGTTTGATTTCATAGCCACAATGGTTTTTTCTTTTGTGCAGGGATTTTAGTCCTGCTTTGGAAAGTTAACTATGCAGAACGCTATAAAATTAAGTGACGAATTCCAGAAATTTCGGGATCAACGGCGAACGTTTGCAACGTTACTCTACAGTCAAAGAAACGAGTGAATCTATCAATGGCAACATGTGGGCATTCTCATTTAGGGCATTAATAAAGGAAAATTTATATATTTGTTTACCTTGGTACCAAACTAGCAAGTTGCTGTATTACAGCGGACGTTGGTTGATTGTAAAAATACTTCAATTTCCTGATTAGCAGGAGCAACTCTAGATCACTGCTGAAAGAGCTTGCCAGCTCTTTGGAGAACACATCTAAGCGAGATAAGCGGATGAGAAAGTCGCTGATAATAGGATGAGCGAAGATTCTCCGGGCGAGTTCATCCACAGTTACTGTAGAGTCATCCGGAAACTCCCAGGGAAGTTGCCCAAGAGAGTTGACCGCCTCGTATACTGCATTCTGAAAACGGAGAAATGTGAAGAAGTTAATTTGCCACGGTTTTTTCTTAAATGTCTCGACGCACATATAGGAGGAAAGAAATCTTTGTTCTTATCTGAAGTAGATAAGTCAAGTTAACTTAAGACTGAGAAACGTGGGAATTTAGCTAGTTGAGGGCGGCCAAATTGTCAGCGTTTTACACTCAACTTAGTATTCATCACTCTATGACCGGCCTTTTCCCTTTTGAAGAAAAGTTCAGCTAGTCGAAAACTTGGCATTTAGACGAGCCAACGAAAGCGTATGCATGCTACAATGCTAAAAGGCATTTCCTTGATGATTTACGGTGTTTCAGGGCAGAAAAATTGACAAAGCATGGCCACATGTTTCTTACACACTGACAGAACATGGACTTTGATCAAGCAAGGACTGAAAAATCGGGCGCGACCTGCACCTTTTGCAAGGTTCTTGATATTGCCCACACGAAACAATAGATAAAGAACTTGAACAAAGCCCCTACTATAAGAAGAACAAAAGTGCAGATCAACAAGAGGGGATCAAGATTGAGGGTTTATAGTTGTGCAGATCAACCGAAAGATGCGAGTACTCATATAGAGTGGTTTTCACTGAATTGAGTATCTTAAAACCGAAAAAAAAAATTATTCACCAGTTAAACTACTCAGCCAATCTCGAACCGTACATGGTAAAACCAAAACCGAAACCAAAGGAATTGTCTAATTGCTTTCGACACTCAATTGAAAACCGCTCTAATACCTTTAATTCGTTTCGCGCGTTGTATGCTTTTGTTTGACAATGTCTTTGCTGGACAACTTTTGTTTTCATGGTACTTTTCAGGTAGTGCGTATTGGAACACGCGGGATGATGGTTCTCTGGCTGCAATATATTAATTCAGTTGGGTTGTACGACTATTTATTAGTATCCTACCTTTTCATTTTCAGTTGCAGTCTCAGTACCATTCATCTCTATGTCTTTGTTGCCCATCTTTAGAGACATATTCCTCAACTTCACACAAATGTCTTGGTTGGCTCCAACAGTTAGCTTGATGATTACCAACCTGCGTTGAATATTATGATATATGCGATCGATTTTAAAAAATTGATTTCAGCACAACAACCAAGTAATCCCTTTGCTGTTTCATAGACTGTTTGCTTACTTTGACTACATGGACTCGTTGTAGGTAAAATGCCAAACAATATTAGGCGGGAATGTTCTCTCTGAGGAAAAAGTGTATTGTGACATTGAAAATGGGGTCTTAGTCTTTGTTTTTACCTAAACATGACTTTGGCAGTAGGGGCCACTCTTATCTCCCCGGAAACTCTATCTTCTTATTGATTCGATAAAACCATTATTGAAAGAGACGGTAACTCGCTTAAATTGATTATTCCAGCGGTTTGGTGAATTCGCTTCTCGAGTGACAACGAGACTAGTTGCCTTTTTCATGATTGCAGCGCAGTCAATCAACCATTGCAATGATGGCGACATCGTTGATTGCTCAACCTTAATTCGCTTCATGTATAACCATTGTAATAGTAAATTAAAACACAATTTGAATTTAAGGTATGCTTAACGCCCATGGTTGTCAGATCAATCAACGAGATGCTATATGGCTTGTGCGTTCCGGGAAGCTGGATCCAGATCAGAATTTATGATCCAAGATCCCTCGGATCATGGCACATCACAGAAATTGATGAATCCTTGCCCAGGGTGGAATTATCAACTCCTTTGATGCACCCATGCATGCACCAATGTCTGAGTGACCCGAGTGAGTGAGGTCATTTCACTGGTTAAAGATAACGCAGCAATATCTATTGAGCAATACTTTCATTTGGTGATGTCAATTGGCCTTTCAAGTGCTGATTGTTAAGTGCAGAGAAAGACTTAGCATAAATTGACCTAACTCTTTTGATCACAAAATCCCGTATGCAAATGCTACCGCGTCGAGTCAACCACAACCCTTATTGCTACACAAACATGCCGTACCGCGTCTATGTACTACATTACATTCGTTTTCAGTTTACACGTCTCGGAACTTCTTCTATCCACTGTAAAGTTTGTATCAGTTAACTCCTTGGATTAATCAATCGCTGTAATAGTGTACAAAGGCTTTTTGTTAAAAACTTCAATTGCATTTTCTGTGTTGTCTCTCTCATACTTGAAAATTTAATTTTCAACAAATTTTTCCAATTTTAGACCCTCTCAAAGTTTGAAGAAACTTAAAAACCCTCTGTCTGCCAGTTTGCTTTGCGCACCTATTAGGCTGGGGTTTTTGTTTGGCATCACTGGGAAACCGTACACGTTTCGAACTGTGCCAGAAAGCCTCAGAAATCATTTGTCCTGCAAGCCAACCTGTAGTTAAAATATCCATTTAGGGATATATTTTCGAAAAATCTTGAACAGAAAAGATATTTTTTTAACTGAAGCTTAGCGATATTTCGACATAGAGATAATCCGCCGCATTGTTGTGTACATTTCTAAAATGTATTCTTTGAGACGAAACAAAGGCCAAACAGTTTTATGCCGTTAAGACCTCAGCCACGTTGCTGTGTACATTTCGAAAACGCATTTTGTAAGATGAAACAAAGGCAAAACAGATTCCTCTGTAGCTACCTACGATTAGATGAAACCGAATTTCAAAAGTACCCTCGGTTGCCGAGGACATTGTTTCGATTTAATCATCGATTTTCGTTCTCATTGCTCATGCAGAATTAAGTAGTCTAAGTAGATACAAGTAGATGCTTCCAATATCGAGTCGAACTTCTCGAGGTAACGTCTGTCAGGTTCATGTTAGTAAGAAGTGCTATCTTTGCTGATAATTAAGAAAACTATTTATTTCAATAAGAGCAAAATAAAAACTCTCGGAAAGAATTGAATGGGCAGCCCTACGTGATCAATAATCGACACTGAAAAATCCACTGGAGTTCTACATGTAAACCGCATAATTGTACAAATCGAACACGAATCAGGAATGCTCTACTGGCATTATTGTCTATGCGCATTGTTGGTTTGAACAGAACGTTTAGCACCCCTAATTCAGACGATTCGTATGGGACCGAACTGTTTCATGTCTAAAAGTATAAATTGGCATGTTTTGACTGTTGCTTTCTGTTTGTCATTTGTTGTCTGATCGCATCTCTGCCTGATTTGAAGCGATTTCATCGAGTTGGAGCTTCTAATCTACTACTACATTTGAAAGTCAATTCCATCTTTTTTACTTGCTTTTAAAGCACTGATTAAACTAATAAAGCACTTTTTACGGACATAAACCTGACAGAAGTTACTTTGAGACGTTCATCTTGATATGGGAAGCATCTAATTCTGCACGAGTAACGACACCTCAGTAAACGGAGGAATTTTTCCTTGAAATTCGGACTCATCTAATTGCAGATGAACACGAAGTGGCCTGGGTAGCTGGTGGTTCAGTCAGTGGGTAGAGCGCGCGAGCCAGCCACGAACCGAAGGAAAAGAGCGCGCGAGCCAGCCATCGCTGAACTTCAGCCAAAATTAAATCTCTTCTCTGCAAGATTTTCAGAAAATAAAGCTCTAATACAGAGATATCTTAGCTCCAAGAGATAATTCGTGTCGTTCTCTGCAACAGTGGCTGGATGAAAGATTATTTCGCAGGCCTTCTGATGCAGGGCGATGCTTGGAGGTTCCAGCTTATTAACATCATCACTTGAAAGAACTGCTCAAAAGATATTGTTGTGTAATCTGACCCGCGAATAACCTCAAAATGATTTCTAACTTAAGGGAGGTGAGCATTATATTTGGAAAGATCCGGCCGTGGTTAGGATTTTTGATCCAAGATCAGTGGGATCATGGTGCGTCAAAGGAGTCAGTATAAATCCACTCAGGGCAAGGATTCATGAGTTCCTCTGAGGTACCATGATCCGAGTGATCCCTGATGGACCCAATCCGGATCTTGTCATAGAAACGCACAAGCAGACTGCCTCGTGCCCAGTAGTCCGCGCCATAGGGAACGAACTAAACACTAAACCGCGAAAAGAAAACCGCGGGAAAAAATAAAACCGGTTAATAAAACCGCTCGCGCTCCAGGCTCGGCTCACTTCTATCGCCGATCGCGCTCCAGGTTCGGCTCTCTTTTAGTCGCCTGGAAAAGCTTGTGAAGGGAAGGAGGCCGGATCAGACAAAGGACGCTAGTCATACGTTAAATTCAAATTATGCTTTTATTAATACAATGGTAAAACAGCTAATTCAGGTTGAGCAGTCAACCGTCTCACGTAATGGTACATCGATTACGCTGCAAGGCAACTTGGCTTGATGCCACCGTTGGAGTGAATTCATCAAACAGCCGGAAAAATCAATTTGAGCGAGACACCTTCTCTTGTAGTGACTTTATCGAATTTGTAAGAAGAGAAGGAGTTACGTGCGAGATTTGAAAGGCCATTCTCTACAAAGTCATAGGTACAAACAATGATTAAGGCTCCATTTTCGATGTCACTATACGCCTGTTCCCCGAAGGGAGTATTCTCGCCTAGCAACGCCTGGTCTAGCACTTTACCACGCGACGAAATCAGTCAACCACCTCAACGAAAACTGGGAACCAGAAAATTTGCACAAATAAAGTAAAAAAAAAAAAAAGTCGGAGACGCCGTGAAGGCTGTCAAGTGACAACTTGTTCGTGGCAATATGTAAATTATTCTATCGGCAATATGACTGCACAATTTTATATACTGACGGAAATCGGAAAGGGTTGCATAATCTACGTTCCAACACAAAGCTATCGATCGACAAAGATGTGAAAAATATTATTTCTTTGCCACATGATTTTCACGACAAGTAAGCGCCAAAACGACCAAAAAGCTTATTTAGGGAGGGCCTGGCAAAGAGCTAATCCAAATCGCCTTGAAAAGGGAAAGGAGTTGCATAACTTTGGTTCTAACTCAATGCTATCGCGCGAGAAAGGTGTGAAAACATTGTTCTTGTACAACTGTACAACAAATGTACGCCAAAACTCACAGAAATAGATGGTTATTTAGGGAGGGCCTCGCAAGAACCAACCCAAACCATGTAAGAAAGGGAAAGGGTTACATAAACTAGGTTCCAATATCGTACGGCGGACAGAAGATTGAAAAATTATATTCAGCTGAATGGTTACACGCTAATGGCCCATAGACCAAACGTTAGTCGTCGGTTTTATTATTATTATTATTTTTTATTTTAATGAAAACTACGCCGTCCTAGTTGGGTGTTGTCTAAAGCTTTCGAGATGTTACTGCAGTGTTATGCAATGATACTGAATATTTTTTGCCGCTGATTGTCCTGATAAAAAAAGGGAAAATAATTCATAAAGTAAAGTTTGTAATTACCTTCTTCCAGGTGATTATCGTTCTTAAATAGCTGCTCTTCCGATCGGTGCCTACAGACGTGTACGTGTAGGACCTAGGCTTGTGCAGAGGTCTGAAGACTTGCGAAGGTCGTGTTTCACTGCAGCGAGCTGAGTGCAAATGAAGCGATATTTCTCGAAACGGCTATATGTAATTTAATTCTCATCGGATCATTGAAGCAACTGACGCATTTTAATGAACATTTGATTCTCATGCAAATCAAACTCATTTTCATAAGAAGAGCTTTACACCGGGGCAACAGAGGAACAGAGAGACCACTTGTCAAACTTGTTTAACCGGTTCCGGCCGGCTAACGTCCACGTGAAACTTCAGTCCTCTTCTCTGGCGGCCTGCTCCCGAAAAAAAAGGCTAACATTTATGCTGTCAGGTCTCGTCATTGCAGTCGTTTAGTTCAGCCATGTAGAATGTAAAACAAGATTCTGTCCATGCTATCCAGTTTTAGATCGCTGAATAAAGGATTGAAAGGTACAAACTTGTTTTTTCTAGTAAACTGGCTCAAAAACGTGAGTTTCTAACCGACAGCGTGCCATCGATTGCATAACGATAGTCATTTGCATTTTCAGAGATAAGTGCTCTTGCAAAACTCTTCACATGAAGAAGAGCTTGATTTGCATGAAAGTATATATCTGAATGGTCTCACACCAAGACTCTTTTTTGATATTAGGACAACCCGAAATGGTCTTTTCACGGTCTAAGGCAAATACTCTTCTATTAAGTACTTGCTTCGTTTTAATTTAAATAAAGCCATTTATTACACAAGATGCGCGCTTCGGATCGCTTCTGACGGGTCTAGAACTCATTGAAGATCTTATATACTCACGCTAGCGGTAGATGGTCATGGATTCGGCAAAGGACGAGGCTTGAAACAAGTCGCATCAACAAGAAGTTTTAATTGGTAAATAACTCCTTGTCCAAGCGAAGAACGCCTGTAACGAACCTAACAACGGTCTACCCGGGAGTCTATCAGCCTAGCTAGCATGCTGATAAAGGAGTTACAGCTGAGTAACTTTAACTCTCTTGAATGAATTTGATAAGCCAGGGTCTGAAGAAGAAGATGAAGAAAGAGTGGAAATCAAAAGATAAATGGCGAGATGAGAGGTCCGAAAACGGGTCGTTCTTTTACAAAACAATAAATCTATCATTTGACGGCTCTGCCGAGGAACACAATAGCGGGTTGTTAGTGAACGTGTCACGTCATAACGACTGGTTATACAAGAATATATCGTGCAATCCTGTAATTATTATCGGGAGTTATATCGGTTACTGCCCGCCTCGTGAATACCCCAGTTGAAGTCAGAAGGTTCGGTAACAGTTTTCAAACTGTATATCTTAATCATCGAAGATCAGATATTATATGTAAATTTATCAAAATAAACATTTACAGTTATTCACAGACAAAAACTGTAAATACTAATGAGCAGCGCACAGCCGGGGAAGGTACTCCCGTCAATTTAGAATAGGTGTGTGCTGCAAAGGGTCTTAAACGCTGACTCTATCAAGGAGAAAGCAAACTAAATTGATACCATATTTAAGGCTCAAACCCGAAAATGACACCCTGTTGAAGGGTAAAACATAAACTAAAAATGACGTGAACGGGTAAGCTTTATTTCGTTTCTGTAACATTGGAAATTAACCATCAAGCGAAAAATTTGTTTTTCGTTTAGCTGCGCATTTATGCACTGCAATTTTCGCTGATACAAGGAAGGACCGCACCGGGAGCACAATGCCAACAAGGGCCGAAATGATACCCTATTTATAAGGATCGAGAATCTTAAAAAACATACCACATACCTATGTCGCCCATATATTGGATGATATTTAGACAAAACAATTCAGGTTTATTCAAGAAAATAATAGATCTGTCGTTATACGCGTTGGAAGCAAGAAAAACTCTTGATTTTCTTACGTGCGAAAAAACAAAGAAACAAAATATCGGAGTAAAATCCAGCCTCCACATTTAACAATTTATTTCACAGACTGTTCAGACTGTTTCAACATTTACAGACATTTCAACTTTATAACGGGCTGTGGGACATAGTCCGTTTCGTAATTACAAAATTCAGCATTTGAATAATACAGTCATAACCGCTGTAATTTATCAAAAATTCCATTCAAGTTTCAAATATTCACTATTTCCATTGTCAACTGAGTGATAACCTTAAAAAGATTACTCACTAGGTAGTAGAGGGTCCACAATAGGGTTCTCAGATCACGCTTTCCCGACCATTTTTCCCTGTTAATCCCGCCATCCCGCCCTTCAGTTGCCTGGAAATGCCGATCCCGCCTACTTTTCACGTTTCTGCGTTAAATTATTAGTTTGCTGAATTAATAATTAATTTAATAATTAACACAGAAACTTTTTAAAAATAGATATCACATAAAAGATCACAAAAGGATTCAATGGGTAGAAGATAAGTAAGCACAAATGATTATAGCGTTTCTTTCTGTAAACTGTTTACTGTTTTGTTTTCTTTTGTCCGCGTATCAATGAAAGAAAAATATTTTTCTTTCCCATATTCAAGATATGGCCCGTTAACACACTTGCCAGTTTCTTTAAAAGCTGTCAGCGTATTCACTTTCCTTGAAATCTGGGCTTAGAGCTTTTCTTTCCGAATGAAGGCATTGCCGCTCGCACATCCATTTCGTAATATATGGCGACGCAATTTATAACGCCTCATACTTCGTTTGGTGAATCACTATCACCGCCATCCAATGTGGCCATCCTGGCCAAAACAGGACAAGCGCTCTAGAAAAGGTCGAAAGACTAGAAAAACTAGAAAGGATCGGGGGTTCAAGATTGCATACGCAAGCGTCGAGGCTATCTTTAAAACGGGGAACGGGGAATCGGAGAATGGGAATGGGGAATGGGGAATGGGGAACGGGGAACGGGGAATCTTTAAAATGGGGTATCTTTAAAAGCGGGAATCTTTAAAATGGGGAATCTTTAAAGGCGGGAATCTTTAAAATGGGGAATCTTTAAAAGCGGGAATCTTTAAAACGGGGAATCTTTAAAAGCGGGAATCTTTAAAAAGGGGGAATCTTTAAAGGCGGGAATCTTTAAAATGGGGAATCTTTAAAAGCGGGAATCTTTAAAATGGGGAATCTTTAAAAGCGGGAATCTTTAAAATGGGGAATCTTTAAAAGCGGGAATCTTTAAAACGGGGAATCTTTAAAAGCGGGAATCTTTAAAAGCGGGAATCTTTAAAATGGGGAATCTTTAAAAGCGGGAATCTTTAAAATGGGGAATCTTTAAAAGCGGGAATCTTTAAAATGGGGAATCTTTAAAAGCGGGAATCTTTAAAACGGGGAATCTTTAAAAGCGGGAATCTTTAAAACGGGGAATCTTTAAAAGCGGGAATCTTTAAAATGGGGAATCTTTAAAAGCGGGAATCTTTAAAATGGGGAATCTTTAAAAGCGGGAATCTTTAAAACGGGGAATCTTTAAAAGCGGGAATCTTTAAAAAGGGGGAATCTTTAAAGGCGGGAATCTTTAAAATGGGGAATCTTTAAAAGCGGGAATCTTTAAAATGGGGAATCTTTAAAAGCGGGAATCTTTAAAATGGGGAATCTTTAAAAGCGGGAATCTTTAAAACGGGGAATCTTTAAAAGCGGGAATCTTTAAAAGCGGGAATCTTTAAAATGGGGAATCTTTAAAAGCGGGAATCTTTAAAATGGGGAATCTTTAAAAGCGGGAATCTTTAAAATGGAGAATCTTTAAAAGCGGGAATCTTTAAAACGGGGAATCTTTAAAAGCGGGAATCTTTAAAATGGGGAATCTTTAAAGGCGGGAATCTTTAAAATGGGGAATCTTTAAAAGCGGGAATCTTTAAAATGGGGAATCTTTAAAAGCGGGAATCTTTAAAACGGGGAATCTTTAAAAGCGGGAATCTTTAAAACGAGGAATCTTTAAAAGCGGGAATCTTTAAAATGGGGAATCTTTAAAAGCGGGAATCTTTAAAATGGGGAATCTTTAAAAGCGGGAATCTTTAAAATGGGGAATCTTTAAAAGCGGGAATCTTTAAAAAGGGGGAATCTTTAAAGGCGGGAATCTTTAAAATGGGGAATCTTTAAAAGCGGGAATCTTTAAAATGGGGAATCTTTAAAAGCGGGAATCTTTAAAATGGGGAATCTTTAAAAGCGGGAATCTTTAAAACGGGGAATCTTTAAAAGCGGGAATCTTTAAAATGGGGAATCTTTAAAAGCGGGAATCTTTAAAACGAGGAATCTTTAAAAGCGGGAATCTTTAAAATGGGGAATCTTTAAAAGCGGGAATCTTTAAAACGGGGAATCTTTAAAAGCGGGAATCTTTAAAATGGGGAATCTTTAAAGGCGGGAATCTTTAAAATGGGGAATCTTTAAAAGCGGGAATCTTTAAAATGGGGAATCTTTAAAAGCGGGAATCTTTAAAACGGGGAATCTTTAAAAGCGGGAATCTTTAAAACGGGGAATCTTTAAAAGCGGGAATCTTTAAAATGGGGAATCTTTAAAAGCGGGAATCTTTAAAATGGGGAATCTTTAAAAGCGGGAATCTTTAAAACGGGGAATCTTTAAAAGCGGGAATCTTTAAAAAGGGGGAATCTTTAAAGGCGGGAATCTTTAAAATGGGGAATCTTTAAAAGCGGGAATCTTTAAAATGGGGAATCTTTAAAAGCGGGAATCTTTAAAATGGGGAATCTTTAAAAGCGGGAATCTTTAAAACGGGGAATCTTTAAAAGCGGGAATCTTTAAAATGGGGAATCTTTAAAAGCGGGAATCTTTAAAATGGGGAATCTTTAAAAGCGGGAATCTTTAAAACGGGGAATCTTTAAAAGCGGGAATCTTTAAAAAGGGGGAATCTTTAAAGGCGGGAATCTTTAAAATGGGGAATCTTTAAAAGCGGGAATCTTTAAAATGGGGAATCTTTAAAAGCGGGAATCTTTAAAATGGGGAATCTTTAAAAGCGGGAATCTTTAAAACGGGGAATCTTTAAAAGCGGGAATCTTTAAATGGGGAATCTTTAAAAGCGGGAATCTTTAAAACGAGGAATCTTTAAAAGCGGGAATCTTTAAAATGGGGAATCTTTAAAAGCGGGAAGCTCTAAAATGGGGAATCTTTAAAAGCGAGAATCTCTGGGAATTATTATTCATTGTAATTATATCGCACGCTAAAGCATATATGTTTAGCGGGCTACTTAAGCGGTCCAAATCTCGATTCTTACTCTTTGAGATCCGCTACACCGACCGAAGAATTGATCCGCCTGAAGAAGTGAACTCCGGACTGTGACGTTTTTAAATCGAGTTTCGCAGCGATAGATATTTGTCCTAGCGTTATCAAGAACTACTGGAAAGACATGCTACTTAACGACAAAAATATGGCACGCACAATGGGTTCTTGGTTGTGTGATAGACTACGCTTGAATTGGCGGCCGAGAGAGCTGTAATGTTTGTTAAAAAGGTGATGTACTTCATGGAAATTGGCTATCTGAACAGTATTAGAAAAAGTACTATTGCAATGTTTATGATTTTCTCACGCTTTTGTGGCAAACTCAGTGACAGATGTTTCTGTTGGTTTCCGGCCAGCAGGGCGTCTCCATACAAATCTCTATAAATGTGGTAAAAAGTTTGTCCGTATATCTTGCATAAGAAAAATGGCTGTGACCTGAATCCAGGCGGGAGTCTTAGCATATTTACTTTCTTTCTTTTCCCAGATTTTTTTAAGACCGCGTGCAAAGAAAAAAGATAACACTATCATGGCCATCTATAATACGTTCCTGCGTAGGCAATCACATTGCATAGATGTCATTTGGTCACGCACTCACAACATAGACGCTTAGTTTGCATGGTGCTAGTTATTTAGTTGAATTACATTTCGTGTTCTGTTCGGTTATCAGCAACGTTCTTGTTCGTTAATTATAATAATTTGTAAATTTCAGTTATGTACAGGAAAAGCTGAAAACACGAGTTTTCTTCTTGAGGACAATTCAATGCGGACTTGTTTTAATGAAGAATATGTTATTTATGTGTTTCTGGGGACGCGTGAAACTTCCCAGTAACGAGGTGCAGTACAGAATCTGGGAAAAGAAAGAAAGTAAATATGCTAAGACTCCCGCCTGGATTCAGGTCACAGCCATTTTTCTTATGCAAGATATACGGACAAACTTTTTACCACATTTAAAGAGATTTGTACGGAGACGCCCTGCTGGCCGGAAACCAACAGAAACATCTGTCACTGAGTTTGCCACAAAAGCGTGAGAAAATCATAAACATTGCAATAGTACTTTTTCTAATACTGTTCAGATAGCCAATTTCCATGAAGTACATCACCTTTTTAACAAACATTACAGCTCTCTCGGCCGCCAATTCAAGCGTAGTCTATCACACAACCAAGAACCCATTGTGCGTGCCATATTTTTGTCGTTAAGTAGCATGTCTTTCCAGTAGTTCTTGATAACGCTAGGACAAATATCTATCGCTGCGAAACTCGATTTAAAAACGTCACAGTCCGGAGTTCACTTCTTCAGGCGGATCAATTCTTCGGTCGGTGTAGCGGATCTCAAAGAGTAAGAATCGAGATTTGAACCGCTTAAGTAGCCCGCTAAACATATATGCTTTAGCGTGCGATATAATTACAATGAATAATAATTCCCAGAGATTCTCGCTTTTAAAGATTCCCCATTTTAGAGCTTCCCGCTTTTAAAGATTCCCCATTTTAAAGATTCCCCATTTTAAAGATTCCCCATTTTAAAGATTCCCCATTTTAAAGATTCCCCATTTTAAAGATTCCCCATTTTAAAGATTCCCCATTTTAAAGATTCCCCATTTTAAAGATTCCCCATTTTAAAGATTCCCCATTTTAAAGATTCCCGCTTTTAAAGATTCCCCATTTTAAAGATTCCCGCTTTTAAAGATTCCTCACTTTAAAGATTCCCGCTTTTAAAGATTCCCCATTTTAAAGATTCCCGCTTTTAAAGATTCCCCATTTTAAAGATTCCCGCTTTTAAAGATTCCCGCTTTTAAAGATTCCCCATTTTAAAGATTCCCGCTTTTAAAGATTCCCCATTTTAAAGATTCCCGCTTTTAAAGATTCCCCATTTTAAAGATTCCCGCTTTTAAAGATTCCCCGTTTTAAAGATTCCCGCTTTTAAAGATTCCCCATTTTAAAGATTCCCCGTTCCCCGTTCCCTATTCCCCATTCCCATTCTCCGATTCCCCGTTCCCCGTTTTAAAGATAGCCGGACTCAAAGACTTCATACAGCCTCATGATACTAACTTAGTCAAGCGATAATTGATACGTTTGACAGAACCTGACAGGTTACAGAGCCGTTGCTATACATTACTTGAAACCTGACACAGCTATACGCACAAAAGGTTCATTTCTGCCAGCTTGCGGTTTTTGCGCTGGTCAATATTATGAGGTCAAGTAAGAATTAAAATCCTGTATCCTGCGCTGTTCCACTTGCGAATCCCGCATCCCAACCCCATAAAAACACGAAATCCCGGTCCCGCTCGTAATTGTAATTCCCGCTTCCCGCCCCTGTTTAGCTCAAATCCCGAATATCATGGCGGAAATAAGCCAAATCCCGCATCCCGCCAAACCTATTGGGGACCTATTTGGGCTAATCGGAGGGAAAGGCTGCACTTCGTGTAGCCTGAATAGCGCTGCGGCCAGCCTGAATATCACTTAGGTTAGCCAAAATAACGCTCTGGTTAGCCTGTTTACGGTTGGTTACCTCTCGATAATGGAAATGCCAACTTAACACAGTTAAAAAATCTGCATTCTGCAGTCTACCCGCAGTGAACATGCGCATTTTACTACTGTTCTGCAGTCTGCGTTTCAGTACACGGACCGTATCCTAAATTGTTGAGTTGATTGAAATTTGACTCCGGGAGTAAAACGAAACCGCCACATGCGTTTATCTGATTGGAGGAGTGCTGTCGAATGAAAGCTGGTCTCCATTAGGGCATAAACAAGAGCAGTGTGCCGGAATAGAATGTCCGAAACAAATATATATCACGGTTTTTGGTGCTAATATTGCTACATTTATGATTCAGAGACAAAGAAGAACAGTACAAAACATTCAGTTCGAGCCTTGTAGTATTTTAAACAAGACAAGTTTAATTTAGCTGTCCTTTTGTGTCGGCGCAAATACAATTGATAGATCAGATAGATAAAACACAAAGCATCGCTAAAGGACCGTAAAGGCGAAGACAATAAATGCTCGTCGTGGGCTCCTATTGAATGAATGAATGAATGAATAGTTCACTGTGCGATAATAGTGAAGATATCAATGGCGCCACCTGTATTATTACTCTGACCATGCTCTGACAACCTATGATCGTGGGTCGTTTTGATCAAGCGTGAAATTTCGGCTTGATTTTCATTTTTGAATTGGTTGTTTGACGGATACGCGATATGCGATTCTATTAACTGCTGAAACAAAGAGTTCTTTTGTTCCATGGACCGGAACTTTGATTTTGCAAACTACGATAAACATATAATGTGCCCTGTACTGATGACACATTTATTAGACTAGACTGCTATCAGCCAGTTGTCCAATATAAGCAATCTGATACTGTTTGAAAAAGCAACTATACGATCTGTAGAATTTGACGGGCAGGAAAAGACCTGTTTTCGGTCCGTTTACGGTCCGCAAATTGCATCTCATTAAGGGGACTTTGATCATTTACACTTGTTACCTGAGCGAAAGGGTGAAACAGCGTGTCGATCCGCACGGTCTGCTACCTATTTCCCCCATTCGATCCTATTTACATCACCGCAGATCTAGATATTTTCACTTTTTAAAAAGGAAAGAGGGGGCCGGCTAACTTTAATAAACAGAGAACATGAGCGTGACTCCGATGCGAGTAAGTGACTACAAACAAAAGAACCGCCCTATTTCCCACGCCGGGAATAGAATTACACTATTTTTATAATGACACTATTTTCCATATAAGAATATTGGTTTTTCCGGCCCAGGCTGAATATTCTTAATTTTCCTGCCGATTTTAGGTTGAAAATGTTTTTATGAATACTCTTAGATTATAGCGTATGACATTTCCCTTTTATTGACTTTGGTGGCGTTGAAGTAATTTTGGAGCCAGCCTGCAGGCACTAACGCCTGATATGACACACACAACTTCTTGCGAACGGCAAAGACAACTTCTGATTTTGAGTTCTTTTCTTCTAATCCGTAAATAAAGCTCACAAAAATGAAATAACGTCTCCTACTATTCATTACAAATACAAATAATTTCACTCTACTGTACACACAGCTGACGAGAGACGGCAAAAGTTTCATTTTTGCCGTTTGCAGTGTGCCCTAAACGTCATGCTTAACCTCTCTAATAGTGTCGAACATACGGCTAGAGCTGTTTTTGCTGTTATTTTTGGCTAGTTTTTCTGTTTAAAGAAAGGAAGAATTTTATACGGTTTCGTTAAACATGTTCAGTTTTAAAAAAAACATATCGTTGTAATGTTTTTGCGATTGTGAAATAACTGAGCTACTTCGCGCGCTCTCATTGGACGATAGGTGTGTTTAGGCGAGAGTATGTAAACACGGTTGTGACGTTCTAGATTCGTGCGTATTTTTGAGAATAATTTTATAAAAGCAATACAGCACTTTTTCCGTGTTTACGTACCTCATCTAAACCCTCAGGGGGTTGGAGAATTCTCGAAAGTTATGCAAACGCTAGACGTAGTCGAGGATTTGTAGAACTTTCAAGAATCAAGAATCCCCTTGCTCAAGTGAGAGGGGATTTATATTCGAAGTGCCCTTAATGAGATGCAATTTTCCGAACGTACACTGTCTTTTACGATCTGTAAAGCTGTAAAGTTTTATTTTCGAACTGTGTCAGTTTGTGTATATTGGACATGACTGATACCAAGACTTTGAAGACAAAAAGTTGTTTAAATGAGCGCTACATTTGCTTTTGCAAACAAAAACACACTTTTGATTTTTGCTGATTTTGCGAGATTTTATTTACATCGCGTGACAAGTAGGTCAGTAATACTGCAGTCAAAAGGAGTCAACCTCTGTAATAAATATATCTCGGTCCTTGCTATGAATAATGCTTATTCTGCGAGAGCAAATTTGAACCGTCAAATTGCACGTGTTTATTTATTTTTTCTTTTTTACGCTTACATATTCAATGCAATCGGCAACGAAAACAGCGTCAAAAAAAAAAAACAAACAAACAAAAAGAAAGAAAAGAAAAGAAAAACAAAGAATGATTATCCATAAGAACAGGGGTAAAGGGATCGCTGGTACAAGCGGTTACTAGAGGAGAAGGTTCAAGCACCGCCAATCACTTCGAAATAATTCTGAGTTTTCACGCAATCGTTGACAAATTTATTAAAATTTCCAAACTATAACCTGCAAAAGTCTCTGAGGCTCATCTTTAAGTTCCAGCTGATAACCGAGAGTGCAGCACCCCATCTGGTCCCTGTACCTTAGGGTTAAGGGAAGCCACGGGCTTGACAGGTAGGCATCAACATATATATTTCAGCCGGAAGTCGATCCCATATTTTCAGACTTTCAATCAAAGCACTCTTCAAGGATCGCCGCTTCCCAGCTGCTGGTCAAGGGGTGCAAAAGCTGGGTACGAAAGTGGTGGGCCGGCGTAAAAAAGACCGATATTAATTGCCTTGAGAATTGAAGGCCGTTTGGCCTCACCTGACGTGGAAGAATGATCTCAGATTTAAGGCGAGTAAAATGCTTTTCTGGAACAAGTAGCTAACAAGTTGCTGACATTGTTATTCAGTTGATTTGAATTGCATTTTAGCCCTCTACATTACAAAACATTCCCTGCGGAAAAACGCAGTTAAACACCCAATCAAATCAGCTCTGAGTAACTTTATTTATTGCTGTTAAATGAAGTTAGCTATTAATATGTGTCAGTCCGCAGACTGATTAACATTAAAATCCTTTTGAGTGTAGAACGATCTTCCTTATTTGTGTTGTTACATAGAGATAGTGGAATCATTGTTCTAGCAAAGCATTGTACAAATGGAAGCTACAGAAAGTTTTCACTCGTGTCACGCGCCAGCAGCCATGCAAATTTATTAGAACAAAAAAAAGTTTTTACAAAAGAAAAGAGTTCAACTCCCACGGGATTGGTTTGTACACCAAAATGGCCGCCTTTTTATTGTTTTGGGAACACCAATATGGCCAATATGGCTGTGATGTCATGTGAAAACAATCTATAAAGCAGAAAATATATCATCAACACGAAGTCTCCTACTACTTGTTATGTTTTGGATTCACAAGAATGGCAATCAAATTTTTCATAAGAATTCGTTCAAGGACAAGAAAACAAAACAAGACTGCAGTTATAAACTAAGAAAATTAAAAAAATAACCACTCCGACATAGTCATTTATTAGCAGTAAATTGACTCTCTTGGATCCTTTGCTGCATTCAGTTTTGCCAAAAGGTAACAGTGCTGAAATGATCACAAAGCACCTTAAATCGTAGACAAAATACTCCTAGAACACCGTGACCCTAAGTCTGCCACAACCTGGCGCATGCGTAACCCATTAAAGCGGCCATTTTTACGACTTCAGTGCACTTATTTAGTGACTTGTAAAAAAACTTGTTCATAATTTTTAGGTTTCTAGCAATTAGCATATGTCTTTTAGGTTTTGACATTCGAAATCATTTTCATGACAAAGGCTCCATAATGATCCTGACTATGATCAGAGCATGCAAAAAGTACTATATTCACTGAATACTGTAGTATAAGACTGAAATGGATTCTTTCTAAATGTCTGTATCTTTGAACGGTGTCCTCAGTCCCTGTAATGTATCAAGAAAATAGCACTGTAATAATTACAGACGGCATTGAAGGGCAAGATAAAATAAAGTTGAACATATACTTTACTCCATGGACTTAAATGCTCCTACGTCGACTTCAACCATTTTTGCTGACGTGTTGACAACTGCGGTTTTTAGATATTCATAGTAAATACTAAGTGATAGAAAATCTTTGAGACAAAACTAAAACAGGGTAACTTGTAGGTGAAATTATTGCGTGTGCACCTTTCCGCGTGTTTTCCTTACGTGATATTGAATAACATCAGTGTCTTCCACTGTTTAGAGCTTTAAAGATAAATCACAAGTAATGCCATGGTTTTAACGTAGACATCCGCATCTGCTTATCGCCATATGTTTGCAACGTGTTGCTAGGCAACCTTTTTTCCTGTAAGAAACAGCGAGTTTCGATCGTGTACTAGGGCCAGGAATGATTCTATATTGCATGTTTCGCGACAGTCTTTCTATCCTAACGAAACCGCGGAATGATTATATGTGACATGCTGCTCGACAATTGCGAGGTTCGTACACATAGAGACGGGAATGATTCTATATTTACCATGGAACCCCGTGATCAGTGATACCTTTCTTTATTCTTCCATTTTCTCATTATATTGCAAGCAATTTTTCAAAGCACCATCCTGGACGTCGTCCTTGGGAAGGTCTTTATTGACGTTTCCCACAGTGGCTGGATCATCAAGACCAATGTCTTTGCAGTGGACTTCAATGCCCACTCCCTGCCTGGGGTACCGCTGGCAGATCTCCCGATATTCTCCCAGCCTCTTGTCAAGGAGCTTGTAGGGCATGTCGTTAATGTAGCCACACTTTCCCAGGCCTTTAGGAACAGGTGCGACCAAGTTGCCAGCTCTCTTCTCGATCACGCTTTCCTGGACCCTGTACAGCGTTTCTGTCTCCTTCATGATTGGGTGCCATAGAGACAATTCCAGGTCGCTTAGCAGCTTCAAAATACGATTCAGCTCATGTTGTGTGATCCAGCTGTTACAAAAAGAGAGATACGCACCAAAGCCCATGCCGGTCGCTACAGCATGACCGTGGAGCATCCCTGAAGCGAGCTCGTAACCAGCACTCCATGTGTGACCATATGCGTGTGGTCGGCACTGGTGGGTTTCCCATATATTGCTGTACTCGGATCTCATGTAACTGCAAGAAAAACAACTACACAGATAAACCTGTTGCATAGAGCGGTTTTCAATTGAGTCTCGAAAGCAAGAGTCTATTGTCTAAAGTAATCAGGCAGTTTCTTTGTTTTTGGTTTTGGTCTTACTACGGTATGAGATTGGCTGAATAGTCAAAGGTAAGAGATTGGTTCTGACGTTTGGTTTTGGTTTTGCGACGCTCAATTAAAAACCGCTGCAACACTGAAACAGTGTTTTATGTGGAAGATAATCTACTTGAAGCTCAGTTTCAAAGAATATAGTGACATGAGCAATAGACGTTATAGCGCCATACAGTTGATTCGTGGCCTAAAAAATTGTACTCCCTAACAAACCAGTCAAAATATTTTACATACTATTCAAGAGCTTTGCCAATAATGAGATCGCAGACATTTTCAAATGCCTTCTTATCCCCTTGGAAGTCTTGCATCTCTATGCCAAACTTAGTACTCAAAAGATTGGTCGCTTTTTGCTCTAACAGGCAGAAAAGATCCTCGTCCTTAACCACCGCTATCTTGACGATTTCAGCGATACCATGACGCAGGCAGCCGCGATGTAGCGTGTGAAAGAAGCTTCTGTCCGTCAACGTCAGAACAGGGGGATGATACGACCCAAACAGGTTTTTGAAACCGAATCCGTCGCACCCTGTGCGAGGGGACAGTCCAGCGTCGATGCCAGCCACAACGCTTGTTGATAGCATGATGTAAGGTGTATTACGATGGTAGAGAGAGGTGGCACAGCCAATAACGTCATGTATGACGCCTCCACCGACAACAAGAACAGGTTCATTTCTCTTGAGTCGCAACTTCCTCAGCTGAACTAAGACATTCTGCACTGTGGTTATATCTTTGTCAACTTCGCTGGCAGGGATGACAACCTTTTGCAGCTTCACGGAATTCGCGTCAAAATAAGTCTGTATTGCCTCGCCATAGGTGTTTTCGACTTTGTTGTCAATAACTGCTACACACCTGGTGGTGAAAAGAAAATTTTAAAAGACTCTTAAAAAGTTTATATGAAGGGTACAAGTAGACTCTAAAATTGGGAGAACTAGCTCATCGAGACATCCACTATTTGGGGAGCTTTATCCTAAAACCCGCAGAAAATACTCTACTGATCACGTCGTTTGCGAGCGGTGTCTTTGCGGGCAGGATCTTCGCAGTCTTGCCACGGGAAGAGCGTGCTCTCCCGTATTATGCTCAAAGGATTGAGTTTTTCCTTTTTCACTCGTAGAGTTCGTCGAGCGAATCATGTCGTCGGGGCCATGCCATGCCATACCATGGCCATGCCAAGTCGTGCCGTGTCATGAGTACTACGGCTGAGCTAAGCTACGCTAACCAGCTAGGCTATGCTAGCTATGCTACGTTATGCTATGCTAACCTATGCTATGCTATGCTGTACTGTGTAATGTTATGCCAAGCTATTTTATGCTGAGCTAAGCTAAGGGCTGAGCTGTGATGGGCCACTTGGCTCGTATACGAACTTTACCTACCTTCCAAGTGGCCGATACACATTTTTTAACTCTGGGTTGGTTGGGTTCAACACTTCGTAAACAATCTTAGCAGTCGTCGTCAGAGTATATCTCATGGTGCACTCCACCAGAGATGCGTCGGGTTTGGCCACAATGTCTCCCTCACACCTGCGATAAATAGATGTAGGGTATACGGCGTGCGGATCGACCATCAACAGATGTTCTTCATTCTCCAAGTAGCATTCCGGGCAGCCTCTTTCTTGGAGTAAACGTCGCACTGGCGTTGTACCAGTTGTGGAATCGGCGGCAAACAACTCGACGATTTCGTTCCATTTTGAAATTGCTTCAGCATCGGCATCAGTTCTGAAACAAACAACAGGATCAAATCGCCTTATGGAGTGTGCGTATAAGCTAGGTTGTTAATCAATGCAAAGTACATAATCATGCTTAGAAAAATTAAACAGAAGTGAAAAAAGTAATTGGTCTGGTTCACAGATGAAATGCCCGGGTTCAAAAAGCGTTCCAACTTTCTTAGGAGTATTCATACATGATTGTTAAAAGAAAGTGAAAATTATATTCATACATATCAACTGTACTTGGGACGTTCACAAATCAATGAATTTACCCATGTTAGCGCGTCATAGAAAATAGTAATATGACGTAAATTACAAGTTTTGGAACTGCAAGAGATTAGTGCAGATAAGTGTCGCTGAAGTTACCATGGTGATTTGTAGGATTTGTGTTACTTACCTTGGCACCAGACTAGCAAGTTGCTGGAGTACCGCGACGGTTGGCTGATTGTAGAAATACTTAAGTTTCCTGATGAGCAGGAGCGACTCCAGATCACTGCTGAAAGAGCTTGCCAGCTCTTTGGAGAACACATCTAAGCGAGATAAGCGGATGAGAAAGTCGCTGATAATCGGGTGGGCGAAGATTCTCCGAGCGAACTCTTTCACGGGTAGTGACGAGCCATTCAGAAATTCCCAAGGAAGCTGCCCAAGAGAGTTGACTGCCTCGTACACTGCATTCTGGTAAAAGAAGAAAAATAGAGAATGTATATGACTTCAATGTACTACCAATTTGTTGGAGCATAAAAATCATAGTCAAGATTTGTTCAGTTGCGAAAGAAGAAACTGAGAACTTGCAGCTTTACATATCCAGAACTCAAAACAATTTCCTTTGTATTTGCCATTGAGTCATTTACTATCGGTTATTTCGAACTCCCACTATTTCGAACTAATTTCCGTTTCTCCTGAGGGTTCGAAATAGCGGGGTTCAACTGTAAATGTACAACAAAATCGAAAGAATGAAGCAGAAATGCAGGCAAAAAAAATCCGCTAAGCAGATCTGATCTAGGCAATTGCGACTCCGAAGGTAAAATATAAACTCATTTTATTTTTTTTTTCTCGGCGTCGTCCTCGGCGTCGCCGTCGTCATTGCTTAAGGCCCCTTCAGCTCTCTGGTGACGCTTTATAATTACGGAATCGATATCAACTAAGTACAGGTGACAGGAGCCCATGGCCATGGCTCCTGATAAATATCATACCTTTTCGTTTTCGGCTGTAGTCTTAGAACCGTCCTTTTCTGTGTCTACACTGCCCGTCTGCTCAGACATATTCTTCAACATCACGGACCTTAAATTTTCTTGTTTATATGCGATTTAATGACTGGATTTTAGAACCTACAAAAGAAAAAGGAAGTTAGATTTGACCTAATACTGAGCTAAGGGCGATGGAATAACTCGTATAGGTAATTCGTGTAATCCATTGCTTTTTGCTACCAATGTTTGGTGTTGTCAACGTACGTTACAAGAGAACTAATTCTAACATTAATTCACTTAACATTAGTAGAATTCAACTCGTATACTAGTCCAAAGATGAACACCTTGCAGTCATGGCGAAAATATATGAGTTCGTGCGGGAATATTTACGACCCCTATTAGGAAGTAAAAATTTAATATTGCCGACTTCTCAATTAAAATACCTCATCTTATTTCCACAGTGTATCGCTTGTTGTCTGACCGCTTACGTTTCCGAAACGAGGCCATTTTAGCGAGTTAACGCTTCCAAGGTTTCCCACTTTCTTTCAGGAACGAAATTTTAAACCTTGTCATGCAACAATTTTTAAAGGTTTGCAATTCGATGTCGAAGCCTTGTTATCCAAAAGTCGTAAATACGGGTTTTATTATATTTAAGATAGTCAAGAGTTAAATGTGTTTAAAGAACAGAACGAAATGACAAATATTGTTGAATTCCTCCACATTTAAGCCTCCGTCCCGACATGTTTAGAATCGAACAATATATATTAATGAAAAAAGGCAAACATCCCCTAATTCCAGTTATCTAATTAACTTTAGGTCCTTTAGGAAGAGGGAGACGATTGCCTTGAAATTGCAAGCATAGACAAGAATAGCGCAAAAGTCAGCAAACATCATTACTCTTCGATCGTACATTTTCAGCAGGAGTTTTTACAGTCATTCTTTTTTTTTAAGAAAAAAATCACAATCCTGGATTCACAGGCCATCCGATCACGGAAAAAAGAGCACAACGTACCTAATTTCGTGTGCAAAGAAAACCTCATAACAAGACAACAACATACTTTATTACAGGAAATAAACGCTAGTGTTAATTATCGCATATTTACCGAGACTTAAATTAACGCAAATTGAAGGTAAATTTGCTTCCCAATAAAGGAGGTTAGGGCGACAGAGAGGGTAAGATTTCAAAATGAGGGAATTAACGCGTCTCCTAGACCAAAAAAAAAAAAAACAGAATTTGTTGAGGACATGAACGAATTTTAACACTATAAAGCTGACAGCGAACATGAAGAAAATTCAGTTGAAGTTCAGTAAACGATTTACAAATGTCAAAGATTGATGTGAAATATATAGGGCGGAAATAAAATTTATTGTTTGGCTGTGTCAAGAATGTCTGGAGTGTGTCACAGATTTGGGGGGGAAATGATGGTAATTTAACGTCGCGGAAATTAACCCGCAACTTAATTAACAACGCAAAAATTAACATTAACATAAATTAACGCGACTTAAACTAAAAGTACCGTAATGCCGGTAGTCTGAAGTTTTCGCAGATTTTGAGTGGAAAGTATTATTCAAACATCTTGACTGTATTCCATGTTTCTCTAGCAATCATTGCCAATTAGCGGCTCTAAAAATCATGTAGGTTTTCTTGTTGGCGAATTTCCCGAGCTTGAGCAAAATGTAAAATTGCATCAGTTTCGACTCTAAAGGTTAATGCACTAAATCCGGCCAACGCTGGCTCAGAAAATTATGAAAGAAAGGTCAGACCTTAAAGCCGAGCCATCTATCTTTTCACTGCCTTAAAATATTCTCAAGAGGTTTAAATATTAATTTTTGGGAGGGGGGGGGGGGGGTTGAGATTCTACAACAATTTCTGAGGCAGATACGCGATTTTCTAGTGTATGTGGCCAGTCTTCCACAGCAAGGCCAAAACAGTCTTTGGAATCTCTTAGCATTCCTAACTATACATATGTTCCTCTTTGGAGGTTTGGATGAGACTTTCGATAGCAATTCGGTAACATTTTCAGGGTTGTGAACTTGTATCGAGAACATAGCGTCGTTGTAGTATGCTCAAAGTCGGGAAATTCGTCT
Source organism: Orbicella franksi (assembly GCF_964199315.1). NCBI lineage: Eukaryota > Metazoa > Cnidaria > Anthozoa > Scleractinia > Merulinidae > Orbicella > Orbicella franksi. The sequence goes on along the minus strand of NC_138148.1, from coordinate 19,112,170 downwards.
ACTAGAAAAACAAGATGAAACATGCGATATTCCGAAGAGGTTTGAATAAGGCTTTCCGGACGACCAAACTATTTGAAAATTTCAGACTGTTGGGTATTTAGTCAATTTAAGACCGCTCCCGGTCCTTCGTTCCTAAATAAGTCGTAGATAGGAAGACCATTTAGAACGTTTTAGGATTTAGCTTTTATATCTATTTATATCTATATTGAATGGAAGTTTTTAATATTATTGTAATTCAACTATTCGCGTCTCTCATAATTTTAGGTTTTTAACTCTTATTATATTGTATGTTTGTATTCATAGTATTGTTCATTTTTCATTAGGTTTGTAATTTTATTTTCCGAGGGCCACAAGTTTATTAGCCTTTGGCTATTAAGACGCTTAACCCTCCTTAAATAAAATCTTTATTTATATTTATTGAAAGACATCCCGTCCTCGATGTTCCTTCCGGCGACACACTGTAAAAGGTTTTTAAAACTATGTAAAAACTGTAAGATCGGAACCACAAAATATATTTCGGTAAAACACTAGCCTCATCAGTCGAACGCCATATTCGTACCTACGTTTTTCTAATTCTCTCTTAGCCTCGGCAGTGGATATTGCTCTGGCGTTCCTGAATAAATCTTACTGCTATAAGGTCTCATGTGCCAAATCCGGCGGATCTCTTGTTTGGGCGCCGCAATGGAAACGAATATGGATACAATTTTCTGAAAGGGTTTTGAATTTGTGACCAACAGTACACGACACTATCAGCTGTAGAACGATCGATCACGTCTCCTCTTAGTGTACCTTAAAGATTTGGGGATACGATTTCTCCCAGAATTGTATAGTCAAAGACATTTGCATATGAAAAACACAATAAGCATATAGTTCAACATTGTGAGCCAAAAAAGTAGCGAGTAATAAATTTTAAACAAATAAATTAATACACCATGAACAGTAAGTAACGGATGTTCAGTAAACAAGCATTACCCTGAATACGAGAAAGAAAGTGCAATTTAAATGTTACCTAAAAAGAACGGTGTTGAATGTGCGTGTTTTTATCCTAAGCTAATCCAGCTCTAACATTACGAATGAGCACGGATGGAAGAAACCACAAGCCACTTTCAGGAATAGAACACCCAGACGCGGTACGGTCAGTGAAAGTAAACTGTAATGACAGAGAACTTACCAATTCTAGGCGATAGGAGACCTACTTGACTTGTTCACTGGACTGATGGCAATGCCTCTAGAGTTGCCTTTATAGGGGACTCAAACGCTGTTGTAATTAATTCCCAGACAGCATAAGATGCAGTGGAAGTGACACTCACACCAGGCTGAAATGTTTGCACGTCCTCATGTAAGCAAAGTAAGCGCCCTAATTTTGTCATCAAAATTCTCGTGTTTGGCTGGGTTTTGTTACATTTACGTGAACACTATACGACCTTCCACTAACCTCTTCCGGGGATCATGCACGCAATCGGACGAGGCAATTATTGAGAATTAAAGCTTTTAGCCAGGATTTTTTTTTTTTTTGAAGGAAAAGCCGTCCAAATATCTTTTGTTTACTCCTGAGAGACTATGGATCTTGCGCCGTGACGCTGGGGAACCAAGAAAACATGTATGGTGTGACTCCACCGGACGAAATAAAGAAAAACTCGGAGACATACGTGGGTGGGAATCAAAGAGGACATTATGGAAAACTATTGCTACACATGCAATAATCGCTCAGATTTAAAAGTAATTTTTTTTTTATTTTAGTGATTCTCTCAATAGAATCTGAGGATTTGATTCAGTTTGGGCTTTTTCATACATAGTTCACTAAGATGCGTAGTCAAAACAACATATCCACGTAAAATGGGTGGATTTTGTCCCAGTTGCCCAGCATGAATTCTTTCGTCTTGCCAACTTTTCCTTTTAACCTTGGTTTATAATATTAAGAAAACTTTTAATCCAATTTTATGACCGAGCTGAACTTCCGGGACATCGGGAAGCTCGCGAAGCACTCGCGTCATGCAATAATTTATTTTCAGTGAAATAGATACGCTGGCTTTCTCAGATTTAAAAACAAACAACAATTTTCACTGAGCAAAAATATACTGAAACCAAGTGGGAATCCAAGCACAGTTTACTTACAGGTCTAGACTACTCAATCGAGTTGCATGAAACTGAATAAATCACACACAGTAAATGAGTTTAATCGTAGCTAACAGAGGGAATGGTTAAGAAAGCAGGTAAATATCAAAGAAGTAAACAAACAGGCGACGATTTACGTTGGAAGGACCTTGACCCCGCACCGTGCAAAAGATAACATATTTTGAGTTTATGCTCATAGACTTTGCACGAATTACATAATCGCAATGCTTCTATTGGTTCGTTGTATGAGCACACATAACCACCTTTTGTATTTTGCCAGGTTTTGTGCATGGTCAACCCCCAAAATAGCCAACAAAAACATACAACAAAGACCTTTGTTAAGTTTCATAACCATATCCCTCTATAAACTATGGTTTAATATTTGTCAAGTTTCTTTTTGGATTGGAAGTATTTAAATTTACAGTAATTTTAATTTGCTGTCCGACATACAGGATAATTTATGGAAATAATAAGGTTACATTTAACTTTTCCTCCTGAGAATAAATATCAAAGGCCAACTCTCACCGTCACTCGCAGAGGACGTTGACAGGCTTTAAAGATCTTAATTTTATCGTCGGCCGAGCGCTTTGTTTAACCGATTGGACTGAAAGTCCAACGTGTTGCTGCAAGATGTGCCCTCTACCGTGACCAAAAGCGAAATATGTGAGGAAGGATCTCGGCGTTTAATGTCAAGTCGAGAGAAACTTAAAAATCCTAACGTCTGCTTTGCTTGAGGTAAATTGATCGAGGAATAAAGCGACAATAACAATTCCCAAACTACTGTGCTTGAGGAGGTTGTAATAGCAATTTCTGGCCAAACAAAAGAGAAGTATATCAATATCAAATATTAAATCTCTTTAAAGTAGAACCTGTACACAGGGCATGACTTCGGACGTTTCCAAATTAACGTTATTAAAACTGTCGACAATATGCATATGGTAAAATTTCTTCGCCGACGTGGGTAACTATGTAAACAGAGCTTAAGATTCTTTTGAGACACCGTGCAGGTTACACCATCAGGTCAGTATCAATTCTCGACTTCTCACCACGAGGTATATTTACTCCGAGCTATGTACAGGTATTTTGTGATGACAATTTCTGTGGTGTTTTATTGTTTAGTTGTGCATACACAATTGAATAACACTAAGGCTTAAAAATTTAAACCACGAATTAGGTACAGTTAGAGACAAAACTAACTTAATTAACACTAACGAGTACTAAACTTTAAAAAAAAATGAATAAATAAACCGCCTTAAGTCACGCACGAATGAGTGCAACCGGAATCACTTTCAGCTCTTCTCGCGTTTCTTCCGGCCCGCGGCCCGCGACCCTTCAATTAATTTCAACGTCCACTGGCCTTCCGACCTCACTGTGAAAGCTGAACACGTACTTCTGGATCGTGAAGATCGCTTCAAAACCACCTGAGAAACGGGCAAACAACACAAAATACGGCACGGCAACAAGGGCAGTCTATCTTATTCACGAAAAGTTGATTTCATTCATTTGAAATAGCACTTTTGTTCTTCCATAACAAAATATCGCTCATACGAAATAGTCACGTTCGTGCTCTTCCGTTACTACTTACACTTCCACTCAAGTTCCACTCCCACTCAGTTCCACTTCCGTTCGCTGAGTCTTATGCTGTGTTTACATTTGAGCTTTTACCATGGTAAACAGTTACTAAGGTCAAGTTACTTAACCTTGGTACATTCGTCCAGTGTTTGTACCGGCTCAAATAACTCAAGTTGATCTTTCAACATTCGCGCGCGCTGCATTATCAACGTCATGAAATCGAACTTGGACGAGGATCCCACCGCAGTGGAACAGGAGCAAATTGAGGTGCCATCATTTATGGAGTTCCATCCCCGCCAAAAATCAAAGTTGATCACAACATTCAACTTGACAGTCTATCAATTAACTTGGCAAACATCAACATCATATTTCACTCCTTAACTTTGTACTTTGTATCACAATCATTGAAACTTTAAACATCAACTTTCAAAGTGACAGTTCAACGTTCAACTTTATCCATCAACATTCATGTTAACATGTCAACAATGATCTTTGACACTTGGGCTGTCAGCAAAAGATGAAGTTTGAATCTCCAAGTCGAATGTTGAGTCACCAAAGGCGCACCAATCCCGCCAAAATTCAACTTGGGAATTCGACTTTCAAGTTGATAATTCAACATGAATTGTTACGTGTCAATATCCGTGTTTAGCAATGAACATTGCTATTGCTGATGACGCAAATATGTTCACCATGACGTAATGCTCTCTCTCTTCCTCCCTCGAGAAAGTACCCTGGTTGCGGTTGGTCACGTGTCTAAGTATGCCAATCAAAGCCGCACAGAGGGTGGGTCCTCAACTTAAATTTAGTCAACACTGTCTAGGGAGGTAAATGTTTGCGCCGCTATACAGACGTTATTTATTTTGAAAGTGAAGCAAGTTGTTTGTCAGAGATCCTCCCTGACCAATGCTTCGTCGCTATGATCTGAACTTCTATGAGTATGAGATGCTAATTGAGAGGGAACTTTGCTTACTTTCCAGTGCTTTTTTAAAAACCGTCAACAACCTGCTTCGGATCAGTTTAATCAGTTTTTCACAGCAAAAGAATTAAGTAACCGTCAAATTATCGACGGGATGCATTCAGCTAAACGAGAAGCTAGTTTCTTGGCCGAAAATTGGACTTACCGCTAAAACAGTTTTAAAACGAAAGCCACTGGATTTTGCAAACGCGCGATCGATGTCGCTGTTGTCAAGTTCTTCATAAAATTTCTCACAACAAGAGAACCGAATGACCGTCAAACTGTCGATTGGATAAATTCAATCAAATTCAAAGCTAGTCTCTTGGCCATACACTGGAAATATCAAACTCTACACGAAGGCATCAACGTCTCCGTTGTGATTTTTTCGATCGAAAAATATAAGCTGCTTAATCAAGTTATTGGTGTTCAGCACTCAGTCGTTAATGCTGTTGATGTCAAGTTCTTCGTAATTTGTTTTCGCTGCAAGAGAATGGAATGACCGCCAAACTGTCGATGGGAGTAATTCAATGAAATTCAAAACTACCTTTGTGGGCGAACAAACAACGTATTTAACTCTAAGCGAATGAGTAAATACCTACGTTGTGATTTTGCCGAATGAAAAATGAAATTAAATTCACCGCGCGGTTCATTTATTGTTGTGGTCGTCATTTCCAAGTTCTTTGTCAATTATTTTCACCACCACAAATTCCAAAGACCGTCCAACTATCGATGGGAAAATTCAGCCAAATGCAGGGCTAACCTTTAAGCCGAACTTTGATGCATTGAACTCCAATATCGAATGTGTCAATGCCTTCGCTGTGAGTTCGGCCGAGGTTACAAATTCCACTCCATACTGGGCTCAGGAGGTGAGCTCAGTGGAGACAAATTTTAACTGTCCTGCCCCTCCCTCCAATCATTTTTCTGGAATCTGGAAAAATCTAGCAGACACGTGACCAGCCACGACCAGGGTACTTTCTCGAGGGAGGAAGAGAGAGAGCATTACGTCATGGTGAACATATTTGCGTCATCAGCAATAGCAATGTTCATTGCTAAACACGGATATTGACACGTAACAATTCATGTTGAATTATCAACTTGAAAGTCGAATTCCCAAGTTGAATTTTGGCGGGATTGGTGCGCCTTTGGTGACTCAACATTCGACTTGGAGATTCAAACTTCATCTTTTGCTGACAGCCCAAGTGTCAAAGATCATTGTTGACATGTTAACATGAATGTTGATGGATAAAGTTGAACGTTGAACTGTCACTTTGAAAGTTGATGTTTAAAGTTTCAATGACTGTGATAAAGTACAAAGTTGAGGAATGAAATATGATGTTGATGTTTGCCAAGTTAATTGTTAGACTGTCAAGTTGAATGTTGTGATCAACTCAGATTTTTGGCGGGGATGGAACTCCATAATCATTTTCATAGGCGAGGACCTCATTCCATAATATTACGGCGAAAATTCAGCCGCTTGATCATACCCAGAGTATACATGGATACGTTGTATATGCAGCATCCTCCCTGGTGGCAAAATATATCGACAATAATTACACAACATAGGATCGAAGTTTGTCTAGAGAAGGTTGTTAATAATACTGAGAATGAAAAATAGTGCTCTCTTTTGCGTGACGGATTGTTCGCTGTAAGAAGATCGATCCAATCTTTCCACGTTATCTGCCATGATCGCCTGGTGAAAACTGGAATAGAAACGCTTTGTCGACAATCGCGCAATCTGCTCACCGCGGGAAGTGAAATATTACGCCGCCACAAGCGGATATATCTGTCATCTTGACCTTGGTTACCAACTGTAACCATGCCTGATCACAGGGTAATTACAACTTTTACCTCGGTTAAATTTCTTTTGTCTTCTGTGGCATTTACCAAAGTATCAGTTGGCGTTTACACACGGAAAATGTTTACCTAGGTAAGTAAACTCTGGTACCTCGGTAAACCGTTCAAGTCTAAACACGGCATAAAAAACCTAAAAAAGCCTTAAATTCCGGAAGATCGCCTCTTTTACCATCCGTCTCGAACCTAAAAATTTGGTGAAGAGTAGAATTCTTCCGATTAAACCACAAAAAAGCGTCAAATACTCCGAAAGTCTCCGAAAATGATACAAATTGGCCAACATAAGTGTAAAAAATGCAGAGCGCTTTCCTTCGAAACCGGGAGATTTGGTGACACTTAGGAAAACCTGGAGACATGGAAGTTAGCTAGATGTGATTTATTATATTTTTATACATATCGAGGACTATATTGTGTTGTTTGAAACTGAAAAACAGCCTTTAAATATTCCGCTTGCTGCTGCATTTCACGAGTTTCTGCGAAAATGATGAAGCTGAGCTTTGCCCTTAACTAAGTTAGCGTATCTCTAACATTAACCAGCCAATCATTGCCAACCTCTCGGATTGTGGTGAAGATGGTTCGAACCAAAACCTTTCTCTGGTCACTTTTCCCGTTATTTCCTCGGTGGTATTGGAAAGAAATAGACGAAAATCTTGTCGATTTTCTCTCAATATTTGACGGAGCAGGGACCTGTTTCTCGAAAGCTCCCGTAAATACCGGGCCGGTTAACGGGAAACTTTACCGGGCCCGAAATAGCGCTTCTCGAAGCACCCGTAAATTTTCCCCGTACTTACCGGGCCCGATAAAATAGCGGGTTGTTACCAATCTCTAGCGCGCACTTCACGCTCGTTCGCGAGAGTAGGATAAAGACTTGGGACTATACGTATTCGACACATTCGATTCTGATCGATTCTGTTGTCGTTGCGACGGTGATGCTTTTTGAGGAACATTGCGAAGTTTAACTTCGAAGTTATCGTTGTGTCAAAGGACAGCGACTGAGAGTGATCGTCATTTTGCATGGTCATATTATTTGAAAGTGATGATCAGTTGCCTTTTGTAGCTCGATTCGAAGACTTCGATCGACAATCTTGCTCTTTTCTAGGAGTCTTGTCATTTTCCGTGATTCATTCTCATTCAGAATGTTCACAGAGCAATCAAAAGAGATCTGCGGACCGCCGAGGAAACAGTGCGAACTTGAGAACTTGAAATTTAGCTACAAGCGCTTATTTCAGTAATTTATACTGATACGAATTTCGCTTAAGTAAGTGTACAGAATATTGGGAATAAGGAAAGATCTTACTAAAATTTTTAGACGTGATTTAATCGTTTTCTCCGGCAAACATCAACCGTAATTTTCACTGATCCCAAGTCGACTGTTCTAGCATAAAGCAAGCTAAGATCAATAGAAATGCGACTGAAACAGTTATGTGATTGGGGAGAATAATTTTAAAGTTCATTATTCTCGTTTATCTATGGTGGGTACAGTACGCTTCTTTGTGTTTCATCTAGTTAGAAATGCTATAACCAACATTTGTCAGCATTTGTGCACCGCGCCTAATGCGACTCTTCGCGATCGCTCTATTATGTTTACTTTTTGTAGAATGTCTGTTTTCTAATTTCCTCCTCCAAAAAAAGTAAAAAGAAAATCTGCAATTAAAACACAGGAAACAGGTTTGGCTTGCAGTAAGATCAGGTTTGCGTGAAAGGAACCCATTTTGATGTTCATTCAAAGAAGCCATTTCGAAAACGCGCGGCGAGTGATCGGCGTTTACATGACAGTGTTTATCTATTCATTAATTTTTTTTCCCGCCGTTTTTTGGTTTTGAAAAACAATAAAATAGAACTTCACAGTTATATAGCGCTTCCATGCAAACGCCTTCAAACTCTAAAAAATAAAACAACAACAATTACATTTACCTAAGTTTCCGGAGCCAGCGGGCAGCTTCTCGCCGTGTTTCTCTCCAATTCTTCCTTAAGCTCCTCAACGAGCCACTCTATTCTTGCTCGTGAGAGCCGAAATCGTTCATTGACTTCGTAGTCAGCCATATCGGCTAGAAAGGGAACGTCTTTGATAAGACCGTGAAACAAAAAGGTCCGCCCGCGGCCGCCATTTTGTTTGGTTTTGCAACATTTGCGACTTCCCGGTAACTTTACGGGAGGTCGTGACCCCTCCCGTAAATTACCGGGCAAGTTACCGGAAAAATTAACGGGATCGAAAATAACGGGAGCTTCGAGAAACACCCGAAAAGTTTACGGGGACTTACCGGGTGATTTACCGGGCCCGATAATTTACCGGGTCTTTCGAGAAACAGCTGCATGCCCCAGGCGTGATTCGCAACCAGAGCAAAAGGTAAGAAAACAACAAACAAATAGAGGCATTTATCACGCCATATTGCGTGCGACTGACGAGGCTTCACGTTGTTAAGTTAAAAAAATCAAAAGATAACGGAAATTAATACTGGTAGTAATCGTAGATTAAAGAGTGCGTTCCGTCGGTATCCGAAACGATATGCTTTTATTACCAAAACTAGGACAATTATTCTGTTTACGAACACGACTTTGAATCGCCTTGGCTTTGGGGGAACAGCTAAAGGGCATTTTCACTTCCGAAACAATGAAACGGAGGACATGTTGGTGCACCAAAGAAATTCTATGGGAGTTGAACTCTTTTCTTATGTAAACACTTACGTTGGGTTTATGTTACATATTTTTCGCACAGAATTCTAGGCCAGCGAAGTGAAACTACACATTTAATTTCCTCCTTTGATTTATTCAGCAGAAAGCAGCGTCGGTTTTGATCGAAGAAAAGAGGGTATATGCAGCACGCAGCCAAACTACAGCTTTCTGTTCGTACAAAACGTCGTACACATTTCGTGAAGACATGTCTACAAGATTTTTAAATGCCATTAACACTGACTTCGAACAATAAATAAAAAACGTATCCGCTACTGTCCACAATAGAGACCTTTAGATCCACGTTTACCGCAAACGTCAAACTGGGTTTTGAGGTTAGACATTTGCCGTTCGCCATTCGGACGGAAACAGATTTAGATTGAAGTCAATTGGAGCAAATAGAAATCATCCTGTCAATACAGTAGAAATTGTCAAAATAACGTCGAATTTGAAAAAAAAAAGTTTTCTAGCGTGTGTAGTTTTCTAAAGAACTAAAGCATCATAAAACACACATTCGACTTAAGCCGCCGCCATATTGGATTTCCACTCAGGATAAGTGCCTTTCTTCAAATAACAACAAAAGGCTAGGTAATTGCTTATTTGCCTGAAACATTCATCCGATTTGTAGAAAAAGGGTCACTTTATTCGATTTCAGCATTTGTACGTGGCATAAAATACAATTCAAGGCAATAAAGCATGTGGTAAATGACTTACGTGAAAACCTACTTCTTGACGTACAAAACGCGAGTCGAAAACCTCAAACATGACGTCTGGCTCTGGTCACGTGATCCCTAGCGGTTAGCCGTTCGCGGGAAACGTGAATCTAAAAGTCTCTAATAAGCTGCCTCGACCCTCGAAAGTCCGCAATATTGCACAACACTCGAAAGAAAGCATGGAGATGACGTTATTCGCCTCTGAGGAATTTTTTGGGGGGACAAGGGGACAAATTGGTGTCCATAGAAAGAAACATACACAAAAAGTCGAATTTTTCCGCATTACCCGATTAGAACTGCGTTCTCTAGAACGCAACAAGCCAAAATGAATGTAAAAACAAAATAATTTCTGCAATTTGATGATAAGAACTGGAAAGATAGAGAGCTGTGTAGATTTTCAGTGGTTTTGGCAAGACCTGCAGTTTAGGATAGACCTGCTGTGGAGGCTGTACATGTGCGGCCTCGCCTGATCCTAAGTTCATTCTTTGAAACGGAAAAGTCAGTAACGTAGCCATAGAAACTGCCAAAAAAAACCCTGAAAACTGGAATGCAAACTTCTCATCCACTGGGTTCCTTACATAGTAGAAAAGCAACGAGCAATAGTTCGGAATTAGGAATTGCGAGAAAAATGCGCATGCGATTGCATCTTGTTCTCAAACGGAAAGGAAATTTTGCTCCTTGTGCAACATGATAGCTTTAATAAGAGTAAAATGCAAATTAGATGGTGTACAATGTTGAGGTAGCCAAATCCTTTCCATAACGCAACTTCATCTCCTTAAAAAAATAAATATCAACAATTAATATAAAAAAGGTTGGCGTTCTACCAGCTAAGGTTACACTGAACGGAACGGTGCGGTTTTCGTAAAATAGAAGGGTTGGTGTTTTATTCTTTCCCAGTTCGTAGTGCTAAGTTTAAAGATGCCCCCTTTTCGCTTTAAATTTAAAAGGAACTAAAATGTTGAGCTGCTTCTCAGTAAATATGCTGTTTAAATAACTTAAAATGACGTGCGATTTAATCTGTTGCTCGAATTTACACTGGAAGCTGCCGTGTTAAAAGAGGTTTTCGATAAGTCAGGCTGTTCTGATTGGACAAATAAAACCATCAAGCCTATCAAGCATTGACGCGGATATTCCACTGTTGCCTTAATTGTGCAGTTATCATAAGTTTTCTTTCAACACTACGTAACTTCGGAATTCGCGAAGTGAAAACTCGACGAAGAAAAAAGAAACATGGATTCCGTAGACAAACAGCTGGCAGAGATGTCAAAAGAGTTCGAATCGAGAAGCAAAGTGAAAGTTGTCCTCGAAACAGGGCTCCACACACTGGTTCTGCTGTTATTGCTTGTGGGCAACTCTCTAACTCTCTTTATCATATCGTTCAATCGTCAAATGCGAACAGTCCCGAACATGTTCGTTGCCCCACTTGCTCTTACAGACCTCTTGCTGGGATTTATCTCGGCTTCTCCTGTTGGCATCAGCACGTTGGCCGCATCCCAGTGGCCTTTCAACGACACAGCCTGCCAATACCAAGGATATATGGCTGTAACTCTGGCACTTACATCCACTCAACTTTTAGCCTTGATGGCGGTGAACCGCTATTTTCGAATCGTAAGTCCGGCGAAGTACCGACGCTACTTCACCAGGAAAAGAACTACGATCATGATTCTCGTCCTGTGGTTCTATTGTATTTGGGCTCCCTTGCCTTACCTCCTCAGTGGACACAAGATGGTATTTCACCCTTCCAAGTTTTTCTGTTATCTTCAGATCGACAGCGGTCCATTCACGGCCTTTATGGTGACCGTTTACATTGGGTTACCAACTTGTGTTATCTTTTACTGCTACCTTAGAATATTCCAAACCGTCAGCAGCCACAACACTAATTTTCAGACCTCTGGTGTTGCAAGCCATACGGTAAACGTTGAAGAGATTAAGATAACACGCACTTTGTTTGTCATTGTTGTCTCTTTTAATCTGTGTTGGACGCCCGTATTGGTGATAGATATTGTGGACACAATCCGAGGGACTTGGACCTTTCCAAGGGAGGTTTACGTGGCATATAGCTTTTTGGCCACCATAAGCAGTGCATTAAATCCTATAATATACGGTGTACTCAATAAGAACTTTAAAAAGGAATATCGAAAGATTCTTTGCTGTAGCTACTGCTGCAAGCAATCTCTTGTGGAGCCTTTCATCCCACCCGAAAAAGGACGGAGTTCTGTAGAAACACCTCTTTAAGCGCAAGAAAAAAAATCATTTCACTAAACACCTAAATATGTAATCGGCTTAAGACGCTTTGCTCTGTTAGCTTTTGAGACACCTTAATGAGGAACTTTGAATGCAGGCAAAAAAAAGGCAGAAATCCAATCAATTTTCTGAAATGGAACCAGTTTTGACAGGAAGTAGCATGTTTCTCAAAACATTATTTAATATTTAGTTCTATTTGTTAGGAACAACACAACTAACCGTTTGTAATTTAACTATGTAACAATACCTTATGTCAACATTTTCAGTTTTTAAATTAATACTAAAGCTGGAAAAAGATGATCAGCTTCTGGCAATAACAAGTGTGTGTTTAGTAATTATTTATGTCAGTTCCGGTTTTCCTAGGAGTTATATCGAATAAGCAATGTGTAAATTGAAATTAGATATTGCAGGTTCTAAGAAACCATAACTTGTAATAAACGAAGCCGATGGCATGGTTGTTGAATGAGATCCACTGTTAAATAAAACACTGAAAATCCTTTATGTTCCTTTCACCAGGTGAAGCCCCACACTCAGATTCTGACAATTGACATCTCTGCTTCCCACGGTTTTTAAAATCTGAATTACTTGATTGAAACGAAAGCGGTCAGAAATTAATTGTCCAAAAGACGAATTCGTCCAAATTAGTCAAATTTTGCCAAGAGGGCAATGGTACGGTGATCTTGACCGGAAAAGTTTTGTTAAAAGTTTGTTCTTCTCTTAGTCTTAAGATGTAAACTTATATTGAATATAGTAATTGTAATTGTATTTTTTAATTACAATTGCAATTAACTTTTTTTAAGCAAACAGTTCAGATTACGACAAACACATTACCAAGTTAGTTCAGAGATGATAATTAGAATCAATCGATCCGATCGTTTTATTTGTCGGTGCAATATTTTTAATTGCTTAGTATATATTGGACCAGGTTAGGTTCCTACAGCTTTATTTCAATTACGAAGTCGTGTGATAAATCCATCATTAACCAAGCTCGTTCGGGATTGTATTAGGAAAACATCAGTCCACGGTTTCTTTTCTTCTGCTGTCCGTTCTGTTAACGTCTTTGGTCGATGCCCCTCGTGCCTGATCAATAGACGAACTAAACCCCTGAAGGGTTTTAAGCATACGGTATCAACCCACGAGCTCCCAAAAAGGACGGGGGTGTTCGTCGTACCTTTTAGGGGATAGAAAGCGGTTTTGGTATCTCTTAAGGTCCACAGCAGGAGCTTTCGCGGTACCTTTCAAGGCATGGAGCCGGAAAAAAAAAACAGACAGGAGATAATGTGTTGTTTTAGAATTGGTACCTCTTGGGGGTATAAAAAGAAATTCAAGCCACGCCCACAAAACAGGATCTTGGTGCCTCTGAGGTTTTTTTTTTTTCCAAAATTGCAGACCAGCACCCCCGTCCCTTTTGAGATCCTGACTACCAAACATAACAAGATTGTCAAGACAACTTTAAAATTAAAGGTCCTGGACATTCACCACCTTCTTGCAGTTCATCATCATCGTCATCATCATCATCATCATCATCATGATCATCATCGTTGTCGTCGTCGTCGTCTCTATTTATTTGCCAGTAAATAAAAAAATAGCAATAAAAAACAAAGAGGGGGCGAGGAGACCTTGAAAGACCACCAGGCTTATAGCGAAGGCTTCCTCAGTACTAGTTCAGCGAAATAACAAATTGAAATTCAATATATATACAAAAATTGCAGCTTTATGTATGTGCAACAACTTTAACATGACGAGCCATAAGTCGGTTTATCGTGGTCAGTGTATTTGTCTAGGTATGCATCCAGCAGAACTGAGGAACAAATCTCTTGCTTATTTACTGAAGATTTAAAAAAACGCGCCGGTCATTTAAGATGGCGGGTAGTGGCTTAAACATTCACGTTTTTAGCATTCCATAACGGCCACCAGTGTTTCTCCGAAACAAACGCTCAATTTACCGATTTGTGATCTGCCAAGTCGGCTGCTTGTCTCGGCGATTCAACTTCTCCGTAGGAATAAAGTTGGAATGCTCGTCTGTAATAGCTCGAATAAATCAACACAGCTTCACTAATCCTGGGGGGGGAAAACTGCGAAGGTTCCAACGTAGCACAACAAACGACGAAAAGGAAATGGAAATGCACATCGCTCGAGGAATTCATGGCGCCATTGTAAGCCACATGTCCTGATCACGTGCAAGTCCAAGATTCAAGCTGTTGTCGCCCCAAGGAAGTCAGTGAGTTTTGTTTGCCCAAGGGGATAATAGATTCCAATTTATCATGGAAAAGTCAAGTAAGCTATGTTGCTATAAAGCGAAATATTGGGATTCGTTCTAAACTTCGTTATTATGTGAATTCAGATATTCTGGTTAAACTATATTATGCCTCAATATATCCCTTCTTAACCTATGATTTAATTTCTTGGGGTAACACCTATTCTTCAACTACCCATCCTTTGTTTGTTTTACAAAAGAGTGCAATTAGAGTGATGACTTTCCCTAAATTACATGAGCATTCTAGTCCAATTTTCAAACACTTGAATATTGTTAAACTGCCTGACCTTGTCTTTCTTTATATTGCAGTCTTTATGTATAAATTTCACAATTGACGTCTACCATCTGTATTTGATGCTTTTTTCACTCAAGTTAGTAAAAGGCATAACCATAATACAAGAGGTGCTTCGAATATGTTCTATACTTTACCTAAAGTAAGAACAAATTATGGAGTATTCAACGTAAGATTTAAGGGCCCCAAAGCATGGAACTCAATTAGTGAAAATTTGAAAACCCTCTCTATTTCAAACTTCAAAGAATCAGTAAAAAGCGATCTAGTCAAAGATTATTAGTTACTTATGTTCTTCACAGCAGTTGTGTTGTTTTGGAATTTACCTGTAAATTAGTCTTTTGATCTGAAGTATACATGAAATAATTCATATTTGAACTGCGGTTGTAGATGAGAATGAAGAATGATCATCGCAGTAAATTTTCCAATTTAAGCAATTGGAAAGAAGAAGCCTGAAAAAATCAGGGCTTCAACGGGATTCGAACCCGTGACCTCTGCGTGACCTCAGTTGGTAGAGCATCGCACCGGTATCGCGAAGGTCACGGGTTCGAATCCCGTTGAAGCCCTGATTTTTTCAGGCTTCTTCTTTCCAATTGTTTAAATTGGAAAATTTACTGAGATGATCGCTCTTCGCTTTCAATTAGTCTTTTGTTAATTTCTGTCACCTTTCCAAGTCTTTCTTTTATAGTTTAATATATGGCTGTTATTAGTTGCCATAGCTATTGTGTGCTCTTCTTATATTAATGTTTTGTATTCATATATAAATTTAACTATTTTAAACTTCCTTCATAGCATAGAAATAGCGTTTTTCCTTTTCTTCTTTTCTTCTTGCGTGTGAATTTAATTTTATTTACATTTTCTTGCTGACCTGTATTTTATTTCTATTTAATGCTGATGTTAACTGGCTGGCTGGCTCCGCTAGCCCCTATGATTATTCTAGGCAGCTAGTACTCTAATTTCGTTTTGATATTTTCATTCAACATTGTAATTTTTTTTAGCAAGAGTGAGTACAAATAAAGATTGATTGATTGATTGATTGATTGATTGGGATTATACAGTTTTGACGCGCGTCACGTGATTCGTTCTGGTCCAATAGAAGACTGCATTTAAGTTTAGGGCAAGAGAAGATGATTGCCAATGAATGTTTGAGTTGGTAGTTAATGAGTTCCTTAGTCATAAAATATATAAGTTTGTTTCCCCATTTCAAATCACGTGATCTTTTCAAGATAATTTTTTTCTTTTATTTCGTGGGAAGCCGTTCTATCAAGTACCATCACTCTGATTAACCGCTGTTTTTGTTGGCTGTTTATTTTAACACCGTTGCTCGTATTAGGTGTTTGATTTAACCTTCGGACGTACAAGGTTAGTGGCCGGGAAAAGGGTGGCTAATATTTGCCTGCCCCTCTAGATTTTTTTCATAAAGTTTGCAATATGGTTTTATCCCCATGACAGTTGAACGCTTGTTGTTGCTGTTGTTGTTGTCGTTGTTGTTGTTGTTGTTGTTGTTGCTGTTATCGCTGTTTTTGTTGTCTTTGTGGACGACCCAGAGGATTATATCAAGTCAAAGCTGTAAAATGTATCTTAGTTCATAATTCCTTCCTCTGACTTGTGTCCCAGACACTTGCTCTTCTTTAAAATCTGACTGATCTTACGAATACCCTGCGGGCATCTCATCTGCTTATCTTGCTGACCCTCGGCTGTACATTCCACGTTTCTGGGCCAGTCACAAACCTTATTAACAGGGCTGAAATAGAGTCCCTCGGGACAATGTTTCCAGTACGTTATACCATTAGCGCAGTGGTAGAAGCTGTTACAATCTTTTGGATCAGAGTAATATCCAGATGGTTTTTCATTGCAGAATGTCATGTCCCCTTCTGAAAGCAAAACGTATTTTGACATGTGTAATGTTTCTATAAACTTCAGAACACATGCTAGTTTTCATAACTGACTAAAGCTGATTACCTTATGTGGTTTTGTATCCTTTGAACTTACTGCTGGAAGGATTTATGCGAATTTAAAATCTTCTTTTCGTTTTCCCCCAACTCTTGCACATTATCATCAATTTACTAGTACGTGTACTCTCCAAAAAAAAAAAGCCAATCACAAAAACGGATTCATGACAGACATAGAGCCGGTTTTGAACTTCCATCACAAAGAGGAAGGACTTAAGAGTTAAGAATTTGCTAGCAAAACAAAACGGATCGGATTTCGTGTAACAACTTATCATGATTGTTTTGTTTTTCTTGTGGTTGCACGTAATAGAGACATTACGTTTAATCGATATTAGGTCAAACATTGTTTGCCCGTTTCGAAACTGAATCAATTATGTTTGAAAAACAAGATGTTAAACAATAAATGCAAAATTTTGAATGAACATGAACATGTTGTACTAATTTAGAAGTGGCACACGGAGTTTATGCAAGCTTTTTTATTCCTTTACAACCGGTCTTATTACTGGGCTTACCTCCAGGAGGCTTGGAAGAGGGAGCTGTCGAAGAAGAAGCGGGACTTGTGCTGCTCAGTGTTGTAGAGGGTACAGGGCTTGTTGGGGGCGTACTGCCACCTGTGGATGTGCTGCCTCCTGAGGTAGGCTGGGTTGTTGGTGGGACTGTGCTCCCTGATGGAGTGCTGCTGTCTGTAGGTGATGTTGTCTGGGCACTTCCCGTTGAGCTTGGAGTTGGTGTTGTCTGGGAAGCCCCTGTTGAGCTTGGAGCTGGCGCACTAGTTGGACCAACAGCTATAAATTTATCGTTTGAAAATTGAAACAAGTGAAAATAAAATATATAAAAAGAAAGAGAGAAAGAAATGAAGCACCTCTTCACAACAAGCTAGTGGTGAATCCCATCGTATCTAGTTTCCTCAATATTGGGGCTAGGACTGTTCTGCTGCTTCTAAAGGCACTCAAACTTTCCTCAGGAAAATACACAGAAGAGGGGTGTAGGCGCCTTAACCTAGATCGTATTCGCGGGGCTGAGTAAAAAGAGAGCAACGAAAGGAAGAAGAGGAGAAAGGTCCTAACGGGACAAAGAAAGAAGAAAGAAGACAAGAACCAGCAAGCAGAGGGTGTTACCTATGCTGCTGGAGCATTTTAAGACACCTGCTTTGCTCAGAGATTGAACAGAGGCTTTTGAAACCCAAGTGCAACTTTTAGATGCATTTTCCCGTCAAACTGCATTTTGATAGAATTCCAAGAAGCTCAACATGTGTAGTTCAAAAACTATTCAAGATAATTTCATGCAATTTTCTGTAGAAAATCTTGAATGGTGCTTCTGTGCAATAAACCTAAAACAAAGTACAAAGGTAAATTGACCATTCCATGGCAGGCATATTTTTTTCTAGAAAGGGCCCATTATTTGTTTACGTGAAAGTTTTTTTATTTATTTGGCATGGTTAAAATCATGCTATATAGAATGTTTTAGGTTCATTGCCCAGATCTATCTATGCATAAGATATCCTGAAAATTTCAGGACCACAGGAGTTTTCGTTATAAAGTTATTGCTGTTGGCGTGATGCCTGTAAAATGAGGGTCTAGTGGGCGTGCTCCTGTTGCTATGGTAACAGATGGTGTCAACAACAGTGCCAAACAATTTCTCTCAGTGAGTGTTAATTATTACTGGAGGGACTAATGAAAATGTTTCAAATAATGTTTAAACTTTCCAGTTTTAAGGGCCCATTAACCGATTCATGCGCGCGCTCGCTCACGTTGCTAAGGAGGTGAAATTTAACTTCCGGTCACTTACGTCAGCCTGAGCACGGAAAATAAAAACAACTCAAAAACTTGCAAATTCGCATACATTTTAGATGTTTTTCGTTGTGTTTCGCAAATTGCAAAGTAAAAAAAGTATAAGCAAAGACAAAATAAGAGAAAGACGGAAAAACAAGAGCAATAGAAAGAGAAAAACTAACTCCGTGTGGCTTTGTTTGATCTTACCGAAGTGCGCTGGTAGTGTAAATTGCGCACGCGCTGATAGGGTAACTTCCAATAGATATCGGGCGCACTTACGGTTTCTTTAAATGCTAAAGGAAACGCGGTTTTTCATTAAATCCAGCCTTTTTTGACGAATTTCGATTAAAGCCAACGTTGGCAACATAGCTATGCATTCCTTTTTCGAAATCATACTTTTTTCAGAAAATTACGAATTTTTCAATATTTTGAAACGCTCTCAAAATCTGACCTTTTAGAAATGAAACAAAATCGATGCATAGCGTAATGAAGATTTAAACTAAAATATTAAATCAATGAAAAAAATACCGAGAAAGCAATTTGCCTGAGAGCCTTTGCATTTTTTCTGTATTAGTCACATGACCATGGGCGTGGCCTGATGACGTCATCACTAGTGTTACTGGTCATGAAAAAGTTGAAACACATGAAATAACTCTGAACTAACTAAAAATGAGGAGGTCAGATGAGACTAAATTTTCCTTAGCAACGGCTCGAAAAGATCGGTTAATGGGCCCTTAAAGGTAAGCCTAAGGTATCATACCACCTTAATTAAGTCTAAGTTTCCTCACGGATGAAAACAAAAGCTTTCAAAATCTGAGGGACGTCTAAGACCTCTTGTACGGTCTTTTACTTTTCAGATTTCTTTTTCTCTTTTTCTGATACCAAGAGCATGATGTAAAAGCGTGCAAACTGCAGTTCTAGAGTCGCAAATAAACACTGTTACGCCTTGCTGGTTGTTTCTCCCGGAGTTAGAAAGGATTGAAATGGATCGGGTTTTTTGGAATGTCCACCCAGCTAGTCCTCAAAACCCTTTCCATCAGTGTCAGACCTTGTGTTGCTATGACATTTGTTTAACGTGTGGAGTTGCGATGGTGTAATGGTTGATGCGCCGGACTCCGTATCGAGTGGTCCGTTGCTTGAGTCCTGGCCTAAGTCATGATGTTGTACTCTTGTGCAAGACACTTTACCTCACTGTGCCTCTCTCGGCCCAGGTACATAAATGAGTACCAGCGAATTTATTGCTGAAGGGGGGAGTAGGAAGGAAGGAGGAGGGGAGGAGGAGGGGAGGAGGAAGGCGCGACGCAGACTTGACCCTTATTGACTGACAGCTTATATTAACGGCATTGCCTCTGTCACTCACGTTGCTCGGATTTTCCTGCTTGTCCATAGCATTTGAGGCTCTCTGGATTACTGTCTGCAACAGAGAAAACGATAAAAATACTAAGCGTTAAAAAGTAATGATACTTGAGGCAGGTAAAGGTGTTAAAATTAACCGACGTAGATACGGCTGCCAATTAACCTTTATCAGTCAACTAGCTCAGGAGCTAGAGGCTCCACTTGCCCTCTCACGCAAAACAACAGTTTCATTAAATGCTTATTACCTCTCTCATCAGTGAGCAATTTTACGTACCCATGCGCGTTATACGCAAGAACCCACAAGAGTTCACTAGAATGTTTAAAGGTGCACCTCCTGAAGGTGTACCTAGATCGAAAAGTACTTTGCACAGTTAAACTGTTCTCATTTGTATGACAATATAATGCAAAATCAGTATAAGGGGCAATTTCGCCCGCGGCGGGCATTTTTGTAGTTTCTGCCCGAAATTACCTTCAAATAGAAGGGAACTGATTCTGAAAGTTTATTAAGGTACCAAAACACCAAATAGATCTCAAAATGATGGCAAATGAGCAAAGAATAGCGCAAAAATTAACGAAGTTAAAAGATTGACGCGAATTACTAACGACGAACTGTATGAAATTAAAGTTATACATTTTTTATTTATTTATTTATTTGTTTATTTATTTGTTTATTTATTTATTTATTTATTTATTGAAAGTGACACATCTTAAACAAATTACACGTATCACAAATTACAAATTTAGGATTTCACCAACCCAACGGAAGAGGCCGCTTAATAAGTACAACCCTACTATTCAGCTTCACAAACCAATGCTTATGCGCCTCTTTAAGTCAAGGCATTTCACTTAAAACTTAATCTTTGAAAAATGAAAACATGCATTTATTGTTTTCTTGAAGCATCTAATGCGTTCTTAATTCCACAACCCCATTACTGCCACTTCTCGACAAAGCCAGGAGCTGCCCTTCATCTTACCGGAGCCTGTATTGTAACAAAGATTGAAAGTTTCTTCTTCCCATGGGATAATTCTCTTCCCCCAAAGATCTACCTGGTTTAAATCCGGAGTACTGTATATCAGTGGGAATGTTCTCATCATTCTTTATCCCCGGTAGGGTGGCCTGCAGTTGCTCGCCGCTTATGCTTGTGATCCTGAATTTCTTTGGGAATTTTATCTCTCCCAATCCATCGATGTTAAAATAGTTGTCATCTGTTCTTTTCATACAAACCCACTTGTTATTGTGTTCGATCTCCATACCCACTGTTACCACGCTGTTAAACAAGCAACAGAAACAACTTCATCGTCATCTTCTACTCTTGAATTTTATGCATTTTTATTTGAAAATTTAAACCTCGATAGCAGGGCAATTTCAATATATTAGCATTCTAACCTCCAAGGCTTACGGGAATAAAACAAAAGAAGTTAATTATTCATTCCTAATTCTTGATGCAATCTCTTTTGTATTATTTCCCTAAGCCTCGGAGTCAAGTTAGAATTTTAATATATCGAAATTGGCTATCTTCGTTTCACGTAAGAAAATATAGAAAAAGTTAGCTAAAGTTTTTGCACTTCCTATTAGGTTATGAAAAGAAAGTCATTCATTGCGAAATCAAAGTATGAGGCCAACAGATCTAAGAAATGTCCATTTTGAATTCCTTGTTCGATTCTGCTTTTAAAAAATATCTAGTGTAAAACTTAACTCTCGTCATATTTAGCACGCCTTTTGTACACTGTTCCCGAAAGTGTGTGCCAGTGTTTTTAATAGAAAGGAATGTGGTACTCACTTGGAGTTCCTAGCTTGTAATTTCATTGACCAGGGGTTACTTCCTGTAAAACGGAACTGGATTTTCCCATCTTTGCCAGGTACGGTAGGACACTCGACTGCTTTGAATGAGGTCTTGTACTTACCATAGCCTTCGATGTAAAGATCAAAACCGGCTGCGAGGATTGATACAAGATGACAACAAATATAAAAAGTCAAGCACGCCAATTGTTACATAAGATGATGTGAATAGTAAGTGTATTGTTATAATGGAATAACTGCAATACGTTTCTTGGTTGTTATTTCTCAACTGACAAAAGGTCATTATTTGAAAAACGTTAGTAATATCGACGTTTTCAACTTAAGATTATAACCTCCTATTTAAAAAGATACCATGCACTCAGTTAAATTTTGTACTCACGAGAAAATAATTGTGCTCTATACTAGTGCAGTATTTTTCAACAAAGGCCATCATAAATTCAAGTTTGGCATGTACTCTTATAGATATGCTAATGTTATTGCCCATTTGCATTTAAAGTTATAGAGACCAGCAATGTCTTATCAACTGCTGTAAAGTCGTGCATATGGTGGTAATAAACTGGTATGCCTTTCACTAGTTTGCAACCATTACCACAGTCAACCCACCCTGTTTACATCCTCCACACAAGTCACCAACATAGGCCTTGTAGGTGCCTTTCATGGGGGTGGGCCCCCCAGTAGAGGGGCTCGTTTGTTCTCCATTTGCCGTGATTTCAATGCACATGCCACACCCAAGTGACTTCTGGTAGTCATCCTTTCCAGCTGCAACCATGATCCAATCAGGCTGTTTGTTCAGTGGTGACGGTGGATCTAATGCGCATGCTCCACCTCCTGGATAATCTCCGTAGTAGGTGCTCTAATTGAAAGAGGGAATGATTTTTCATTTATTTATATCTTCAATTGCAGGGAAATTCAAGTTAGATCCTTAAGACGTTACATGGCACATCAACAGAGATCTTATTTTCATCTTTTTTTTTTTTTTTTGATGTTCAGAGTTTTAGGAAAAGAAACTTTACCTTATGTGTGCAGTATAAAATATGTAGAAAGAGAATATTAATTGCCAAGGACGAGGAAGAGTTCCCCATTTACTAACTATCGTAATTCGAAGTTCTTCAACAATGTGGCTGCCTGGGGATTTTTTTTTTTGTCAAATAAATTACAATATTTAGAGAGGAAGCCACATCAGCCTTAGCTGGTTTTCATGCTGGTCCTCCATCCTGGTCAAATTGGAATTTGGAGATGTTGGTTTAAGTGGAAGGAGAAAAACCAGAGCACTCAGAGAAAGACCCTCGGAGCAAGGCGAGAACCACAACAAACTCAGCCCACACATGGCCCCGGGCCGGAATCGAACCCGGGCTACATTCATGGGAAGCGAGCACTCTCACCACTGCACCATCCCTGCTCCCCTCACCCCCTACCCCCCCCCCCCCCCATGATTCTCCTCATGACTTTTTTTCCCTTTATTGTATCTCTAGTTAATAATCACATTTCTCCCTAATTCAACCAAAGAGTTCTTACATCTCCTTTCGTCACTTGGGAATATCGATTCCATATCGCTTTTACATTCTCCATGCTTGTTTCTGCCTAATAAAGAAACAACTGCAGCTAGTGAATGGTTTAAAGCAACTGAAGATAAAATGACCAAGAATAAAATAACTGAAGGCAATAAAGGATCTTCCATCTCAGCATGGTACCAAATGATGGCAAAAACTTCACCACTAGGCTTAAGGCTTCTTTTGCTCGTTGCAAAAGATATCTCCAAAGAAGATTTCAA
Source organism: Orbicella franksi (assembly GCF_964199315.1). NCBI lineage: Eukaryota > Metazoa > Cnidaria > Anthozoa > Scleractinia > Merulinidae > Orbicella > Orbicella franksi. The sequence goes on along the minus strand of NC_138148.1, from coordinate 19,088,852 downwards.
CTAAGAAATGTTTATGTGAAGAACTGCTACCATTATCTCTTTGTGTATACAATCATAGTCCCCTCTACTAACTATGACGCAATTAAATATCAGTCGCAGTTAACATCTATGATGGTGAAGTCTGCATATGAGCCAGTGGCTCATCAGGCCGGCGGATATATCCGGTTTCTGTAGCATGGAGCCACTAGGAATATTTATACTCCTCCCTTGATGGGATCCTAGTCCATCGCAGGGTTACCCCCAGCATTAAATTCGCCCGGTACCCACATATACATCCAGGTGGAGAGAGGGATTGTGAGAGTAAAGTGTCTTGCCCAAGAACACAACACAATGTCCTCGGCCACTGAAGGCTCGAACCCGGACCGCTCGATCTGGAAACGATCGCACTAACCATGAGGCCACCGCGCCTCCACAATTTCTATTATACTAATTATTTAAATTAACTCTTACCTGACTGTATGTAACATTGAAAAAAAGAAGAAAGCTTATAAGCAAAGAAAGTTGTAGAAAATTCATTCCTGAAAAGAAGGAGAGAGTTTGTTAAGATAAGCATTGTACCATTGGCTGCGTTTACCAAAACCAAAAACACTGAAGAGCCTTATGCAAAGTTGATTTCCAGGAGATTTTCGAAGTTCTAAAAGTCCGTAATGGAAAGTGATGGAAAGTGTTCTGAGCCACCTCACCTTAATACCGATTACCAAGCAAAAATAACCACCCTTCAGTCACAGAACAATAGAAACTCAAAATGACTAAATGAGTTAAGAAGAAAAATATGAGGAAATATAATTGGAGGTTGAGTTAGGGCTACCGACCAGTTGAACTAGCTTGAAGAGCGCAGCTTAGTTTGGTGTCTTTGGTGCGGTAGCCGTAATGTTGAAATATCCCGCGGGGGGCGGGGGCGGGAAGCAGAAAGTTTCTCCCGAGAGAAAAGTCGGAGATACAAGTCGGAAAATGTGAATCAAGCACCTAATTAAATCCCTTAAATACCAACCAGGGTGTTGTTTCTTTAAAAGTACCGCGGACTGTCAGCACTATTTATTATTTCTTCTAGTGCAACCCTAAAAGACACCTTGATGGATAAAAGTAGAGGCGGTTCGTCTAGAACACCCCTAAATGAAACGACGAGCATCCTCGACATGAGTAATCTTTACAGTGTTGTACACAACTTAAGGAGCTGTGAAAACAAAGCTTGAAAAAACAAATCAATCAGTCAATCAATCAATCAATCAATCAATCAATCAATCAATCAATCAAGCGGGCTTGAACATTCCGTTCCGTTCAAGCCAGAATTTTTTCAGGCGGCTGTCAGGCTTTATTTCCACAGGTGCTTACGTTAACGTTTTGTACAACACTGAGATGATCATTAGTGTCTTCACATCTTTCACTGCAGTCAATATATGATATTTCATATATTCATTTGCAATATTAACCCAAGAAGTCGACGGTTGCGTTGGAAAAGTAGTACTAGTAACAATTGCAGTTAAGGAAACATCAGCAACCCGATAAAATGATAACTTTCCTAATGACACTTGCCGATCACTTTTGGCAAACGAACTCGTTCATTTGCCATAATTCGCGGTGGAGATCTGTCGTTCTGGAAGGTTGGAAGAATTTTAGATCCGGAATATCTGCCCAGTTTACTTCAGTGTCCATGTATTCTGTTGCTTAGCTCCAATAAGAAGGTAAACGATTTTAGTCTCGAGTTCTTGCATTAATATCATTGCATAGAATGTGTAACTTACTTACTTACTTCATTTTGGGATTCTGACCAATTTAATAGACGCGGAATTGAAAAAGATTAAGAAATAAAAGTATCAACGATTCTTGTCTAACACCTAACAGTCTTATCAAGTAAACTATGCGAGATTTCATCGCCTCACCTTACAGTACGTTTCCCCTTGGCTGTACTATGCTTTAAGCCTTGTGAGACAATTAATTTGTCATCTACATTTCACCATAGTTTCATTTACATTTCATTTCACCTGCATTAGGATTCATAGTAAAACAGGTGAGCCAATGGAGCTGACATCGAGGGCTGTACTACCGACAATGAAATGAACGGGTCGTCTTTAAATCGCATCAGCGCACCGGCCAAGCGACTAAAATTCATATTACGATTCAATGAACAAGCTCGAAAGATGTTACTAAAATGAAAACGGGAATTGGTGAATGCCAACTTGAAAATTATTGAGATTAATTGTTGTTAGTGCGGAATAAATTTTTTTCATCGGTGATCAGTCCAAACTTTTTAAAATGTTCTAGGCCAAAATATGTAAGAGGGAGGAGCTTTGTTGATGATAGGAAAGAAACGAAAGCCGAGAAAGCCTGTCTTGTCTCATTATTTTACTACCTGAAGCCGTAAGCAGGTAACGTAAAGAGCTTCACAGTTATTAATTGGCAATCTTGATCTTAGAGCTCTCCATTCTTATGGTCAAAAATCGAGACCTGATCGAGACGCACCTCCGTCGCTCGTTCGGTCACTGCTGACCAAAAACGCGTGGGAGTCTGGAAACAAGATTAAGGTATGAGGATCTCAAATCTCAATGGGATTAACCGTTACATGTAAAACGGATAAAAAATTTAGCCGTTAGACGTAAAACATGGGAAATTTTATCGGTTAACTGTAACAAATGTTAACCGTAAAAAAAAAAAAAAAAATTAGCCGAAAAACTTTCTCCACATCTCTAGATCTTGTCAAGAATTTTTTGTCTCATCCTGTGGTTTGGTGTTGTAGCTTACTATATTAGTCTAAAATTCTTATAATAGCAAGCTGAGTAAGTAAGTAACAACTTTAGTTTTCGAGGGTAGCACATGACAGTAAAAACTGATAAACCAGTTGCCCTCAATCTAAATGACAAATGAATAACACTAAGACAAATATAGCAAATTAAAAAATTAAAAATACTAGAAAATAAGAAAAAGTAGTACTTAAGAATTTTAATAATACTTTTAATACCTTTTCCCATGCCGGAATGGTCCTAAGGCCTTGAATATTATTTTTACAGTAATCAAAATAAATTTTAATTTTTTGAAACAATGATTAATTAATTTCCAAGATTTCTGTTAACCATAAGATAAATAAATGAACCGTTAGCCGTGAATTAAAGAAGCCAAATTATTAACTGGTAGCCGTAAAAGCTATAGCTACCTCTTGATTGGGACCCCTCAGGTATTGCGGTAAGTATAAGCAGAGTTGGTTCTGTCACATAATCGTTAACCTAGAAGACTCCAGACAGCTAGACTCGATGAATAGAAGGATTACATCTAAGATTCACACTGACTGCTAAGAAAAAGGACTTACAAAGATTTGGTTACAGTTTTAAAACTTTAATCTGAATGAACATTTCATAAACCAAGTTTTTCGCGAACTTTGACTGGTTCTTACTTATGATCTATTGCAAGACAGAATTATAAATGAAGTCATTAAGATTTTTTTTGTTTTATATATAAAACAAATAGATTCCAAGTTACCGTTCGTCTGTCCCTTAATAGATCGCATCAGTAACAATAGTAGCTAATTGACACACTCAGCCTAAAGGCTCGTGTGTCTCTTTTTTGTTCTTACCACTGACATTTTGACGTCAACTTCCCGCTTGACGTCTTGTGTGATCTGTTACTGAACAGACGCACGGCAGCATGGAATCTATTCGTTGAATTTTTCATTAATTTGAAATGGTCCACACAATTCTTTGAATAACTAGTTAATTTTTCCTTTTCTTTTTCTCTTGTCTCATATCGTAGGAATAATTCTCCTACAAAAACAAGAAAACAACAACAACAAAAAAACTAAAACAAAAAACAACATCAACAACAACAACTGAAAGAAAAAAAATTGTTTGGGTCTGGGCAAGTTGTCTAGCTACACAACAAGAGCTTTTCCCGGTACCGACAAGGAGTATTTCTCATAAAGTTCCCCGGGCCCTGGATGGGATGCTAGTCCGCCGGAATTACGGTAGTTTCGCCCCAGGTCCGTTTCGTCCCAAGTCGTTTAGCCCCAACTCAAAGTCGTTTCGTCCCGACCTAAAGTTAGTTCGCCCGAAGTTTTTTCATAC
>NC_138148.1:19062300-19079800 GCF_964199315.1 Orbicella franksi | reverse complement strand
TGCTACAAATGTAAATCATACTACCATCATTTAAAGAGCATTGAAATTACGGTAGCCATCAAACCTTGTTGCTGCCTTGAAGTACATATAACTCATTCCAAATATTCGGAAACTGCATATTATGTGATCCCAAATGTCATAGACACTTTGTAATGAATTATGTACGGTGTAGACTCCGTACTTTGACTGGCCTAAAGTGCTAAAGTCACTCAAAGACTTTCAAGGGATAATATTTTCAAAAAAAAAAAAATGTTTTCATGCCAAATTAGTGATTACTATTTTATGGGCATTTTCCAAAAAAAAAAAAAAAATTTCCAAAACTTCAGACCTACATGTATGCGAGTTACACGTATCCACAAAAAATATTTCTAAAATAAGGAAACAGTCTGCAAATTGACATGGGCCAAAATTTTGGAATGCGTCAAATGCAGCAAGTTGTAACAGTGGCAGTCTCGTCTGCAGACTAAGGTTCTCATGCTTTAAGTATTGGCTTCTATTTTCTTTCAATGACTGTGTGCATCCTCTAAAGCTTCGGCTAAATTATCAAATTTCAGAAATATTAACCCTCCACAATATTGAAAGAATATGTTTACTACAAGGATTTTATATAAATGCCAGGGACACATTAAGTAGGATATTAAATCAGAGCTCAAAAAACGTTTCGTCAAATAAAGTATACTGATCAAATAAAGTATGTATTGTATGTATTTATTAATTACTATTTTTTGATTTTATTTTTTAGCCTTTAGTTGCAACTTTGATACATCCATGTGTGGTTTTGTCCAGGACAGTAATGATAACTTTGACTGGACGCGACATCAGGGAAGCACTACTTCTAGTGGTACTGGACCATCTGCTGACCACACCACAGGAAATGGTATGGACATAGACCTTTCTTGATTACATCTTCCTCCTTTACTTCATTTGAAAACAGGAAGTGATCTTATTTATTGTTAAAAGGTGGAATTTTATACCCAAGGAGGGGATCTAGTAATAAATGTAATGAGGTAAAAACTACTTTTTTAACAGAGGTCGTGATTTTGTTTTCGTAAATATACAAATAGAAGGATGCTCTTTCATACTCAATAGATTGATAGTACATGTATAAACACTCTAATTTATGTAAGTTGATATAAAGTTTGGCATGCAGCAACAAGAAAATGGAAGAGCAAATCTTTCAAATGAGAGTACTTACATAGCAATGACTACACATCGTGATCACATATACATGAACAATGTCACAACTGCACAAAAAAACAACTTGAAAGGCTAAATCTGTAATCTGACTCAGTTGACTGAGTTGATGAAAATTGAAAATTGGCCTGGTGCCCCCCCCCCCCCCTCCCCCCTCCTCCCACCCACTCCCTGGAAAAGTCCTGACTGTCCTATAAAGTCTAATTTCGTGGGATTTCCAGAGACAAATTTGTGGAAAAAACAGCTGATTTCGCAGGAAATTCACGGGAATTTTCGGCCTCGTTTGGACTGTAGTACATGTTTGTATTTGCTTGATGACAAGGTTCTTTTTAACAGAAATCATCATTTGCTCTTTTAACAACAATGCGCTCAAGAAATGCGTCAATGGCAAAACTTTTTATATCGTGGTCACAGTGAGTGCCCAGTAGTTTTTGGATGTTGTTTACTCGTTGCAGTGATGAAGTTTCACGATAAAAATTAATTTGCAAGTTTATGGCTACTAAATAGCCCCAACAGGTGGTTGGTGATGCCAACAATCACATTGTTGTATATCATCAACTGACAAACCACAACATTGACTGGGACTCTGCTCAGTGCTTAACCTACAGCACAAACTGTTTTCAACAACTGACTCTGGAGAGCTTGTACACTAACCTAGAACAAACGCCTCTTAACAGATGTCAACAACTACCGGCGCCTTACAAACGATGTATCCATGACGGAAACAAAACCTACAAATGGACTTCCAACAGACCGACTTAATTTGACTAACAATAGACGGACCAAAAACCAACCAATTTGACTAACAATTGACGGATTGAAACTGACCAATGACTGATGACAAACTTTATACGAGTCTTTGAGCCAATACCGTCATGGCTAAACTGACCAATCACGTTCAACAGACCAGACTGATAACATCTTCAACTGACAAACACTATTCACTTGACTCTGAAGATCACTTCCACTCAGGTTGTCAAAATGCCATTCACCAGTAACAGTTCTTTTCACAACTACCCTCACCCGGACGATCACACTATACAAACTAAAGTCTATGCTAGATTTGAATAGGACAGGATTAAATAGGTAAAGTCTGCATGCGAGGCAAGTGGCCCATCAGGCCGAAGCTTATCCCGGTTTCTGTAGCATGAAGCGACTAGGAGTATTTCTACTCCCCTCTGGATGGGATGCTAGTCCATCGCAGGGTTACCTCCAGCATTAAGTTCGCCGGTACCCATTTATACACCTGGGTGGAGAGAGGCACTGTGAGAGTAAAGTGTCTTGCCCAAGAACACAACACAATGTCCCCGGCTAGGGCTCGAACCCGGACCGCTTGATCCGGAGACAAGGGCACTAACCATGAGGCCACCGGATTAAATGCAATATAGAAAATAAATGAATGCCAAATTCTTTCAGTCGTTTAACAAATGCCAGTGAGAATTTCCCCACATGAGTTTTCAGAGACAGAAGTGTGAAATATTTAATTTCCACTTGCCTACCTCTACAGGATATTACATGTACATAGAAACATCATCTCCTCGACAGACAGGTGACTATGCAAGACTAAACAGCCCCAAGCTGCAATTCAGCGGGAACATGTGTCTCCAGTTCTACTATCACATGTATGGTGCAAACATGGGGACATTAACTGTGAAATTAAATGGAATCAAATTGTTCAACGCAAGGGGGGATCAAGGCAATTTGTGGTTGGGAGCGGCTTTTGATGTAAATTTATCAGGAATGTACACGGTAAGAGATTATCATGGCTACTGTCAGGAGGTGCCTTGTTTACTCCAACTATAAGTTCAACTTTGTTTCGTTTTCTGTGCTACAGTTTACATGTACTGGCTGGCCAAGGTGCAATGGTATTTTCTTCTCTTTTTTTTTTTGGATAGCAGCAGATATATTTGATCATTGCAACACTTACATGACATCAAACTTATATTACATAATATTTACTAACATTACTTATTATCTACTTGGATAGAAATTGAGAGCAAATAGTCTTGACGAATCATTTTAGTAAAAATCTACTTGTCCTGACAAGCTAAACTTTTATTATTTAATTAAATCCTCTTCACAGACACTTTAAATATGCAAAGAAGTGGCTGCCATTTTGTTAACAAAGTGTTTCGCGTACTGTTTGGCTACTGAGTACATGTATCTACAACAGAACTAGATACATATACATGTATTACAGCTGTAAGTTCAGCAGCCAATGAATGATTTGCTAGTAATTGGATACTCATGTTTGCGCAAAGAACTCTGGGATCGTCAGGGGGCAAACATTGCTAGTCGCTAGAAGGAATTGTATAGCGAAAAGTTGTTTTGAGGTACAAAAAAACCATTTTGGAGTGAGATCAACACTTTTTCGCTGTTGTTGGATAGTGTTGATATGTGGAAAATTTATGTGTTATTCAATAATTAATTCCCATGGCAACCCCTTTCTTGGTTGAGAGTTGGTTACATGTAACTCTTCAATTGCACAGTCCCATGAGTGATTTTGATATTTTGGTAACTTTTAACTGGCTAACTGCTAATACATGTAGCCAGGGTTAACTTGTCAAGGGCTGTTATATGCCCGTTGGTAGTCAGTTGGTCATGTAGTATTGTAATCCTACTCACAGTATTTGTTATGATATTAAACCGTCCCCAATTTCCATCTCTTGTAATGATTGCAGGTTACATTTGAAGCAACAAAGGGACTTGATTACCGAAGTGACATCGCAATAGATGACTTTATGTTGGAATCAGGATATTGTCGTTCAAGTGAGTGCATAAGAGAGTTAGTGGAACAGTTTTTGATGACTGGATTGAATATTATAACAACTATTAATAGTAAGCTAAAGGACTGGAAATTACATGTGCATGTAATAGTCTAGAAATTGAGCACTTGAAAGATGCATGCATGTAGAATGTTGTTGCTGCCCCAGCTAAATCTTCAAATTGAAGAAACATTAACCCTCCTCAATATTGAAAGAATATGTTTATTGTGCAGTACCAGAAAATATCCATACTCCCCCCACAGAAGGGATTGGAATTCCTGGGGGGTGGGGGTTCTCTAAGACCAAAAAATTTAAAGAAATGTATCAAGTTTAATTGGAATTTCCAGAAGGGTAAGGGGGCGGGGGGTCTTGGAAAAAATCCATTCCATTGGGGAGGTATGGATATTTCCTGGAACTAGATATTACAAGGGTTTTATAACGCCAGGGACAAATTTCAAAGTACTTAATAGGATATTAAATCAGGGCTCAAAAGAAAGGTTGTCAAATAAGGTATACTGATCAAAGAAAGTATGTATTGTATGTATTCATTTATTAACTATCATTTTATATTTCTATTTCTTTAGCCTTTAGTTGCAACTTTGATACATCCATGTGCGGTTTTGTCCAGGATAGTAATGATGACTTTGACTGGACGCGACATCAGGGAAGCACTCTTTCTAGTGGTACTGGACCATCTGCTGACCACACCACTGGAAATGGTATGAATATAGACCTTCCTTGATTACACCTTCCTCCTTTACTTCATTTGAATATAGGAAGTGATCTTGTTTATTGTTTTAGTGGAATTTTATACCCAAGGAGGGGATCTACATGTAATAATAAATATAATAAGGTAAAACTAGTTTTTTAACAAAGGTCATGTGATTTTGCTTTGGTTGTGAATTTACATACAAATAGAAAGATGCTCTTTCAAACTCAATAGAGTCTTTAATTCCTTCTTCATGATTGATAACATAGAAACACCATAAATGATATAAGTTGATAAGTTTGGCATGCAGCAGTGCTGAAGAAAAATGGAAGAACAAATCTTTCAATTGAGAGTACTTACATAGCAATGACTACACACCTTGATCAGATATGCATGAGCAATGGACATCACAACTACACAACAGAGCAGCATGAAAGGCTAAATCCGTAATCTGACTCAGTTGACTGTGTTGATGAAAATTGGAATTTGGCCTGGTGCTCTCCCCCCCCCCCCCCCCTACCCTCCCTCTCCCTGAAAAAGTCCTGACTGTCCTATAAAGTCTATATTGCTAGATCTGAATAGGACAGGATTAAATGCAATATAAAAAATTAATGCATGCCAAAAACGTTCAGTCATTTTTTCAAATGCTAGTGAGAATTTCCTCACATGAATTTTCAGTGACAGAAGTGTTAAATATTTAATTTCCACTTGCCTACCTCTGCAGGGTATTACATGTACATAGAAACATCATTCCCTCGACAGACAGGTGACTATGCAAAACTAAACAGCCCCAAGCTGCAATTCAGTGGGAGCATGTGTCTCCAGTTCTACTACCACATGTATGGTGCAGCCATGGGGACATTAACTGTGAATGTAAATGGAAACAATGTGTTCAACACAAGTGGGGATAAAGGCAATGAGTGGCTGAGAGCAGCTGTTAATGTAAATTTATCAGGAATGGACGTGGTAAGAGACCTACATGTATTATCCTCGCTACTGGAAGGTGTCTCGTTTACTGTATTTCAAATGTAATTGTTTAATTGTACATGTACAGTACCACTCAGAACTAAGCGAACCAAAATTCATGTTAACAAGGTGTTAATGTAAAGAGGGTAATGCTGAGTTCACTGAAATTGTCTAGCTTTCAATCTGTTGTTTATTTTGCTGACATGAATGTTGTTATTTTCATCTGATACGAAATTTTTGGTGAGTGTGAATGCCACGCTTGGCTTGAGAAAAGAGCTTATGCTGGTGAACGAGTTCAAATTTTCAGGCGAACTAGCGATGGTTTGATGCAAAAGTGTTCGAATTTTTTTGTGATCTTGTCAACATCAGAGCACCTTATTTCAGTGGAAGAGGTTCAAAGCTGTATTTTCCAACTGCTCTTGTTAATTTGTTGTGTTTTGATTTGAATTTCGCTTCTAAGTGTGGAATTACTAAACATAAATCACCCATTTGTTCTAGCTGGAGTCCTGCTTTGTTCTCCATAACAATGCATCACAAAAGGAATATTGGTTATGAATAACAAAGGCTAACACATTGGCAAAAATGCGTGTCCATAACATGTTGGCAAAAACGTGTCTCTTAATTCTGAGCGGTACTATATGCAACATGCACAACGTACTGACTCACACAGCGCTATTTTAGTAAAAATATACTTGTTGTCCTGAACTTTGTATCTAATTAAATCCTCTGCACCATCGCTTAAGATCAGAAGGCCTGTAGTGTAGCCAATCAGAGAATTACATTCCTAATAGAATGCTTACCTAGTAGATTTATGCTATTTAAAATAAACTACATGTATCTTTAAATATCAAGGCTGTGGTCTAAGAAAAATTATGATGAGCCCAAAGGTACGTACTGTAACCATGAAATCCTGGGTTCCCAGCACTTAAGCTTATATGAAAAAGAAGGATTTTCTGATTGTCCAAAGGTGAAGTTAGTCACCTGTGACACGCAGGACCTTCTAGAGCACAGCCCTGAACATGTCACTAAACATTTCCTTCGATCTTTTTGTTTTTTGTTTTTTTTTACATATGGCATTCAGAAAATGATAATACTGTATATACAAATAACAATGGATATAGAACACTTGTCTTTCAATTAATTGGTCAAGAGCCGGTTAACTCTTCAAGTACACAGTTGCTTGAGAGATTTTGATATTTTGGTAACTTTTAACTGACTAATTGCAAATAGCAAGTGCCACCATGCCATTAGTAGCCAATTTGTCTTGTAACATGGTGGTCGGTCCTACATGTATTCAAATTTTTTGTATAACGTTAAACCCTAACTTCCATCTCTTGTAATGATTGTAGGTTACATTTGAAGGCATACGGGGAGGTAGTTATGAAAGTGACATTGCAATAGATGATTTTCTGTTGGAGTCTGGATCTTGTTCTTCAAGTGAGTACTTAAAAGACTAGTGTTCAAAACTAGCGTTCATAGAGCATTTTTTGATGACTGGATTGAGTATTTGTAAATAACTAATAGTAACCTAAAGGACTGGAAATTCTAGGCTAGAAACTGAATGTAAGAAGTATAGGATGTTGCTGGGCACTGCATCCCTAAAAGCCCCAGCTAGATCATCAGAAATTCAGAAATGTGATCTTGAGACAATACTTGAGGAAACTGTTTCAATCGCTGTAACAAAGTTTTAAAAGTAAGGGTCCTGCATGTATATGTAGAAAGTCAAGGACATAAGAGACCTGTGTACAATCATCCAATGATTTTACTCAGAATTGCCATGATTGAAATTGCTAACTAGGCAAATCCCGTGGATTTTCCCGGGAAAATATGTACTAATTGCCAGTAACTTGCTCAACGTATTCCCATACAGCAGCAGGAGTTTCCCTATCAAGTTTTTTACTCATCTAGATATGAACAACCAATCCCTAGTGCACCTTTATCTCTGCTAGGCCACGGAAGCAATCATTGCATATTTTTCCATATTTGTTGGTCTTATGAATTATTGGTCCCAGATTCCCCTTTCCCCTTTGATGAAAATTACATGTAAACTGAAGAAGTTACATATTAATAAGCAGAAGTAAAATTGGACCATAACATACATGTAAAAATATTACACGTATATATGTGTATAAGGGGCCATGGTTAATTCAATATTATTGTTAATTATAATTTAATATATGCTTTTTAGCTTACTGTGTTGATCCTGGAACTCCGCTGCATGGTTCTAGGAATGTTAATAGTAGTGATGGTGGATTTCCTGACGGGACAATAGTTTCTTTTCAATGCAATGCTAACTATAAACTCAGTGGAGCTAAAAAGATTCTGTGTGCCAAGGGAAAATGGAGTGAGACAAAGTTACCTCTGTGCGTATCGCAAGGTATGTGTTTTTTCTTTTTCCTGGTACTAAATGAATTGCAGATTATGCTAACCCATTGACTCCCAGAGCTTTTTGCCAAATATGCATTTTTTAGACATTTCTAGAAATTTTCAGGCTGGATATGGACCATATTAGCTCCAATTTACTCAAAAATACATTTGCAACATGACAACATGCCTTTCTTTCCACTAGCATCGTGTTTTACGACATTTTTGCTTGGGCATGTGCAGAAATGACCTATGACTTCAGGCTTTCCTTTTTTAAAAAAAAATTTTTTTTTTTCACCTTTTCTTTTTCTTCTTTTCTTATCTTTTTGCTGCAGTAATTGACCTTCTACTGGGCTCCCTTCCAGTTCAAAAAATTCTGAGAAAGCATCATCGAAACAGGCAATTTTTTGCCATGGAGCAGCCACATGTAGTTGCAGGAAATTTTGCTCTGAGTTTTTCACTCAAATTTCTGAGCATTTTCATGCATATTTCAGGCTCCGTTGAGCCGATCACTCTGATCTGGGTATCATTGGAAAGATCTTTTCTTCCTGCAGAAGTTGAGTATAGATGATGCCAATTGTTGTCAAAGGTGATAATGTCAGAAGTGGAACAAAGGCCAAGGCTCGTCACTGCCGGTTATGGGTGACACGGGCAGCATGGGAGTCAATGGGTTAAGATTGTATGACAATTGATTTGCATTCCCAGCATCTATCATGAATAACTTGATGCATGTACTAGGTTGCTCACATGGCTGTCATTAAGTTTTAATTCACCTGTAGCCTTGATCTTCACACCCGTAGTAAACTTGCACTTGTTACCTTATGGGTGAATTGCATCAAATACAGGCCAGTTCACCCATGACATCAAGGGTCCATCAAACATACTCAGCCATAACAGGTATTATGGGTTACGGCCCTGGTTACGGCCGTGGCTGATGTTCCGCAACCCTGCCCACTATGTATTGGATCCTTTTTTTGGCAAAGGTTTATTATAGTCTGTCGAGCTCTTTAAATCTGAGAATTTTGAATCTAAATGGATTTTTCTAAACTCCTTTGACGGGATATTTATGGGTGTTGGTTTCAAGAATTTCATGTGTATGTGAGAAGTTACAACTTCCTGGGGATCTAAATGAATGAGTATCAAGACAAATCCACATGCAACGTATATAATTATTGTAGTAGATGTCATCATAAGGGTTTCAGTTTCCAAGGAAGACATTTTGCTAGGGTATAATTTGACACCCAGGCAAAAACATGCTTAATTATGACAAAAACTAATTCTCACACACAGCTGGGAGCCATGCCGGTAAATATGCTCCTGGGATTATATGTTGCAAAGAATGTCAATAACTATCAAAAATGAAAACTCACAGCCCAAGAAGGGTTTTGCTAGAATGAAAAGAGGGAACTAATTAAAATGATCTTGAGAAAGTATCAAGCTAGAATGGTGGGTGGGTGGGAGGTCAGGTAATGGTGGACAGCAACAAGAAAACTGGAAAACGACCAAGGTTCCATGTAACCTGATCTCCTGCACACTAGCCCAGAAGTGTGTGAGAAATAACGTTTCCACTTCTTTCGTTTCTTCAGCCAGTAGGAAACAAACCTTTTTTGTGTGATGAGAGATATTTTTGTTTATGAACTTGGATAATTCACTAGATTTGAATTTGACAATGAAATACTCAGTCAATTGATCAAGTGATTGATCACGTGATTGATTGACCGATCAATCGCTTACTATAGCTGATTGATTACTCAACTGGTTGATTGATCAGTTGATTGACTGATTGATTTCTCAATAATCAATTGATTGCTTTATCATCTTTTTGCAGTCTGTATCTTGCCACCACCTACATTTGCTCATGCACATGTCAGAAGCAATCCAGTGCCGAACACCAAAGGCAGCCATGTTGAGTATGCCTGTGATTTAGGTTACGTGTCTGATCACCGCCCAACTCGCCTCTTGTGTGATAAAGATCCCAAAACACTAGGATACAAATGGAGTGGCAACTTCACTTGTGAAAGTGAGTACTGTTCCATGCACCCTGATACAATAAAGTGCCTTGAGACTGGGTAATAAGCAATTTGGTTTCCCTGAGGCCTTCAATGTTGAATCCCCGAGGTAAGGCATTTTCCCATGCCTCCCAACTCAAAAATAGATCAAACTGTAAGTAATAACATGTCATTTCAATAGCAAAACTCAATGACAGATGTTTCTGTTACTTTACGGCCCGTGTTGGTTCCCCATGGAGGTGCACCGACATAGCGTCTCCACACAAAGCTCTATAAGTTTGGGTGAAACACTTCTCTGAAAAACGTACGAATGAAAAACCACACAGATCTAAATCTTGACCAGGTTGTTTGTTTTCATATGTCGAAAGATTCTTGACTTAATATATTGAATGGTTACGATTGTTATTTTTGATGGTGTGACTGTGGAAATCAGCGATAATTTGTGCTGGACTGAACAATGTCAAAGTTATTAATATATACATTGCAAGTGTGGACAGACTGACAAAGTTAATGCGTCAAGGGAGTAAAATGCATTAATGTCGTGAGCATGACCTCCAGAAGTCAAAACCTACAAGACATATTTTTATTGATCAGTTAAATGAAATGCTTTAAGCCCCAGCCAAACAATTGCAACATTTGAACGCAACATATCGCAACATTGTTGGGTGCAACATGTTGTGCACGTTTGTCACACTGTTGCGATGTGTTGCGACATGTTGGGTGTTGCAAATTGAACTAGTGCGCACGCCTTGGCGAAACATTGTTGCACGAACCTGGCCAAATGAGTAAACAATAAGGAAACTTGCACAAAGGTTGCATGAAAAATTTGACCATTTTCAAACTTGAGCTAATAACACCCACTGTAGCAACATGTCACAACAGGGTGACCAAACGCACGCAACATGTTGCACCCAACAATCTTGCGATATGTTGGGTTGAAATGTTGCAATCGTTTGGCTTGGGCAGCGAGTCCGCGAGATGGTCTGCGAGCGAAACGATCCGGCAGGAAGAGTCTGGTGAAGGGCGTCAAATTAGTCTCCTCGCGACTTTGCTGCTCGCACCAGTGCTGGCTGGACTTTTAAGTGCACTGATGCTACAGGTACATTGTGTAAAAGTAGTGTTGTAATATGCCATGCATGCGCAAGGCTGTGATGCCAAAATGAAAAGTCTGGCAGACTTTTTGAAATTCTATGCCATTCTTGTCGTGGAAAAATTGCTAAAACTAGTTGCAATTTGCTCTTCCATCAATAATTCACGGAATATCTTCACTTTGGTGTTCTAAGAGCCTTTTATGAATGACCAAAGGTAATAATTAAAATAATCATTAAAGATTATTGATATTGCACCTTTTAACATGCAATGATCAGTGGCACGTTACATCACAAATTCTGAAAATTATATCAAATTTTTAAAAGCTAGTTTAAGAAGGTATGGTTTGCATTAGGATTTAAACTGTTGATCTATGTTTGATTTCCTCAACGAGATGGGTAAGGCATTCTACAATGTGGGAACAGCAACAGAAAAAGATCTGTCTCGAAAAGATGTCGACATCTTCCCACGAGGGAAATCAAGAAGTAGTCTATCGGTTGATTGCAGCTGATAGATGGATTGTTTCCTAACTGAAATGAAATCACTGTGGGTGACTGACCAAGCAAAGATTTAAAACGATTAAAAGTATTTTAAAAGAAATAAGAAATCTCACTGGCAGCCATTGAAGTTCATGGCTGAACTTAGATGAAAATATAACAAGTCTAGCTGCAGCGTTCTGGACTCTTTACAACTTAGAAATCTCAGTGTTTGGAAGTCCGTGCAGTAGACTGTTACTATAATCCAGTTGGCTTGTTATAAAAGTATGCACCAAAATTAGGTGACTTTTCTGGGCTAAATACCTCCGGATATGTCAGATATTAGTGCCATTTTTTACTGCTTGCTAGTATAGTGCACAGTGTATGTGGACTTGATAACAGTGGTGTTCTGACTGTAGCTTTCTGTTTTGTTTTAAACAGAAGTCAGGTGTAGCCCTCCTCCACCTCTAAGTACAGGGCATGGAAATGTTAACATTTCGACCTCTGACTCAACTACTGAAGCATCATATTATTGCAACCCTGGCTATGTGATGTTTGATTTCAAAGGGGAGATCGTAGACAAGTTTGTGATGAAGTGTGATCTAAGTGGTAGCTGGTCGTCGAACAGCCCTACTTGTTGTGAGTTGCGTTTAAAGTTCAGCACTTCATAAAGTCAAAAAAATGAAATCGTGACGCAGTGGTTTGGGAGTTGGAGCAATCAAATCCTTCTCCCTGCCTCTACATGTAGAAGGATTTGAGTTTGGTGATCCCAAATTCATCTCCCCCATGCAGTGTAAATATCTAACTGGTAACTGAGAGGTTTCAAGTTCAAATTCTGTTCCCTGCTAGCCAGAGTGTGAACAGGCTTCCTAATCGATCATTGGGCAAAGAGAAAGCGGGAAGAAAAAAAGGAGGGGAGGGGAGGATGGGAGAGAAAATGGGGAGGCCGTACAATGGGTGCTTAACGTATGGCCCTCAAAATATAACAACACACAAGAACAAAGCCATAAAGGTGTTTCTTATGACATCCGTTTACAGAATTTCTCAGCTATTCATTTTCTTGGGAAGTCTTAGGCATGTGAGTGTGCTTTTAAATGCTGTTCACATCAGAAATAATCGAAAAGCTTACTACATGTATTTCAACAATGAGTCTTTGTTTGTGCCACCTACTAGTGTTGCGTTAAATTTGGCTATACCATAAACTGAAGCTGCATGTTTACTTTGTGTTTAACTAAGCTTGTTCTCTCTTACAGTGAACACTTGCTATCCACCTGATAGTTCACTTGCTCATGGCTATATTCTCTCAAGGGTTAAACAGTATATCTTTGAAGGTCAATATATTTACCCAGAAGGTACGGTGGTCACTTTTGCCTGTGATGCCCTGTACAAACTTCCAGAAAATACAGGACAGAGGACGTGTCTAAACTCTGGGTTATGGTCTGGAAGACGTCCTCACTGTGGTATGTCAGCTTTGCATGTACAGTGTATGCAGTGTCAATTTATATGATATGATTCAAATATGCCAAATTATTCCCAAATGTTTATTTTTTTATGTTTTTTATGTTTTTATTTTTTAGTTTTTATTGCAATAACATTAAATTACATACAAAAATTTCGATTGGTTCTTGCTTACAATCTATTACAGGACAGATGCATAGATGACTTTGCTAGCAATTTTTTTTTCGTTTTTTTTTATTATTATTATGTAATATAAGTAGATTCCATGTTGCCGTGCTTCTGTTCAGTAATAGATCACAGAAGATGTCAAGTTGTGATAAGAACATCAGTGACGCACTGGCCTAACGGCCCTGGACACATTTTGATGTCATCTGTGATATACATGTGTTACTGGAATACACAACATGGAATCTATTTGTGAAATATACTAAGTACAGTTCTGAGTTGCTCAATTCACCCTCAAGCTATTTTGATAGTATGTGATGAACCTTGTGTACCCGACCACCACAGCTCTTCCTAAGACCTTTATTTAATACTTGTTACATGTACATGTACTTGTGGAATTTGTTGGTGAAGTACACCATCAGCATTCTTGGTGGTGAATAACTCTTATGCATGATGATATCAGAATAGCAAAAATCACCGCCAAGCATCGGTTTCAAAATGGTAATTGAACATTTTTATCATGAGCAAATTTCCAAAGCAGCAGAGCTGAACCACATAAAAACAATTTCGTACAAACGTGGCTTGGTGGTGAATTTTGAGCATGTGACGTAATCATGGGATAAGATCTTTTCAACTGTACATGTAGTTTGATGCAACTACAAAGTATTACTGACAGTGTGCTATTAGTATAGGTATTTCTTACATGTAATTGTAAATAATTATGTCAAAAAGCTCAGACTTAATAATTTGAAGGCTAGTGAACTTTTGCTACTTAAATGTACATACTACATGTAAAGATGTGTATTTTTGTCTCATAATAGTTCGAAGCGCTTGTAGAGACCCCGGTGGCATATCAAATGGCTATGGTACATCGAACAACACCGATTCGTCACAATTCCCTATATGGACAGTGGTGACTTTTCAATGCAATACTGGTTATAAGCTAGTGGGCTCAAGGCAGCGCCAGTGCAGGGCAGATGGGAATTGGTCCGAGAGACAAAATCCAACATGTGAAGGTAAGAAACATGATTATAACACTCTTTCATTTGCATTTAAAGATGATTTCCAGTCCGTACTGCGCACACTCGAGGGTTTGTTTACGTTTTTTTGTTTTGTTTCATGTAAGACATCACGAAATATTAACATTTCGCAACTACTTACATGAAGTAAATTCAAAGTTTCATGTCAACCACCATTATGGCTGCGAAGCTCTATGTTTTGTTCTTTCTCATATCACTTGATGAAAGAACTTTGCAGCTGTAAAAATCATTGAAGCTGTTGGAAAAAGAATTTGAAAGGCCTGAAAGATATAAGGTATGTACATGTGGCTTGTGACAAATAACATCGATTCACATTCCATCAAGTGAGGCTTATGATGTTTGCAAACATAAGGGTGCTGAGACTTTCCAGTACGGACTGGAATTAAGCTGCAGTGAAGACAGTATAAACATGCTTTTGTCCCTTTCACGCACACGTGTTTCCAACAAGACCTATCCCATAGTACTTGTCATATTCAGCCACAGGCAGCCCAACAGACACTACAGAACACACCATTGTTTACGTACATGTGTGTGAGTGAGCTCATGGAATGTTTAAGGTTCCTCGATACAGTCGTGCTAAACCATACCAAACATTTTCAATGAGCTTTTTAAAAGGCTTCCCTTGCTAATTAATAGTGGTAACAGGACTGAGTGGTGTCCAATTCGGTCTGTGATCATACGAGTGATGAACAAAATCGAACGACCGTGAAATGGGAGTCCGATTTGTTTAATCTCAGGTATGACGAATGGTTTGGATAATAGCAATGATGATATATACCTTTAAAGAAACACATGTCACTCTCAAGTTTAGAATTGAACAGATAGTTTTAACTTAACGTGCGTTAATGTGGCTTCAATATGGGCTTCTCCCATAATACAGTATGTATAGTGCTGTTTTGATGTCGAGAGCAAACTCCACAAGTTAAACACTTTAATTTCAAACTTTCTGTTTAATTTTTGTATTACTATTGCAGTTGTCTTAATTACTGGCACTGTTATTGTTATTTGTCACTGTTTATATCCTGGCGTACACTTTGTTCCTCACTGCAGATGGCAAAAGCACCGGCTGAAACATGTTTGTTAAACTTGAGAGTGCTGTGTTTTTCTTTGATCTTGATGTAGTCCACTAAGTATTTTGTATTTTTTCCAATAGTGATTACAACCTCATTTCTCTTTGTAGCGTGATCTGAAGTACATGTAGACTAAGAGTTTCGTAATGTACATGCTACACTACCCAACCCACTTTTTTCTTGGAAGCCTCTCTCCACAGCCAGAGGCATGCAAGAAAGTAACACTACTATACTATGCATTTTTGTTGAAATTATGGCGTTTTTCCAAGTCGCATTGTTGTTCAGGTTACTGAACTGCGAATTATTCTCCTTAAAATGTTTAACAGTGATTGGTCCGAGTGGGGTACAATTCAAGGGGTAATTGGGCGAGTTATTTCAGAGTACAATTCAGGGGGTAATCGCGCGAGTTCTCTCCATATCGCTGATATGAAATTGCGAGCTAATTGACTAATTAATAGTAGGGAAAAAAAACTTGGAAAGTCAGCTTCTTTTGGGCGTAAAAGTGGGTAGTAACTTCCATCAATTTTGCACACAGTGCACATTTTCCAACATTGGTTAGGGTGGATGGGGGATACGGGATCCAGCTCAAGTGTCCCAACTACTCTTGTCTGGGATTGTAGATACACCGCAGGGAGAATTCTAGAACAACTCAAAACCAAACCAAACAAATACAAAATCACCAACGAGAAAAATAGTTTAGTATTATCCCGGCAATTCTTCCAACTGAACGAGGGTACTGATGACATCTTGAATTTCAAATGACTGCAGTGATCGAAAGGTAGAAAATTCTTTTGCAGCATCTACTTTGAAATGCAAAAAACCCCAACATCTTGACCATGGCAGATATGATTCTAATGGTAGAACCTCCTATAAGCTGAATGAAGTTATTACCGCGGTGTGTAACCCTGGCTTTTATTTGTGGGGGGAGGCGACAAAAACGTGCTGCGGTTTGGACGATGGCGCAAGCGCATGGCTTCCTAAGAGTTGGCAGTGTTCAGATTCCATGGGTCAGGTCTCTGACACTCATGTCACTCAGTGTCTAAAGCCCGACATGTACGATGAAAAGTGCACAGAGATTGGACGTCATGCAGTTATCCTCAACGATAAGATGTCCTGTCAAGCCGCAAGTGAAGGTAGGTAGCACTTGCTGTCAAATTCAGGGTTATTGCCTATTTCCTTCGTGGCTGTTAAGCTTAGTTTTCACTATAGCGGCGCAAGCACAAGCACAAGCACAAGCGCAAGCACAAGCGCAAGCACAAGCGCAAGCGCAAGCGCAAGCGCAAGCGCAAGCGCAAGCGCAAGCGCAAGCGCAAGCGCAAGCGCAAGCGCAAGCGCAAGCGCAAGCGCAAGCGCAAGCGAAAGCACAAGCGTAAGCACAAACGCAAGCAATAGGGATGACCCAAGTGAAAACGACATTCGACGCGAACACAAGCACAAGCAAAATCATCGGAACCTTCCAAACTGTTTAGGCGCGAGGTAATCTGGATCCAGTGTTTCATTGGCAAAACATAACCACGTATGCTAAATATGCTCGTGCTTGTGTAATGCCTGAGCGGTGTTTCGTTTTCACTTGTAGCGAAACGCAAGCATAAGCGCAAGCATAAGAAAAAGGAAAAATTTTGATCCTTGTGCTTGTGCTTCCGCTTGTGCTTATGCCTGCGTCAAGGCGTTTTCACGGTAAAATAAGGATTCTTGTGTTTGCGCTTGCGTCGCTAGTGAAACATAGGCTTTAGCTCCAGTTACGGCGGATGCCTTATGATCAGGACTATGACAAGTAGGTGAGGTGTGCGGGCCGAGTGGTTTAGGCGCTAGAGATTTTATTTGTAGCGATTCCTGTTTGAAACCTTCCATCTTCGCACTAAGCTCTAACTTCCGGCTCTGGACAAACCCATATATTTTAAAGGTTGAGTTTTAGATAAATGCTGCAGACAATAATTCGAGTAGCTGCGCTTATTTGATCCGACTTTATCGAATTGATTTTCATCGTTTTTTAGGGGTACTAGTATTCTTTTAGGTTCATAAACCATCAAGAGAGGTGCGGTGCCATAATAGTTATATAAACTGGAGTCCAGATCTTTCCCTGGCCGGGTTCATTGTGTTGTGTTCCTTTGCGAGGCACTTCGCCATTACGGTGCCATTCTCGACCCAGGTACAGAAATTGGCGCCGATTAGCTAACATACTATCGCGGGGGAGA
>NC_138148.1:19027300-19059800 GCF_964199315.1 Orbicella franksi | reverse complement strand
AGACACCCAAAGTGAAGAGATCGACTAAGTGAACCTATCGAACAATACCTTGTTTGTTTTGTTTTCTTAAAAGATGGGACCCCGACGGCATCTGCAAAGCGTGATAGTGAACTGGACAAAATGACAATTGTGGTTGCGACCGCGGGTTCTACCCTTGGTGCTTTGATCGTCTTGCTGACCGCCTTGGTTTGCTTTCGGCGATTTCACCGTAGTCGGCGATTCCGACGCTATTCGTTCCGGAGCCGAAGATACAGCGACGACGACAGAATTGCCATCATTGCTGCGTACACCGGTGATGTTCACTTTATTTTGCCTTCTTACGACGAAGCTATAAGTCAGGTGGAGCGGTCACCGCCACCGTTTGAATCTGTGGTGGAAGGAGCGCAAGGGAGTGGCAATGAACCGACGTCAAGTTCTGACAATGCTAGCACCAGCCAAGCTGCAGGCCTGGAGGCAATTTCTGCTCCTGAAAATACAAACAGCTCGGAGCCAGTCGGTGATTCTACGAGCATACGAGAACACGACACGATAACCGAGCAGCGACCGATTCATATCGTCAGTAATCCGCTAGCGGACACCGCAAGTGATACCAGATCAAATGCTCCAAATGCGACTGAACAGACTGCTGATGCCGCCAACGAAACAGGAGTTAATTTAGCACTAAATTGCTCCGATGAATCTATAGACACTGGCGATGCTGAGTTGTGGCCGAACCGACCACCCGATGGTCTCCCGAGCAGCTCTTCGGAAGACGATCTTACGTCGAGTCAAACTCAGCCGTTACTTGGCAACGGAAGTAGAGGAGTTATGGTGTGATTCTTGGTGACTTATCTCAACGTTACGCGCTGCAGTCTGTTTTTAGTAATTGTACGTCACCCTGAATGTTACACAATTGGAAAATCAATCTATTTCACGCGAAAAGAATTTAGAAGATGTCCGCACCCTGTTAAAATTAGGTAAAATATACACTCTCCTATGTCACTTGTAATGTTTTGGTTGTGACGCTAATTGGGAAGTCGGGGATGAAAGATTGCGTGACTAGTTTACATAGATGGTCAGTAAATATAATTTGTGGTATGAATTTCGATTAACAAGGCTACTTAGAAAATTTTCGTATGTGTTGCTGCTCCCTTTTCATAGAAATTTTGTAACTTAGCAGCGTGACAACATGTTGAGGTATGCTATCCCTGAATGTTGTCCAAGCAAAGCTTGAGTGAGGCCTATCACGCCTATAAACGAAATAAGGCACAAGTAGTGAACTCAACTATACTTCTATAAAATATTTCAAATTAGTATTTTTGATAAGAAAGTAACTTCACCTTATAGTTGTTTCGTGTTAAAGTTTGGATCCTGTTATGTTTCATTCTTTCATGCATCTCGTTTTTCTCTTCTTGACTAACAAAGTTAGACGAAAGTCGAGTGACCGACTAAATAGGTTTATTAGACTTAATTAGATTTTGTCTTTTTTAATCTTGAAACTGTTTCCTTAAGTGTCGTCAGTTATTGGGTGAGTCCAAACGTAAACTAATGTCTTGTTTGTTGTTGCTTAAAACAAAGTCGGTACACGATCTTCTTTTGTTCGCGCGTTGTGTTCGCCGTAACCCATTATACTAGATTTGATCTCAGTGCAGTATATGCTACGACAGGGTTTTTGAAACATGCTTCACCCGTCTTGATTCAATCATATTAGCATACGTCGGCCTGTGATCCATTTCCACAATTTCCCTGTAATTAGCTTCTAAGTTCACGCCTGCCACAGACCAGTGAATACAATCGAGGGGAATCGCGTGTTGGAAACCCGAATTTAGGCCCGGTCCACACTACGCCGAAGGAATTTGGAAACGGAACTTTATTTCTACGGTTAGTCCTACCGTCCACACTAATCCGTCACGA
Source organism: Orbicella franksi (assembly GCF_964199315.1). Classification (NCBI taxonomy): domain Eukaryota; kingdom Metazoa; phylum Cnidaria; class Anthozoa; order Scleractinia; family Merulinidae; genus Orbicella; species Orbicella franksi. The sequence goes on along the minus strand of NC_138148.1, from coordinate 19,057,907 downwards.
AAACGGAGCTTTTCATAAACGCTCTTCAAACCCGAGGAATTTGAAAACGCCGGCATTCCGTTTTCGTGTGAACTGAAAACATTTTGAAAACGGAGCTTTTCGAAAGCGATGACGTCATGATAATCACGTGATTCCCTGCCCTAGTTTTCGTTAAACACAAATTCGAAATGACCGGTGATTTTTTTCAAATTTCTCCGGCGTAGTGTGGACGGAAAACACTTTTATCTCCGACGTAGTGGTGACGGGGCCTTATACACTGTACTGAAATCGGCGGTAACGAGCTCATAGTAAACGAATTTTGTGACAGTCATTCAAAGACCGCTTTGTATAATACAGGATTAATAATATCAGTGTAAATAGTTCTCAAACACATTTAGCAGATAGTAGTTCGTAGCGCAAATGGGTATTTTAACGTAATCTTCAACTTATTCAACGTTCAATAAATTGTTTGCATTACAACTGTACAGAATGTAGATTCCGAATTTTTTGTTTTTCAACTTCTTTGGTCACCTGCAGTGCACTGATACAGTGATCAACACTATCAGCTTGAACTGTAAACTGGTCAAAACCATTCTCGTACCTGGTGCTGCCCGTTTTGGTATGTTTTGATACGTGGGTTAAAAGTGCCACGGTTTTGCTCCACGAGGCTACTTATTAGAACTCTTTTTGCCTAAAAATTATGCGTTGGGAAAGCTTCAGCATGGTAGAGGATGAAACATTTTCCAAATGGCATGTGCAAGAAAATGCACGAGCTAATTCAGTTTTAAGGCGCCCTCGCTTGACTATGTCCCTTGATTTCCGAATTTAAAATCATTCGAACTGCAAATTTGTAGTTGTATTCTGAAGAAATGAAATCTGTGAAGAAATATATTGGATAAATAATGTTGACGTCAACATTTTTAATCATTTCTTTAAATGCGTGGTTAATTACCCATAGTTTTCTCTCATTTCGATTCAAATAGAGACCTTTTTCCCCATTGTAAACCGCGCTAAAAAGGAAAAAACAAATTGTATCTAGTAGGCCCCACCTTAAAGCAAATTGAAATCGTTCAAGAAGTTGAGAACTAATTAACTTTGTTCATTGTGAGCTTTATTTTATTCCATAAACTGGCGATAGCCCAAAGAAACTACGACTTCAAACACAACGCACAATGAGCTATTGATAGCCACCGAACCACCACTGTGTGGTGGAGTCCTCATTCATGGTACAGGTAAACTTGGGATTTGCTGTGTGGTAAAACCCAAAGTTATCTTCACTTGACACGGAACCAACAGTTGGATCAAACTGGCAACCTTTATGGGAGCTGTCGATATGTAGAAGGTACGTGCTGATAACCTGCCAAAACCTGGCTGTCTTGCGTATGCCCATGTGACCACGAATGTTCACAAGCTCGGTCTTGAGACAAATACCTCTACCTAGGAAAGCGAAGATATCAGTCTCCGCAAACCGTCCACGGATGTAATCTTTATAATGGTTGATACCGTATTTGTCAAAACTGCAGGTAGCCCGCCAGTGGGTTGATACGTCTCTCAAAGACTTCATTCGGTCAGCTGTCAGTCGATAAAGGAACCAGTTTGGCGAATTTTCGTTGACCGGATCGTTGACTGAGAGAGGGGAGCTCCTGTTAGTTACAAAATTGAAAATGATAATCTCAATTACAGCAGCAGGAAAAATAACCTCACCGACAACTTCATTCTTAAAGTTGATGCTCAAAATGTAGACTTTTGGTCCATGCCAGTTAACTGGCCTTACTGTAGCTTTTTGGGGGGCCTGGTATTGTTTCCTTCCAGTGCTGCATTTTTTCATATATAATCGATCAGGATCGCTTCATTTGTTAGTGTCCTTTAAGATATTGTTAAGAACTGGTAGCAGTTAGGACAAACAACTGGTATTATATCATTCGATGCATTATTTTTCTTTTCTTTTTTTTTTTTTTTTTTATTGGCCAAGGGCCCACCACGTGATCTGCAAATAACTGCCTCCACACTCTTGTTGCCAGAGCCTGCGTTCTCTTATCCAGTGAAACGGTTTACAAATAATGGTCTGCTCTTGCGTAATACGGTCTAAAGTTGTTTTGCTGCAAATATTCCACTCATGCGTAATATTAACCACGCTCTTGTTTGAAAAATGGCAGATCGCTTCGCTCTAAGGAAGTGGTTTAAATATAGAAACAAACTTGGTGATTGAATGATAAGAACAATTATTGAACTCGGTTATCTCAAGATATCGTGCTTTCTCTTGCAGATAACGAATATTTTGCTCAGCCCCGTCCAATTGTTCAATATGGACTTTCAACCTTTCCTACTTTTTTTCAAATCTCAGTGCCCATACGTTATTTTTTTGTAGAAGCAACCATTTATTTGCTACTTTCTATACTTTTTTCGATATTTGCTCAACACGATATCATTCCCTAGTGTATTCCTTTCTTACTTATGGCTTTCTTGTCTGGGGAAACAGCGATGATGATAGAGATAACGCGAACTATAAAGACAATAATACCTGAAGTGCGAGAAACCCTTGTTTTTAAAACTCCAAGATATGAGAAGAGCCCATGCTGCACCAGGCTCAGTCTGCATATCACAGTACACAGTGAATCCATTCCCGGCAGCATCGTAAATCTTGTAGTAGCCACAGCTGTTGGCGCCATTTCTTAGATGATCGACGCAAGACCTTGGTTTGGCCTTTGCAGTTTTTCCTGGGCAAAGGTTTCCTTGCAAAGAAATTGAATTGCGTTGCTTGAAAATGTCTGACATTTAGGTTAGCGGAACTGCATGTGTCACAGATTTTAGCCAAATTTGCGGACGCAAGAGAATCGAAAGAGAATGGCCACCAAAATATAAAACAGTAAAGGAACATCTCAGTAATAACAAGTATAAAAGAAGGTGTGGATGAACAGAAATTGAAGAAGATTTAAAAGGATTGTTATATGGATTTTGGAAAACTATGGGCTGAAAAATTTTCAAAGTTAATCTCGTTTGATACCTATAATTATACCGCCTGGAAGACACATTTGTTTGTAATAAAGCTGTGAATCCATAAGTAATTTCTTTGCTAACATTAAGTTTCGTAGCAAAACGTAACAGAAAGACTTCACTCAGCTGCAACACAGTCTCTTTAACAGGTACGCACAAAAAGTCACGATGGATGTATATTTATTTATATAATTTAACTCTTCTCGATGTGACTAGCCTGCGTCGAAGAGAGTCTAAACCACGGTATAGTCCATATTGGGGATTTTATTTTTATGACACGTCCGGGTGCAACGCAGGCTAAATGTGACGCGCTTTAATAGATGAATTAGCAGTTATATCTGGTTACCTTGTTCACGCGGCAACTGTTTCACAAAGGCTAATTTTTCACTCAATCCACAGTAATTGGTTCTGCCGATCTCTAACAAAACCTTGGTTTCATACATACCTCTCAGATCATTATGTGTCCGCAAAAGGTGTCCACGGGAAAATATTCAGTATACATGAGATTAATAATATAATAAAGGGCCACTTACTTTACAGCTGGAATCGCCTTTCTGCCCTGCGTCCAGTTGTTTAGGATCTTTCGTGGACACGTTAGTCTTTTAAGATCAAAGCAGGGAAAAGAAATGAGTATATTGTGAATACAGTATGAATAGTTACAGTGTATTCTTTTTGAGATACTCTTTTCCGACATTCGTTTTATTGAGAAATACCTAGACTGTCTACTAGGTTAAATTATAATTTCCATATGCCTTAACACAATGTCCACTTTAGCTTATCACTCTAACAATAATCTGCCATACTTTATACAAACGAGGGAAGCCAAGGAAAACCTGATTTTCCTAATGTATTTGCCACATCAGTGGGCTAAATATCGATTAAAAATTTAGAGAATGTGATTACCGATTTTCCATGGCAAACGACGGCCAAACACAAGAGGAAAGCATGTCTTAACTGCATGATGAACTCAGTGAATCAAATCTGCTTGTTGGTGATACTACAAAAAACATTTTGTTAGTAAACTATACATGCAAACTTTGTAAATCTGCTTGAAATTTAAGTAGCCCCATCCAGGATTAAGTTTATAAGAAGATTAGACTCGGTAATGCAGAAAACATGGTAAGGGTAAAAATGATATAAAATAAAGGATTGTTTCGAAGATACTGTTACGACAATTTCCCCCAAACTGAATAATAATATCAAAGGAGAATGAACTGAATTCACGATGAGACTGAACCTGATAGACTGATTCCCGCAATATTTTTTTTGAGGTCAGTTCCACAAAAAAAGAAGTCAATACTCTAATTGTGTTGGCAAGTATTTTTCAACTCGTGATCTCGACAATACCGACAATAGAAAAGTTTGTCAGTTACGAACTGAAATAAACAGTTGACATGCAGTGATTCTCCGAGACTGCTTGCCACAAATAAAGTCGAGAGCTTGATTGCTAATTCAGCATACGTTTACAAACCCTCGTTTGCAAGGTCATTATCAAATTGCTTTATAGGGGTAACATTTCGAATTGCCCTCGTTAGTTTTACTTTAAAAAGGAAAACGCAATTGTTTTGGACTTAATTCTGGTCGGCGACTCAAAGTTGATGGCCAGAACTACCTCAGCTATACTGTTCTTTAAAACAGTTTAATGCTTCGAAATTGACACTAACCTTGTCTTAGTGGTGTCTTGCTATTATCTCCTCCGTTCTCCTCTGTTGACAATCAACTGCCAGTACTGATGTATCTCTTTAGTACAATATGCTCGCTCGTGTGGATCTGCGATAGGCTAATGTTAGTAAACATTCTCGCGAAAATCCCGTCACTTGAACATGTTCTGTCGTTTATTCTTGACCGTGACTTGGTTAGGGATCATTTGTTTCGTTATCAGCCAGTTTCTCTAAAGAGCTACTGCTAGAGAAGTATTTTTCACATTTTGATAAAATTAACGTTATGATCTGAGTGTTAGATTATTTTACTGTGCCATAAATTGTCGACGACTCAGTACGTGTACAACTGCGCATTTGAGTGTTTGGCTTCAATCCCGCTTTCTCACATGACTTTAGCGAGTGTGAAATTGGGATGTTTAGACTACGAAGACAATGAAACAATACGATGCTTTCAAGAACAGTTTTCGTGATCAACACCAGGCTGACTTTTTTATCGCGTACCATAGGATGCAACGGTTTCTTGCTGTCGTAAGACTTATCTGTATGCAGGGGAAGTTGAAAATACCGAATTAATTTAAATAATCATGGAAATAACTTAAAAAGGAAATCAAAAATAGAAAAATATTGACTCAAAACCGAGCAAATAGCAATTTGCATGCGACTTTGCAGAATATATTAAGTTGTGATTCTCTTAATCGGTACCGCAGGAATATTCATTCGTTCTTTTTTTGACATCAATTCTGGTGATCACAGATTGGAAGGAACAGGAAACGTAGTAAAACGCAGTTCAACTGTTATTTTTCGTTATAAATACATGTAGCAATATTTTCTTTTTCTCGGCGCCACAGTGAAATTTAAAGTGATATCAGATAGAAGTTGCTTTTGAAAACTTACAATGAATAAAGTAAGAATTATTTGCTAATAGAGAAAATTCAAACCTGTACCAAGTTTAGCATAGGTAATGCATTGTTTCTGCGAATCGTACTTGTCCACGGAAATTTATTGTTTTGTTCGCTTCAAATTGTAAAATGAATGGAAATGTTTGTTCGATACGCAAGATTTTTTCATTCCTAATCCACTAACCCCAGTCCCTCGGAAAAAATAAAGGCAAAAATCATACCGTTACAACTAGAACAAAAGGCCCAAAATTAATCGAAAAAAAAAGCTTTACTTTAGCTCAATGAATTGCTCAGCTCATTAGCTGGTATAAAATGCAATATTAGAGTTGTATATGTGAGCGAACCAAACACAGCAAATCTAAGAACAAAAATTATATGCAAGAAGCACGTCGAATAGTTAAGATTAAAATCCGTACATTTGTTTTCCAATTTGGAATACACTTTCCCAGTAAAACGAAAACAAATTGGCTGGTTTTGGGAAGGGTTCTCAACCCTTCACTAGTATTAAGAGTTTTTTTTTTTTCTGAGGCCCCGCATTAACTTAAGTATTACGTATGATATTAAGTAATATATATGGAAATATCAATTTCCTGATTTCATATCTCGGCTGTACTGATTCCTGTCATCTGCTGAACCTGCTATATCAATTGCGATTATAATGAACTTATTGAGCTCTATATATAAACACTAGCTATTTGCATGCTAAATATGTTGTTGCAGGAGTATTGGGCCTGCATGCGGATTTGTTTAAGCGGAATCGAATATCAAGAATATCAAGCTCTACAAATGCAAAATACAAACTAGACGCTTCGTTTCTGCCTTCCTCAGAAACGTCCATCTTGCTAGTTTTAACTAGCAAGATGGACGTCCTTACTTGGACGCTGTCTTGACAAGAGCTCAAAAGCTCTTTCTAACGTTAACGCCAAGTTGTGTTCTTTACTATATGTCTTTCAAAACAAATTAAAGCTACAATATACGTTAACATCATCCTGTTTAGGTGCCTTCGTGAGAGGTATCGATCCCCTTACAATTGCGACAGATGAATCTAAACAAAATAAATTCTTAGTTTTATCCATGCGTATTTGTCAATCTCAGTAACAAGGGTAATATATGATATAGTACAGTACATAAAGCTCTCTAGAGCCATACGTAAACTTCTAATTTAAGTCCTCTAACCAATTAGACAAATCATCACATGGTGAAATTATTATTGTCATTAAGAAGGGAAACTTTCATTTGAGGACCTATCATGGAAAACACTTGTATACGATCATTTCCCCAGTCACTAACTACAAGTTGATCATCATTGAGGAGAGCTACTCCCATTGGGCGATTGAACTGTCCCAGATCCTTGCCTTTAGAGCCGAATGAATTTAGACACGTGCCATCGAATCGGAAGAACTGCACGCGATGATTGTCAAAATCGCAAACCACGATTCTGTCTAGGTTATCCACGGTGACTCCTCTAGGGCTGTAGAGCTCTCCCTTCCTAACTCCCGGCTTTCCAACGGTGTTAAGAAACTTGCCTTTCGGGCCGAAAACTTTTACGACATTATTTCCAGTGTCCGAAACGACGAAGCGGTTTCGCACGTCGCAAAAAGTAACGGCTCTCGGGTGCTTCAATTTATTCTTCACGGTGTCTCCAAATTTGAACAGGAACATGCCATTGGGCGAGAACACTTGGATTCTGTGGTTGTTCCAGTCGGCGACTATGATTCGACCTTCACCGTCTACGGAAATACCTGACGGCCCGTCAAACTGTCCCTCCGCACTGCCTTTACGACCAATTTTTCTGATCAATTTGCCAGTTTTGGTGCTGTATACAAGGAGGCGATGGTTGTCTCTGTCAGCCACGATGACGTTTTTCTCTGTGATGTCAAAAGCAATTCCCACTGGATAGTCAAGCTCTTCGCCTCCGAAGTCCATTTTGCTCGAGCCGTTGGAGTTCAGTAAGTGCACGCAGTGTTTTTGCGTGTCAGATATAGCTATGTCCCCGGTGCTGCTTATAGCTATTCCGTGGGGCTGGGTAAACAGACCGTTGGCGCCGGAGACTGAGCCAAATGACTTGAATGGAAGCATCACTGGAGGCTTGACGATCAGCTCGAATGGACTTTCCTGTATGTGTTGGTCTCCCACTTTAACCACTAGGGTGTAGATGCCTTCCACCTTGGGAACGTACGTTACTTCGTATAGGCCATTCTCCGTGTCTTTGACTTCAGCGTCGATGACTTCTCCACAGATGGACGAGGCCTGCACTGTGACACGATCAGCGACGCTGTAACACACCTCGCCTTTCAGGTCACGAGTTGTCACGGCGAAACACGTTTCTTCTCCGACGAAAGATTTCCCGAGCCCTTCACCCTCTGCGAAACAGGAAAGTGGATCTGTGTTACTCACGACAATTTGCCCAAGGGATGCAGACTCCAGGGTGCTTACAAGCGAAGGATTGGGGATGTATTCTACGGCGGCACCCACCACTGGTCGCGTGTCGACAATTAAATCATCCATTTTCTCCAGTCGAGAAATCACGCGATCTCTCAGCATCATAATTTCGGCTGCGAATTCTCTCCTCAGAAGAGAATCCACAAACTCGAGTGAGCTGGCTGTTTGAGTATCAAGGGTCTCAAACTGTCTCTTCTGCGACAGAAGTTTGTCTTTCTTGTCGCTTCGAATATCTTCCAACACTTGAATCATCTCTTTGCCGTGATTTGTAAGGATTTGTACCAGATTGGCGACCTTTGCGTTCACTTCATTCTTCAGTGCGTCTACGCGCCTATCGATTTCTGTCATTCGTCTATCCGCGTTCTCAATTCCCGTTCGAATCTGGCGACTTTTTTCGCGGACAATGGCGGCCTTTTCTCTGATCTCGGCCTTGCCTCTGTCGCCTATTTCTTGAATGTCTTGTGTTGTGTGATACTCCTCGTCAACTATGTTGCACAAAGCGCACATGTAGACATCGCAGTCGGGACAATAAAACTCAATACCTTCTAGGTCTTTTCGTTCGTGCTCACAATAAATAGGACGTCTGTACAGCCTGTCGTAGTCGACGCTTTCAAACTCCTGCAGCTTGCGCTGCCGGTGTCTCTTCTTCACCGTCATCTGAGAGTGGGCATTCATACATGCCGAGCAAAGGTAAACGTCGCAGTCGAAACAGAACACTTCCAACATGGACATTTCTGCACAGTTGTCGCAAAGTCCTTGCTGTTCTTTCAACTTCTTAACCTTGCTAAGATCCAGGAGGCGATTCAGGTGGAGATTTGACGGCGACTCCGACACCTCGGAAGCTGGGCTCTCGACTGGTGCGGTCTCCTCTGTCAGGCAAATTGGACATCGAAATAGACGGTCGGACGCATCTTGACTCCACAGCTTCTCCAAACATTTGTAACAGAAACTATGCAAACAGACGGACAGTCGAGGATCCTTGAAAACGTCGGAACACTGTGGACACGTTATCGAGGATTCAAGGTTTTTAAGTATATTATCCACTGTGTTGTCAGCTGCAGGACCGTTTGAGTCTTTCATGTTCGTCGGCCAAGTCTGTTAACAGGTCTTGTAACTCAGAAACGCGTTGAAAATAAGTCTAGATGTTCCCCGCTAATGACACCACTGCTAACACGGTGCGAATATTTCCGTGTACCGACGTGGCGATCAAAGGCAGCTTAAGAATTACGGCTACGTATTCCCTGAGGTTGTTATCATGATATTTTATATAGATCCGTTATGGATCACGAATCACTTAGGTTGTTCAAAATAACTTCTTTTTTTTTCCTTTTTTATCGCGCAACTCGGTATTTCTTTAGCCTAGCTGACATTAAGGAATAAAATAATGCAAATAAACAAAATTGCGCCTGAAAAAAAATAGCTGCTCATAGCACATGTGGAGTCTATCGAGCTGAATTCTATGACTGAATGAGTAATCTCCCAACAAGCCGCTTTGTAAAATAGTTTACATATGTAAATTCTTGAAAGCACCCACGCAATCTTCTTGGCAGTCGATATTGTGTGACACAATGTAAAAGCATTCTAAAAACCTGCTATTTGAACTTTTTTGCCGCTTATTCTGGTCATCCTGTTTGGCTAGACACTGTGGCGTCTGTGCTTTTTCCGCTTCTGTCTTATTTTGTTTAGTTTTTGATCAGCAATCAGTAATGGATGGGCCAGCGCAAGATGTGCATAAATTTCACGCCGGGATAACACGATTCCCTCTGTATATTGGCCTTGCTTCTTCTCAGGAAAAACTACTATCGCGTGTACTAACCAATTTCCTTCGACAACAGAAAGTGAACATACCACGTAAAAACACACAGGAAGTGGGGAACTAAAAGCAATGTTGAAATTTCATCCACTCCAGAAAAATATTCTGAGAATGCATTGCTTTTTGATTCGTGCATGCAGCAGGGGGTACTATAGGATCACTTCACTCTTGCGCTCTCATTCTAATATCAATACATAGTTAATTGTCAATGTGATACAGGAGGCTTCAAGCTATAATTCTAAAATGTTTCAAATTAAACAAAAACGTATTTGTTAGAATAACTATAAATTATATTGTTACTCAACCGTGATGCCGGAACGAAACGTGACTTGCAATGATGAAGTCTGGAAAATACGTAATAACGTTTTTTTTTTGTCGTTTTGTTTTGTTTTTCAGGAGTTAAACTCCAATTGCAAATTTTCTTGGACTCATTTGTCTAATATTAACTTGGTTCCCGGCTTCGTTACAAGGTTTAGAAATCAGCTCTAAGAAAAATCGAATCATTGCACAAAAACAGAGCTTTAGTTCAAGTGTGACAAATATTGGTTGCCTGAACTGAAACGACTAAGTAAATACAATATTTGAAGCGAATGACGGAATAATAAGCAACTCTCATGATGTCATTGACAACTTGGTGTGATTACTATTTAGCTCCTAAACTGGAAATCTAACTCACGTGTAAGCCGGCACAAAACGCAACAGTGATTAACACACACGCATGAAACGTTGAGCGAGAAGTGGGTCTCTTGTTTTGGACCTACGCCGGTAAGAGAATGACATTTTGCCTCAGTGAGATAAGAGACCGTTTGTGTATTACCTTCCCCGGGAGTATGATCGGGAGTAGACAGGGGGGAACGTAAAATGTTTTTGAGACTTTTTGGAGAAGTTCTTTCTTGGATTGACAATCATAGCCTCTTGGAATGACTAATACATAAATAAAATCCCGCTAAGGGTGCATAATGTTTCTTACAATTGTTCTTGACTTACTGAGGTACTGTTATGGACTTTTAGAAAGGCGTCTTACTGACTGAGATATATACTGAATGAGAAACACGCGAAATTTTTTTCTCCAAAGAGACAGTTCATTTCTACGGGGGTACAGGTGGCTGGTGGGATTTCATTTCATTTCATTTGTTCCTCTAAGTAACGAGACGAGATCAGAGAAAAATTGGATTAAAAATCAGACAGTTCTGTGTATTTGCCCGATGAATAAAAGTATGATATTGACCTAGCGGGTGGTAGGTATTCGTAAAATATTGGTCGAGTTCCTTTTATGCAAGTTTATAAACTAGCCAAAACTAGAGGGAAACCAATATTTAAGAGTTAACAAAAAACTTAGTTATAGTGGCTCTTGTAAAACTCTGCTGATAAACTAGTGTTTCCCTGCGATCCATTGAAAAAAAAAAAGATTTCTACTTGACAACAAATTGTTTTCTGAAAGTGAATATGTGAAAGATCATATATTAATATTTGAATATATTTTTTATTTGTGCAATGATTTGAAAAAACAGCTCGCCGAAGCTAATTCGTGAGCTTTCAATATTAGCGGTCCCATATTGCAACATTCAGACCCGCTGGGAACCAATCAGAAACTTCCTTTTTATTTTGGACCAGTTCTCTATATCATGCATATAACATAATAAGCACTATTTTTGTCAGCTAGCTCAACGAGCTTCATTTTTTTTTTTTGTTATAATTTTTTGTGACGTCGTTTGTCAAATCGAGATTATAGATGTAACAATCCCTTTGTGTTTGGATTCATTGTTTCTCATCCTTAAACGACGGGAGGGAAGTATATTCAACGGTTTGTTTTAATCTCCTCCCCTTGCTGTGAGTGAAGTCTGTCGATCATGATGGACTCCTGGGACATGCTGTTAGGTAATAAATAAAGTATGGAAGGGCCAAAAGGGAGTTGGCTGAGAGTGACGTGGCTGAGGGAGGAATGGAGTGTGGGGGTTGTGGTCTCCCCCCCTCTCTCTTTCTCCCCCTCCTCCCTAATGTATCCTTTTTCTTCCCCCTTCCTTTTCACCCTATCCTCGACTAGACAGCCTGTTCACAGGCTGGAAATAAAGTAGGAGGGCTGGACACATGTTCCTTGAGGAAAATATAAATTCGGCAAAACCTCAAAAGTCATATAACCTGCGTTACATACGTAAATGGGAAAGGGGTAAGAGAGGGCGTTCCTCTACTCTCATGCCACACCCCTCCTACCTTTTTCCGTCTTGCCACTCCCCCGTTTTACGCCATATGCCTCTCGCAGAATTTTTACGCTATTATACATGCTGTCATTACAACACTTAACCACACTTCGAAGTTCCGCTTCTTGTGGAAATAAAACGTTCACAAATATATGTATAGACTACGAACAGCCTCAGAGAGGACGGACTAAGACGGACTACGACGGACTGTTACACTCATTACGTCCATGTCTAGTGGCAGATATTACAACGTTCTTGTACATATGCCTTCAGTAAATTTCGTTTTATTCTGGACATAATAACTACATCCACATCATGCATGTCAGCCCCGCTGTTCTTTACGATCTGCTCATATTATAAAAGAAAAGCAACTGTGAATGCGAGCATAAATTGCTAATAACTTGCAAAAAAGCTTAAAAAAAGAGGAAACTCAGTCAGTGATGCAAACAGTTTCATTGAAGTGAGGTATGACATGAGCACCTGGAAAAAAGTCTAAGTACGTAGGGTTTGACAGATTATGCTGGCATAATTTTGAACAAATAATAGTAGGTATAATGCCGGCTTAATACCCATATTTTACGCATAATTTGATGATGCATAAATACAACGGCCAACGACTGACGAATGGTGTACACACCATGTTTTAAGTGTACTGAGGCCACGAAACTTGATCCGTTCCACGCCTCGTTGGTCTCTTTTTTTTTTGTTTGTTTGATGCAGTTTACTGATATGTTTTCATTTTGTAACGTATTCATTTGCAACACTAAGCTTTTTTGTTTTCAATAGAACCCTAAAAACAAAACAAAACAAAACAAAACAAAAACAACAACAACAACAACAACAACAACAACAAAAACAGAAATGTTCCACCCACGGGAAAAAAAAAATAACCTCCCAAAAACAGCCACCTCTCTTCAACGGCCACTTAGTTCGGCATAATAGGCTCGTAATACCTCCAGCCGAGCATATTTTTGAGCATATGGATGACGCACCGATTAAAAAGCTACGAACATAATCCGTCTGACCCTATAACAGTTTCAAGTTTTAAAATAATGGCTAGATAATAGTTCGATAAATAAGTGTTAAATAATACCTCCAGCCGAGCGTAATTTTGAGCAGAATACCCTGGTCTCATAACCCTTTCACGGCTGACGCCGAAAAGCGAAAAAAACTCGGTTTTACGAGCATAATATGTCAAACCCTTCAACACTTTCAGCAATTAGAATTTAAAATTTGTGGTGTGACATTTCAGTCATCCGTCAACACTCTCGGGCAATAACATTCAAAAGAAAACTAGGTCTGTCAGCGTAAAATGGTCTAAAATTTTGGCAATAAAATTGACTGACGCTGAAAAATGCTAGGATCGCAGTTAATGATCATCTGTGCTTCGCCTTCATTTTTCTATGCTATAACAGGACAGCTTGTATTGACATACACTTACATCATTTTGCCGCAGTCTTGATGTTTTAGGGAGATAATAAAAATATCACAGTGCAAAAAAAATATCATGACTACACTTATTCTTCGCGTATTATGACATTTTTGAGGCTATGTAGCTCCACTGAAAGTTGCATTACCATGCGTGTTCAGTTTTTTTTCCCCTTTCTTCTTTCAATCGCGTCAGTGAGCAAACTTTAAGCTTTGCGTTCCTTACTTTGTGTTACATCAGCAAAAGGAAAGGAATCTCATGAATCTTGACAATGATAAAATAGCTTTGACATCAAAGTTCGAGCTGATTAAAAATGGATTGACAGATAAGTATGTGTTTTTCACTGGTATTTAGCAAAGGGATCTTCGAAGATTACATCATTGCTTTGGTTATGATCAGAGTATAAGGCCGGGTATTGGTTATGGAAGAGAGCTTTACATGTTCTTTAGCGGATTGAAACGATATACAGATGCAAGTGAAATGATATGCTAATCGACAATTGCTTTGTTTCTTATCACTGTTGTGTAAAATTGTTTTGTCAAGGAATACGCTCAAGATTTCAATAGATGTGACAGTTCTTGGCGCGGCGCACCAAGTTGTGTTTATTTATACCACGAGCTGTTTGGTGGTGCCTTTTTTTCCTGTTTCTTTTTTAGAGCTCTTGTGCCACGTTTATCAAAGATGTTCTGCTTCTCAAATGTCCTCGAGACAAACCTGAAACCTAAGGCCAAGAAGCGACTGCTTTGAAACCAAAAATAGCCTCGGGCTTTTTCTTGTTTATCAAGAACAGGTCAACACAATGGCAAACATGGGATAAAAGGTGTCTCAGTTGAGTAAACGCGACAAGATGTGCTCGTTTTCACAAATGTGTCAAACAATTTATTCTGTATGATTGCTTTGCTATTTTCAGTGAGTAAACAGAGAAGATCTCATGAATTCTTTGAAAGTCTAGCAGGCGTTGATTGTTTTAAAGCCGATCATCGCTTAACATAAGGACCCTGACTGGCTCAGCGGTAAATATTTGTCATAACCAGCGGTTTCTGTCTGTTGAATTTTAATTAGCAATAGCCGTTTGCGTGTCGTGAAGTTTCGAAGGTCGTTAGAGTCGAAGTTTCGAGCAAACAAGCGACAAAATGGACATCAAGACCGTAATGGAAAATCTGGAAGAACTAGTAACTTGTCATATATGCTCCAACGTCATGCGAAATCCCAAAATTGCACCTTGTCTTCACACGTTCTGCTCCGAGTGTCTCAAAGAGGTTGCCAGAAGTCGGCCATATCAGACGACCATCGCGTGTCCACTTTGCCAATACGATATTCGCAAACCAGAGGGAAACCGGTTCGATTTGTTGCCGTCAAATTTCTACATCACTCGTCTCCTTGATCTCCTCATCGCCAAAAGACGTCATTATCCCGAGGCATCCTGCGGCAACTGCCAAAAGAAGTTGATGCTCAGTGCCTTCTGTTTCGCGTGTGACACCTTTATGTGCGAGGAATGCTTCAGTGCACATAATGTCATTACGCGAAGTAACGGCCACCGCACCGTGAGCCTGGGAAAGTTCAAACTACGTGATTACGAAGACATGCTTCGACGCCCGATGCGCTGCGCTCATAAATTCAAGGAGAAAGGAGTCGTGGAGTACTTTTGTTATGATTGTGATGCCTCTGTCTGCCACATCTGCAATATCGCCATTCAACACACGCATCGCATTGTCGACCTCCACGAGGCCGCAAGCGAACAAAAGTTGAAGTTTCGGGAGATGAACACGAAACTCAAGGAGAAGATGCGGATGGTGGAACTCGGCGTTCACAACGTCGAGCATCGTTCAATGGAGGTACAGGAGCAAGTCGACTACTTGAAGAAAGACGTGACAGAAAAGATGGACAATCTCGTCTCAATTATCCGAGCTCATCAAGAAGAGATGGTTCAGACACTGGAGAACATTCGAAGAGACAAACTCGAGAACCTAACATTTCATCTGAAGCTCTTTGAATCGACGATGTCGCAGACCGAAAGCTCTTTCAACTTCATCGAAGATCTGCTTCAACGAAACATCAGCGAGGAAATTATGCATGTCAAGAACCACGTCACGTCACGCGTGGGGGAGATCACGAATCTCGAGGTGGGCACGAACCCGGCGGAAAACGAACAAGTCGGCTACGTACCGAACGCAGAAATCTTTGATGGGCTCCAAAATTCCAACCTGGGCAAAGTTGTAACTAGTCTCACGGAACCATCCTTGTCAACTGCTGAAGGAGACGGAGTGGACGACGTGTCAGCAGGGGAAGAGGCCGAGTTTACAGTGACAACTAGAAATGCCCAGGGTGAAGTTTGCTACAGCGAAATCGATCACGTGGTTGTGGAAGTGAAGTCCTCGATGTGGGGCCTCATAGAAAGCAGAGTTCGAAACTACAGAAATGGCAACTATGACGTCAGTTACCTCCCCCGCGTGCCAGGACCGCACCGAGTGCAAGTTGAAGTTGGCGGCCATCTCATCAAGGACAGCCCCTTCATGGTCGAAGTCAAGCCACCGATTCTATCCCCATTGAAGTCCTTTGGATCTCACGGCAAGGTGGATGGAAAATTCACTCAACCACACGGAGTGGCTGGATCAAGCGCTGGACAAATTGTCGTTTCTGACAGTTTGAAGCATCGTATACATGTATTCACAGCGGACGGAGGTCAGATCCTCGACTTCGGCGAAGAAGGAACGAAGGATGGCAAACTGTTCCACCCGATGTCCATAGCCTTCGACAAGAGCCAGAAGTACATACTTGTCGCAGACAGTGACAACAACAGGGTGCAGTACTTTGATGTCAAGACTGGCAAATTCGTGAAAAAGTTCGGTTCCGAGGGAAGTGGTCATTGTCAGTTCAACGGTCCGTGCGGCATATCAGTCGACCAGAAAGACCGTGTGATCGTCACTGACTGGAACAATCACCGGGTCCAGGTGTTTAGTCCTGACGGCAAATTCCTTTTCAAGTTTGGAGATGCAGGCAATGACAGACTTATCCATCCCAGGTTTGCCCTGTACCATGATTCAGAAGAGCGTTTTGTAGTCTCTGATACTGGTAACGATGTAGTGAAAATCTATGACCAGAATGGGGATCTGCTAAGAATAATCGGTAGGCCAGGCCATAAGAAAGGGGAATTTTGTGGTCCTCGAGGGCTGGCTATAGATAAAAATCAAAACATAATTGTTTGCGATTTCGAAAATCACCGTCTACAGGTTTTCAATATTAAGGGGGTTGTTCTTAACAGTTTTGGAACAAATGGGAAGGGAATCGGGCAGTTTGCATTCCCATTGAGTGTTTCAGTAGTTGGTGGGTCACGAGTTATAGTTAGTGACTGGGGAAATAATCGTATTCAGATTTTCAAATACAGAGATTCCTCGAACTAAACTAAATAGTCCTATCACGTCATATAGACAATAGTTAGAATGTGTGGCTTTGCATAAATAGCAAATTTTCATCATCCCGAAAAAATCGCTTTGCTACTCAAAGTTTTGTAGTAATTAATAAGTAGTAGTTTTGTATGTGCCATGTAGGCCACAGGAAGCGATATGGCTGGGTTACAATGACTTATAACTTTCATTTTAAATGTTATGACATAATGCCATTACCGTTACTCAGCAAGGAAAAGTGATTTACGTACAAAGTGCCCAATTCTCCCTAGGAAAACATATTCTAAACGCACGAAAACGGTAGCAAAATCGTAAAAACGTACAGAAAGTTCTAAAATCTTTAGATCTAGGAAACACGATGTAGTTAGTAAGGACAAAATTTTGGGAAATATGGCTCTTGCCTGATGCGCCTTGCTAGGTTCGCAAAGTATTGTGGTAAAATGTACAGCCGCCATCGTTTTTCCTGCGAAGGATTGAAATCACTTGCTTAGTTGTTAGCCGTCTCATTTCGAATAGCGTTTGCTCTTGACTACTCATTATAAGATACACGTAGATATATAATTATATGAGGAGTCATCCAATCATTCTCTCTCTAACCAGAGAACATATCCAATAAGTTATTGTGCCGTGCGTTTAGGTGTTGCGTGACTGATTGCGTGACAATTGAAGTAACGGCTGCGTCTCCAAAATCAAAATAGGTTTTAATCGGCAACCTTTGGGTGATCAGGTGCTTAGTTTAGTCTTAGAACAGCCATTGTAAAGCTGTTAATAATTCATGTAGATTTAGTTTTTTCCAACCCTTAACTTGCACCCGTAGGGTTTGGTACACTCTTATTTGCCCCAGACGGGGTCACGGAGATGTGCCGCGAGAGAGAGACCTCAAGTACAGTGTGGAATGTCATTATTTTGCGTCAAGGTAATTTTTATTTCTTTTACATTCCGAAAGGTATGTTTGGAAACAGTAGGTAAAAAGGAGAGAAAAATCCAAATGACTTTATTTGGCAAGAGGTCGATTTCCCTGGTTTGCTACAGATATTGAGCTAAGTATTCCATTGGCTTTTCAAATTCTTGAGGTCGTTATAATACATATATGCACTAAGAGGTCAACTTTGCCCATTACAGACAGGCTGTATGATATATAGATTTAACCAAGCCTAAAAGCGGAGCTACTGATTGCAATAATTGTCCATAATAGAAAAAAAAGGATTTGTTTTTCTTGGATCAGAAACTCAACAAATAATCAACTGTGAGCACGTAATTGTTCAGTGTGTGGTTTCGCTAGTTTTTCCAGTTAAATTTTAACAAATTGTACTCAATAGGCGTAACCAATTTTTCCAAGATTGTAGAACTGAATTACGTACGCAATATATCAGGGACTTTCCAACGGAAGATTGTGCAAGGAATTTGTTGGCAAATAAGTCAACGTAGAAACGAAAAGGGATGTTTAAAGATACTGTAAACAACATTTTTCTTTGCCTACAGACTACTTGTTTATTTTTTAAAATGACTTAGATACGAAAGATGCAAATTTCACCATAGTAGCACTCGGCTTTAGTTCCCCGTACATTCACAGAGCGACTCCAATCTCGTTCCTCGAGTCTTCGATCGTTCCCAACAGCGCATGCTGGTTGACGAAACGAGTGACTCTCGAAGTTCCGTTAGATTTCGATTGGTTTTAAAAACAATGGAAATGGGCGGAAGTAAAACTCTAGTATGTCGATTGAGCCACGTGTTTGTCAACTAGACATGCGCAATTCAATCGGAAGTCCGATATTTTCGGACTTCAAATCGGATCTTTCCAGGGTCTCTTGTTTCTAGACGTTGTCCATGCTCCTCAAGGAACTCGTCCGTTACAATTCAACTTGTATTCTCATTGTATTCCTTCGTGCTCGGCTAGAAGAGAATAAGATAGGACGGGATAACCTTTAATTAAAAGCGATGGTTCGTTAAAACTTGAAGCTTCTGGCTATCGTCTATGAAAAATGAATTTGAATAGCAAATAAATACATACTTTTTTACAGGTACATACAAGCGGTACCACTTCACCTCTTTTCCCGCACATTGCTATTCCCTCCCCTTGGTTCCGTTCTTTGTTCTCCCCGTGCTTTTCATATTTATCTCCCCGATCATTTTCTTCTGTTTCCATTGCATTCTAGCATTCCGTCCCCACTGGGTTAACTTTGGGTTCCTCGTGTACTCGCTGTGAGTTTCCCATTAGATTTTGGTGGTCTGCAACACCATCCCTCACGGTGCTTTTCCCTTCGGAGTTTGCTATAAGGAACTCCGCTTGCTCTCACATTTGTTCGTGTTGAGTTCTTCCTAGGTTCCCAGTGCATTCGTTACGTATTCCCTCACTACTTCTCTCCTACATGTTACGTTCCCTGTGTATTTCCAGGTGTGTTCTTCCATGTGCAACTCTGCGCTCCTCCATTGGTTTACCTTTGGTTTCCCTGCCGATGTTCCCTTGCATAAGCTGTTCGCTTCCCCTGTCAGTGTTTGCTCTTCGTTGCAACTCGCGCTCCCTCGTGCGCTTCTGCCCGTTCCGGTGGACGTTATTTTATGCGTTCCCCCATGGACTACTGATAAGTTTTCTATGTCATTTTCCACGAGTCCACTGTGGTTTCCTCTACTGCTAATATGGATCTTGTAAATGGTCTAGTTCATTATGAATCCTCCATATCCTGCAGGTGGTTTTTGTCATTTCATGCAGTGAAAGACACCCTAGCGAAGTTCAGGAGGACACGAGTTCAATGTCCATAGGGGAACTAATTTAAAATTTTCTATTCCACTGGCCCATGCCAAACTCATATCATTGTAGTGTAACACTGATATCTTTTGTTGTTTTCTTTTTTTACTTTAACTTATTTAGTAGTGAAAACGCTTCTAAAGATTAGCGATCAAATCTGGATTACTATAAAACTAGCTCATCTAGAATTCCCCTCGCCTTGTCAAGCCCTGTTTTTTTAAGCTGGTAAGAGAGGATCATCTTGTGCAAACGAGAGCAAAATAAACACGAATCTTCGTAAAGATAAGAGGCAAAGATGAAAACTTTTCCCAAGTGCGACCCATACCTTAATAGACAAAAAAGATTTAACGCTAATCAAAAACCTAATTTTTGTTCATGTTTCTTATTCTGGCTCAGAACATGTACAAACCGCCATCAGTGAATGAAAGCTTTCATCGCACGTTCTCTGTGCGCTTCACGCGATTTCCAAACCCCGCTTTCCCCTTGGGTTCTCGATGAGTTCCTTCCATGTGAAGGTGCG
The DNA here is from genome assembly GCF_964199315.1 of Orbicella franksi. Lineage (NCBI taxonomy): Eukaryota > Metazoa > Cnidaria > Anthozoa > Scleractinia > Merulinidae > Orbicella > Orbicella franksi. Next base: position 19,037,822 of record NC_138148.1, on the reverse strand, counting down.
GTAATGGGGAAAGCAGAAGTTTTCTTTTTCATCAAACGTTTGTATGCAATTTCATCGCAAGCGCGTGACTCCCTACGGCACTAGTCACGCAAGGACTAACAATGTCGCGTGGTCACATCTTGCATTTCCCACCAAAGACTAAACACAACAAGCTATAGTTAAATTTAAAACAAGGATTTTACGTAGAGATTCTGCCTTGATAATGACTTGGACATCCTTGCTTTTTGGCCACTTTTCCTAACTCAATTGCACTGGGCCTTACGGTGGTTTTAGTGTGGTACGAGGATGAATGGATCGTGGAACAGAAAAAATTGTAATGATTAATGAGCTTTTGCATCTTTGAATGTTAAAATGAACGCTATTAAATTCGTTTTTAGAATGAGTCGGAGAGATCGGCATCCAAGAACTGTAAAAAAAGCTTAATTATATTTGAAAAAAATGACCTTTTTGTTTGGCCAGCGAAACGGGTTTACGTGGGCTCTATATAAACAAAAGAAATGCAAAGTTGTAGCAGAGGAAAGCGTGCAAAGGGTGTTGTCAATAAAAATTGTGACGAACCTGCTAGCTGATTGGTCTAATATTTTTTTGCATATTCATGATGAATAGTGCTGATCTGAGGCGCTTGTTTGTCATTTTGAGATATTTGTTGTTAGAGTACGATGTGTACTGTTTCCTTCCACACGGGAAGCGAATTCTTACTTTGAAGGAAGAATGGCGTCGACGTTTGGGGACGAGAATTCAATTGATAGCCAGTTCTGCCAATGGTTAGTATCAATTTCTTTGCATTCTACTTTTTAAGGTAATATTTCAACCAAACATACCAGCTTTAAGTTATTCTACCACGTGCGCTCGCCTGACTCGGTTTTATTTCGTGTTGAACTTCGGAACAACCGCATGGCTTTAGGAAGAGAATAAAACGTATTTTAGAAGCTAGTTCAGGGACCATACGAGACGTTACGTTCTTAGCGTTTTTTTCTATTATAGTTTGACTTTCTTTATAAAAGCTACGTTTCTTTGTCAAACTTTGTCTTGTACTTGTCAACGCGCGCTCGTGCACTAGCAATTCACTGTGAATCCTTTACTCCTCGTTTACTCGTTTGTTTCCACGCTTGGGTTTGTTTCTTATGCAATTTGTATTTATTCTATTTTCAGGGAGTAAACGACTAATACAGGAGAGTCAGAAAAATCCAAGGAGATCAAAAGGATTCAAGCAGGGAGGATGAATACAAAGTTAAGAATAGCATTTGAGAATTTGGTTAAGTTGAAATCCTCCAATAAGAAATGGCAGTCTTGAAACTAGAGAAGATGTAATCGAGTTCAAAATCGTTTTGTTTGCAATTTTTTTTTTCTTGGCTGAAATATTTGCATTGAAGTGACATCCGGGCGTGAAAAATATAAATTCGGTAACGGTTAATAACTCTGCCATTTTTGATCGAAAGGTTTCAACCGCTTTCGAGCTATCAGTTGGTACATGTTTTCAAATTATGGAGAGTTTTATTTCTTTGTCCGAGCGGTCATTATCGGGTCGGCCTTTGCATGCTTTACTACGTGTATTTTTTCACAGTCGAATATTGTTTTTGTTATGTTCTCTTTGAAAATTCCAAATTATTGTACAATCGCTCAACTCTCCTTAGTTTGAAAACCTGTTACTAGGTGATGACCTTTGAGGAGTATTTTAAGGTGGCGCTACATGTTGAAATCAAACCACGATAGTAACTATTGCTAGGCGATCATGTCAATCATTATAGCAAATTCTGTTTTGATATAAATTGGATAAACCATTCAACGCTGGACATTTTAGTTTGTCTCGTTCTCCAAAATCGTATTAGTACTGAGTTTCAACAAGGCTTAGTTTATATTTTTAATTTGAATTGCCTGTTGGAGGGCAATGCCCCTGCTCTAAAACAACATTAAATGATTGGTCGTGGAAAATTGTTTCACTGAGTTGAGCTATCAACCTTTCTGTTGTCGGAGAATTATTTCTACTTTTCAAATCATAGCATTTTCAGTTGCGAAATTAAAGAAGCGCCTTGATCCATTCTTCGATTTGCAGTCGAATAGACGTGAACGTTTTTAAGTTTTTTCCTTATTTTCCCAAAAAGTTCACGGAAATTAATTCATCTGATGTAAATTGTGTATGTTAAAAGGGCAACTTCCTTGCTCAAAATGATTTATTTATTGACCCAAACGATCAGAAAATGCTGCAGCTTGAATTAAAGTTAATTAAAAGTGTTAAGTATTGCTATCAAACAAATTCTATCGTTTCTCTCGTCAGTTTGAAATTATGAAACATTTCAAATTATTCCAGGAATCGTTAATTAACGATTGGTTTGAAATCTGAATTTGTTAGCAACTTTATTCAAGTTAATTTGTGAATATTTGAAACATTTGTTGACATGATCACAACATAATTTTTCATGTTTTCTTCGTTGTTTCGCTGGTGTTTTTTTCTTTTTTCGCTTAACGCGCTATAATTTTTGGACGTTTATTGTGTGCTGGCATGCAGAGCCACCTTGAAAGTAAATAATTTTAGAAGAGGATATTGGGTTTCTGGATTGATCTTCGTTTTCTGAAAATTCTACATTTATCGGCAGATATTATTTTGTGCATTTCTTTACGGAAAACTTTCGGTTTATAGTGTTTCTTCGGAAGGGAATTAAGCGCAAAGAGGTCAGTCAGAAACCAAATATATCCTCTTGTTTAACTTTCAGCGAGGCTGAACTGAATTATGTCTGGTATCAAGCAACTTTTTCCATCATCGCTTTTCAAAAACTGTAGCTACATTTAGGTCCAATTGTCTAGTTTTCAAATTGTTTTGGCATTCATTTGTACTATCAGGATACATTGAGTTTTGGAAATGCAGCTTCAATTGTCTGAATATTCTAAAATGTTAAAGCTTCTATTTGGAAAGATACACATTTTCACCGAAAATATTCGTCAATAACAAAAATTTGTAGCTCCAATTGTCTGATTCTTTGAAAATTTTACCGCTATCGTTTGCTACGGACAAAAATTTATCATACATTTGCTATTGGCTCTATTGCTTTTTAAAGCTGTAGTTTCAATTGTCTGATTCTTTTAAAATGCTATAGCTTTCATTCGCAAATGACAAAGTTTTAATAAAAAATATTTAACAGAAGCCATGGGATATATAGTGATACATTGTGAAGTTTGATAACCAGACATTAACCCTCAACGATAACGAAGCAAGCCATAAATTTTTCTTTTTAAATTGGCCTATAATTTGTGGGGTTTTTGCTTTTTGATCTCGGGTAAAAGTGACGGAAGCTCTAAAATTTTTCACACGCTAGAACTAGATTGAAGTTTTCGCGGTTTTTTTTACTTCGTAGGAGTAATAGGGTTAATGGCTTGCTTTCGCTGTCTTCTTGAAATATATTGCGTGATGTCATGTTAAATAGTTAAGCTGTGAATGACGGGCAGATAGAAATCTAAATACAGAAATGAGACCAGCCAGTTAAAATATCTACAACTGCAACGTTTCTGCACGACACTGAGGTGACGACATTTTAGAATCGCTTTAGTTAGGAGTTTACGTAGTTGGGCCGCAATTTACCCGGCCATATAGACTTTCTTAAATATATCGTTTTAGAAATGTTTTCTACTTCTCAATGTTGTGTAGAATCGTTGTAGTTGTAGAAATTTTAACTTGCTCTTCTCATCTCTGTAAACAGGTTTCTAGGTACTCGTCGTTTCACAGCTGATTACTTCACAAGATATCCTCATGGTATATACCATCTTGAACACAAACAAATATTTACTGGATTCAAAATCTTAGTTTTTTGAAAACCTCGAATGATTGGAGTCAATTTTTTTCGATAGTTTGTATTCAAGATGGTACAGGTTGAATTTTTTTGTGGCGGGAAAAATTCAAGGGGGTACCTCCATAACATTTTTGTCAAAAAAGTTGTCAGGGGAAACGCTGTGCAAATTTTTTCCAATTTTCCCGCCAAAAGTCTTAGTATATATAGGGCAAATTTTTTGATGACACCTTTGCAATTAATTTAATTGAATTTCAATAAACTAATTAAAGAATACTTGTGACTTATTGATTTGTCATTATGAAATGAAAGTTATTCGATGTCAATAAAAGAAACGAAAGAAGACAACAAGTTTGAGTGTTGTGTTTATTACTTTTATTGAGTGGATGAAATAGTACTTTACTGAATAACAACATACAGTAAATTAAATATTATTAAATGAAAAAAAAAAACGGCGCATGCGTATTTTTTCTAAGTTTTTTGGCGGGAAAATAAAAATTTTTAACAAGGGTTGACACAGAAAATTAAAAAACAAAAATTGGCTCATGCTTATTTTGGCGGGAAAATTAAAAATTTGGAGAAGGGTTGCCCCTAAGCGTAAATTTAGCCAGCCAAGAAAACTTTTGGTAAACATTTAATAAACAAGAGAAATTGATTTTGTACAAAACTAACTCGACGGAATACGATTGAAATGACACAGCAAAAACTTAACAGCGACTATTTTTCATAAATTCTGGTTTCAAGAAAACTTTTTTAAAATCGCTTTTGGTTGAATTGTTGTTGTTAGATTTTGGACAAACAAGAAAATCCATTCTGAAATTGGGTCCGTGAAAAAAAGAAATAACAACTAGCAAAAGGTTGTGACTCCTAAACACGAAGACTAGCAAAAAAAAGTGCTTCTCAAGGAAAACCAAAGACTTTCGAAGCTCACGATACGAGAACTCGGTGAATCATATGATAGAAATCTACGAGACTATTGAACAACAGTGTTGTTGCGGTGCACAAACGACCGTTGAGAATATGTTGCACGGGAATTATTCAAATTCAGGAAATGTTGCCGCATTTTAACTGATAACTCAGAAAATAAATAAAATAAAGTTTCGTTTGGTACCCTGCTGTCTTGCCGTTTGTCTAAACAAGCCAACAAAATATCAAAAGGCACTTTAAAATATTTATTTGCTAAATTAACAGTTAAATCTCTTATTGCAATGCCGTGTATTGAAATTCCCGCACAAAGCCTTATTAGGCTGATTTAGCAAGAGAACGGGAACGTCACTTGACGACGGCGCGCGCAGTACAAATACCCAAATATGGTCAGATGACGACTGCAGGGCGCGCGGAATAACCTGGATTCTGTTCTAATTTGACCATATTTGGGTGTTTGTTCTGCGCGCGCCGTCGTCAAGTGACGTTCCCGTTCTCTTGCTAAATCAGCCTGCTGACATAATCCCAACGGCCGCAAGTGTAACGCAACACCACTGATGTTCAAGAGTCACGCACGCGTCAGTCACACAATCCACCAAGCTCTCACATCGCGAGCTGGACAAAAAGATTATTAAAAACTGCATTAAAATTTGTAAAGCACAGCTGACGACAAATTTCCTACAAAGCCTAACTGTAACTCATTTTTCTGGCCGATCCTAACGTTTAGTCCACGAAAAAAATCCTATCTTGCACGTCCTACTTTTCGGTTCGGAAAAAATCTCTCCATCTCTCAATCTGTATGCTATGTCTTGTCCTAAAGGTCCTGTCTATTTATTATCCCACCAGTGTCTTGTCTTTGTCTTTATCTTCACTCAATCGTCTGGTCACTGAGAAATCTTGAAAGATGGAAAAAAAAAATGTTTGATATATATCATACCGAAGCTTTGTATTGTACTTATCCCATATACACGTACACTGGCTACAGGATTCCCGTATTGATGATTGTCTTTATTCTCACCACCTGTTTGCTTGAACAATGTACTGATTTTGTAAGGAGAAATTGGATTTTGATCACTTTTGCAAGATAACTGATCAGAAAAACCTCTACATCATTTGCAGTAACGAATAAAGTTAAATCTGCAGACTGATTACTAGAGCATAGCACAGGCTTCAAACCCAACAATAGAATGACAGTCGTAAAAGCACTGTGACACTATTTGATTCAATAACTGTTTTCGCTACTGCTGCTGTTGTTGTTGTTGTTCTATGAAGTTGTAGACTTTGCAAACAGTAGTCCAGGTAGTCGCTCATATTTACTTTCGTCGGTTGTTAGAATAGTGTATTAGTAGCAGTAGTAGTATTGTATCTGTTAGTTGTATTATTATTATTATTATTATTATTATTATTATATTATTATAATATTATAATAATAATAAAAGTTAAACAGTCAGATAAATATTTACAGGCCTCAGCAACAGTTATCATTGAAAAGCTTCCCTTTTGTGTCTATAATATCTGCAATAAATGTGTACTCCTTCTATTTACTTTTACTCTGCCAACCTAGTAAAACAACTGACGCTTATAAAAAAGCTTAAAACTGCACAGTGAATTTTAAAATTCATTATCTTGAATTGTTAGAAAAGAGTACTATAAAGTAGCATTAGAGAAATAGCAGTAATAGACAAAGTACATGTAATAGTAGTTTAACCAGAAAAAGCAACTGCATGTTTGCAGTCACTGTTTGTGAATTAATGTTCACTGTGCGAACAGTTCAATTTTGTAGGGGTTTCCATTTAACAATAATATATTTATTAACTTTTGAAGTAACAAGAAATAATTTCATCTGTATTTGTAGCAATAACAGTTAAAATCATCTGAAATTAATAGAAAACATTTTTGTAGTTAGAACACTGCATGCCAAGAACCTTTTATTTACTGAAAAAAAAATTTGTAAGCAGGAGGTAAACAAATCTAATTTGTATCACTTCCCAATTTTAAAGTAAACTAGGATGGGTTTGTCCATGCGATTGCCAATGTACTTACAGGTTTTAACTGTTTATCTGAAAATTGATATACTTTTATAAAAACACTACTACTAATCAAAGATTATAAGAGTGCGTTTGATGCCGACTTTTAACTGATACAATGACAAATACAGATACAATGACAAATACAGATACAATGACAAATACAGATACAATGACAAAGTCCAATGTTTTCCTGTGGATTTAGCTTTGTCGTTTTCTGGTTTACACCTATTAACTAGAGTCATCTTTCTTGGTATAAGTATACTTTAGCTCTCTTGGTGTGCTTGCGTGTTAAACTTTGCTTAACTACTTTTTATCCTAAATTAATTATCTAATTGTGATCATTTTGTGTGCTGATGACAGCATTTTTATTCTTTTGTCGAGTCTTTGGTATCTTTAAGATAGTCCTTTACATAAGCCTTATTGGCTTCCCTGGGCTTCCTTGCAATATACATTGATATTATGTAAATATATTTATACAAGGAAAAAAAATAAAACAAACAAACAAACCAGTAGACGGGTCCCGTCTATAAAGCCCAGTTTGTTCATATGATGCGCATGACAGTGCTACATGTAGCTCTTAATAAAAAAGTATAATATTAATGTGAAGGTGAATTAATCAACATGACACGAGCGTGGGACAAAGAAAAATTCTGAGTCCCCGACAGGAATCGAACCCATGACCTCCCGAACACCGGGCGGGCGCTCTATCCACTGAGCTACGAGAACTCATGGAGAGAAAGGTTATTTAACTGAGTTCATATGTGATAGGTGTCCTGCATACTGCTAGGATCAACGCTATCGAATTCATCGTGAGTAGTGATAAGTTAATAAAGATGGTGAATTTTAAGCTCGGTAATGAAATGTGAAGGTGAATTAATCAACATGACACGAGCGTGGGACAAAGAAAAATTCATTACCGAGCTTAAAATTCACCATCTTTATTAACTTATAATATTAATATGTAAATTTAGTATTCTACGCTGGGAGCACGAGAATATTAGCTACCGGTAGATCTTAAGTTATGTGGTCCACTCTGCTGCAATCTAACAAGTTCTTGTAGAGAGATAGGACCTTATTCATTAATTACTTTAAAAGTGATAATGATAAGTTTGAACTGTATTCTAAACTGAACAGGCAACCAGTGCAGGGAACATAGAATCTACTTCAGTAGCATGAGAGTAAGATAGGCTAATATGACCCTACGGTGGAGCATTTCAACAACAATTTTAGCATCATCTGTGTCAGAAGTTCAGTTAGGCAGTAGAAAGCCATGTGTAATAAGTATCAGCATGCACGTTTACGTCCCCTTTCACTGAGTGCCTTGAACAGGCTGATTTTGCGGCCAATATATAATACCTGCAGACGACCTGAGAGTGAAATACTGATGATGAAGAGCCAAATGACTAACTTTGTCCTTGATCACTATAAAAGGGAACTTCTGGTCAGGGCTGTCATCTGGAATGAGGATGAGATGAAAGGTGTTCTTAAAGCAAGCAGCATTTGTCTTTTGGTTATAATTATGGATCATGCATGAAGATCGAATTTACAGGAACAGGGGAAGGGGAAACAGGCTTTGATAGTCTTATTTGGCTGAACCTTGCTTACAGTAGCTTATCTGAGTTTTTTTTTGTGTGTGTGTGTCCAGATAACCTAAGGCCGAGATTTAGAAGTCAACAACTGAATTTGTTCCCCCCCCCCCCCCCCTGCAAAAGCAAATTTACTTGCACTGACAATTTTCAAAATGAAGGTTTCCAATTTCTGAGTGGTCATATAATTCAATAGTTAAATCATCTTTTTAGCAGCAGGAGATCTAGAAAGAAATGACCATCAAGCTAGTGAACAGTAACAGTTAAACCACATGAAAGGCTGGTCTTGTACATGTAGCTGTATCGTGACTTTGGCAAACCTGCCAGTCAGAAGAAAAATATGAAAAGTGTGTGGTAAGTTGATCTGTTACTTGTTACTATGACTAATCCAAACAGAAAGCAACTGTTTTTTCAAAATTTGAACAATTAGTTCTGGAGTTGCCCAAAAATATAATTGTAGTCCTTAGCGTCAAGTTGTTAATCAAGAAATGAACCCATCTGTGAAAATTAGTGGGAGTTTTTCAGAATCGTAGGGTTTGAAAAGCAAGCATTTGCTTGCTTGCCCCACCACCCTCTGCTTCGTCAATTCTTTTGTTCTTGCTTTGAAACACCTGCTATGCAGGCAATGTTCAAGTTTATGAAGGTCAACATTTTTATGACCTGTCAAACTATAACATTTTAAAAATTGACTAGATTGACAGCATAATTAATTGCTCGTGGTAAGAAGAAGAAGCACCACTTTCTGTTGAAAACTTGCAACAAAAAAAAACAAAACAAAAAAAAAAAAAGAAAAGAAAAGAAAAGAAAAGAAAAATTCAAACCTTTTTGTTCAATTAAAAAAAAGGCATGGATATTCCCAAACAATCTTGGAACCAACAACTGTTTTTCAACTTAGCAACAATCCTACCAAAAGCCTTAATCTGCTGGATTTTTCAAAACTGAATTTCACCCTATAATGGTACACTGTAACTGTTCCTCAAAGAGACTGGAACTAATAGTGGTACTATACATTAGTCTACTACATATAAAACAAAACTTTGACTGACTTGCCATGTGATTACCTGACGTTTTTCACTTCCTCCACTGATCTTTCGGTTTTCACATGTTTCTTGTTGGCCCTGATAAGAGATACATATATAGTGTACAGCTACTTACGATTTCATACTGCTGGTATACTTTAGTGTTATAAATTTAACTGATAGAATTAGAACTTCAGTCGAACTTCCGGTTGCAGTCACCTCTCGTATAAAGCAACCGCCTTTTCTAAGAGGGTGTCAATGGGGGTTAACTGTTTAGCGTATAATGACTGTTTTTTACTATCGCAACTGTATAAACCACAAAATATGAACTTATTAATGTAAGAAAAGATGATTGACTTTTTAGTGTATGCGATACTTAAGTCAAAGTTTCCTGACTTTCCACGACAAATAACAACATTTTTACTAGGATGCAAATCTAACTTGCAGTTTAGTTTGACCTCATCTAAAACTTCTAGAAACCCTTCATTCCTTCATATTTCGTCTGGTGTGTGTAATATTAGAGTTTGATCCAGATTGGTTCTCATTTTGTAACATGCTCTGAGCCTGTGCTTTGGCTGCGGTTTTAGTTACCAGTTCCAGGCTTCTCTCATCTCTTCTTTGCAAACCTGGCAGCCATTAGCGCTGTACAATAAAACCTCGCCTTATGGTCACCTCGTTAAAATGGTCAGCTTGTTAATATGGTCACCTCGTTAAAATGGTCAGCTTGTTAATATGGTCACCTCGTTATTACGGTCACCCATACATTTTCTTATGAGAAAACCCTGTTCATGCGGCCGCCTTGTTAAGAGGCCCTGCGCCTAAGAAACGACCGATGATTTCCGGCTAAAAAATAAAATCGGCCGATTTTTATCTCCCAAATAGTGGTTACCGAGTACTATTTAAAAATGAATTTCTTTTGTTTCAGTTTCGCTTTAGACCAAAAATATCGAGCCGCAAACTTTTTCCGTCTGATAGCAGCAAAATCAGGCCGAAAATAAGCCCCCGCAAAAAACGGTTCAGAAATCACTATCGCAACGCAAAATAATGAGAGAACTACACAGCGATGAAGAAAAAGGCCTTTTAATGCAATATCATTCGATAAACATCGAAAAACTGCCGAAGCGAATAAAAAATAAAGTTTCAAATATTGCATACTAAATTAGATGGAGCGTTGGAGCTGATTT
>NC_138148.1:18947300-19019800 GCF_964199315.1 Orbicella franksi | reverse complement strand
TCCAAGAACACAACACAACGTCCCCGACCAGGCTCGAACCTGGACCACTCGATCCAAAGTCAAGCACACTAACCATGAGGCAACCGTGCCTCCAAATTACGCCACTTTCAATAATTCAAAAGCTGATTATGTTTAAATCGTGACTTATTTTGCAAACAAAGGTCATCCAAAGCTCATAAAAATCATAAAATCATACAAATTAACTGCCAGACTAATCTCCTTTTTTACTGTTTACTGGCTAACATGATTTCGAACAACTTACTTACTAAATGGCTTACTCTTAGCTGTTTACTGTCTAGGGCTAAACCCCATTGACACCCTCTTCTAAGCAACCAGTTTTCCAAAATACAAAGAGTTTCCAAGTCAAACTACTATAATACTTGGAACCTCTTGTAAGCAACCACCTCTTGAAAGTGGCCTCGGCCACTTTTAGAGCTAAAAGTTTAAAGTTTTCTTTTGTTTTTAACCTCCTGTAAGTGACTACTCAACAGATAATCGAGCAGAAAGTGAAAAATTAGGTATTGTAACATTATTGCTTTCCTGGGTAGTACAAGAGACAGACATTTCTCAGTGGGGAAGTACTGGGTTCTTTCTTGAAATCGACTTTTCACATGAATGAAACATTTAAAGGACTTAAAAGATGGGGAAGTCTCTGCAGTCACCTTATGCTAAGGAGGAAAAATTGTGACCCAATATGATCTTAGTTCTCTTAAACAACAACCCCCTGTGAGCGATTACCTAGGATTGACATTTTGGGTGGTCGCTTATGGGAGGTTCAACTGCCAAAAGAGTATTAACATATACATGTGCAGGTGCAATTGCAAACAACATTGCAGATATCAGAAATATAAACTGACCTGATCTAGCTGTATCTGACTCCTCCATTGATCTTAGTAGTCCCATGTTGTTAATTGATTCTTGTTTGCCTGAGAATAAATGAAAATATATCAATGTGAGACTTATCAGTTGCTGTTTATTTTTGAATAGAAGTTATTACATGTATGTACATGTGACATAGACAATTAATATTGCAAAAGTGATTGTTTCAACAGCAGCTCTGCTTACATTTTTCCAGCAACCAGTAATGAGGAGGTGAATAGGATTTTCGGATCGACAGATTTGGTCTTAAAAAATGCATGGATTGTGGATTTTTGTGGTAAATCGAGCAGATTTGCAGATTTTGAAAACACACTGGATCATGGATCAGCTGTGTCAATTTTCACGTGGATTCTGGACTGTGCCTGTCTTGATGTTTGGATCTTGGGTCCTAAATGAAATTTGGATCATATATCTTTCTTCAGCCTTAGTCAGTATTTTAGTGAGTTCATCCAAATTATTTCTTTTTTTGAACAAAGCTCGTGTAAGCTCAGGTGTGAGACTGTTATTGGAATTGTACTGTATTATAGTCATCAAGCATGTTGCCTTCTTTACTATTTGTGCAAAATTACTAGTAACAATGGCATTCATGTCTACCTTTCCGGATGTAATTGTGGTTTTGGATTTGAACAAAAGTATTGGCGGATCGACAGATTTGGCAAAAAAAAAGGCACGGAGATCGGCGGATTTGCATACCCCTATTCACCCCCCTCCATAATGCATAGTGAAAAGCAACTTCTCACACTTCATATTTTACTCTGAAGATTTCCAGGACTAAGTAGGGATGGCCAGGGTTTTAGGGTATGAACGGTTAATACAGGGGCATTTTAAATTAAGTATACAGTATATATATTGGAAAATAATCCAAAAATAAACATCTGTAAAAACGCTGCATCATAAGAACTGCAAAGTTGCTTTCTCCAGGTAAATAAGCTCTTGATTTAACCCTCTCGACACATCAAGATGACTTTACAACAAAAATTAACGGCCGACTTTGCTGACCATTTGAGCCTCTTTTACATTCGCGATATGAAGTAGAACTACTAAATAGTTATGTATTTACAAAGAAAAAGAATAAGAAAAGAAACTAGACCGAGAGTATGAAAATACTGAGCGTACAGTGTACAGTGTACATAATTTCATTGTTAAATAACACAACTCACCTTATGTGAGTTTATAAACAATATGGCGACCTCTCCTCTCTTCACTAGAATTGAGAAAAAGTCACCAGATTAAATGACTTCTATATATTAATACAGCTTTCATAAAAATAATGAGAAAGCTTTTTTACTTACCAACAAGTTAAAATTAAAAGTCAAATATCCTTCCGTTTACACACTCGAAGGTTGAGGCCAGCACGTGGAAACAGCGAAAGCTGGACGATCGAAAGGCATTGTGGGATAGGTTTTCTTTGGCCTCCCCTCCCTAGAAGCCCAACTGCGCTTTTTGAGGGAGTCAGCCTGAAAAACTTGCGGTGTTTTGATAGATAAATTTTCGCGTTCTGTATCAGTCACTTGTGTTTTCAGATAAGAAATCGTGTATCACACCTGCTGGCGTTCCTTTGCGTTTTCTGTTAGTTCTGCCACGCTATAACTATAACCTTTAGGAAGTCTCTTATGCAGTTCCCGAGGGGGCACTCCCTTTAATGACCTATACAGGCGGGGGAAGGGGCTTCTCCCGGAAGGGGTACCTTGTATCAGGCTTCAGATATATTAGGCTTCAGGTATATAGAAGGGTAGGAAAATCTGAAATGTAAGTCCAACGTGAACATGAACTGAATAATATATAGATTTAGCCAAGCGTAAAAGCGGAGCTCCTGTTGGTTGTTCAAAGCCCGATTAAGCTAATCCAGGATAAGCGAGAATTTTGATTTGAGTTTTGTAACTTTGAGGTGAGGTTTTCTGTATATTGTTTGGCCTTCCGGCTGTTTTGAGTTTCAATAATCTCAAACTACACAAAGTAAAAGCAGTGAAAAATATTTTTCTACGAGAGAAATTTATAGTTTGCTTAACTTTTAATCCTGGGTCAGCATTAACCGGGGCCGTCGATAAAACCAGGAACATGGAACATTCCGGAACATCTTGGAACATTCCGGAACATTGAATAATTATCATAATTATGCGAAAAATATGTAAAATTAAATTTTAAAAAATTAAATCAAGCAAAAATAAACTGGTATCAGCTCGGAAAATAGAAACAAAACAAAAACACAAAAAAGGAAAAAAGGAAGAAAAATGAAAGTCACTGCAATGAGTGAAGGGTAGCAACTAAGAGGAGTAATCCATTCCTTCCAGTCGTTCGCCGTCAGCTTAATCACGTGACTGTCCTTTATTCCCAGATTTCGTTCTTCACAGAAAACTAAGGTGGTGGCGTTCGAACTCCTTAATCAGACCTAAAAGTATAGGTACACGAGTGTGATTTCCTCATTCAATTCATTACGTCAATACAAAGATATGCTTATACAAGATTTCTCATGAAGAAATAGTTTCTCCACGAGATAGAAATAGAAACTCTTCGGCATCGAGTTTCTTCTCTAAACTAGTTCGGACTGCTCGACCTTTGATGACAGTGTAAACAAATACAAACACAAAATTTAAAAACATTTGGCGACGCGCGCGCTGTCTTGCGGGGTCGCTGGTCAAAACTTTGTCTCTAGAAATATTTGTTACAATTGTTGGCGATCTGAAATTGAATTCTAAGTGTCGCCAACAGTTCAAAAGCATCTCCTGGAAAATGTTTGTCCAGTACAAGTAAATACTTGATTAATTAAAAATACTTTTACCGCAGGCTATGATCTATTCATCGCTAGTTCAACTTCACGTGCAGATCGTTATCTGACATTCGATCAAACTTAGTTTTCTATCGAGCCATTCGACGTAACGAAATTGGCGGGAAGAGGAGGAGCCTGCTCTCATTGTGGTCAGTTGAATGAATACCCAACGCTCCCTACCCCTCTGCTACCGACTTCCTTATCCCCAATAATATCTTTTCATGCTTCAAGCTGATACCAGTTTATTTTTGTTTGATTTAATTTTTTAAAATTTCATTTTGCATATTTTTCGCATAATTATGATGTTCCGAAATGTTCCGGGATGTTCCGGAATGTTCCATGTTCCTGGTTTTATCGACGGCCACTAACCGGCGTCCGAACAACCCGGCCCTGTTTAGAGCAAGTTCACGTGACATGAGCCCTTGATCCAATCGAGAAATTTTTTAAAGTAAAACCAGTGAGCAGCACGTCTGCGAACTACTTGAGTTGTAAAACTTTTTTATTTTCTCCTACGCGTTTCGTGTGACTAGCGCACACTTCTTCAGGGAGTTTAACAATACAATCAAGTATACCTGTATATATACCTAGATACAATTCTGCATTTCGCAAAAAACGACACCTGCGGAATTGCGTATACAAACCGCTCGGTAATGCGTCTAGGAAACAGGCGTAAAAATATTATTAAGGTGTGACATATTTTAAGTGTGACATAACTATTTGGGGCCCACAGTTTTAGCTAAAACTGTGGGCCCCAAAAAATTAATAAACTTACTTACAAACATTAGCTAAAGTTACAGTAGATTTGTAACAAACAGTGCAGTCCAAATCTGGAAGCATCTGGCTAATAACATGCTTAATACGTGCGTGACTACAGTTATAAGTGGTTTTGAAGACAATAGTCTTGTTAACCCTAGACCTATTTTTAGGTTTTTGCATAAGCCACCTTCTCCTGTCACTGTATCTAATTTCACGAAACAGTGGGAGCAGAAATCTAAAAGGATAACCCCTAACTCGTAGCCGCCTCCAAAATTTCTCCCTGGTCTCGGAAAAAGACTCAAGGGAAGAACTGTTTCTAGCGTACCTCATTAATTCCCCCTTAATAAAGGCTTTCTTGTTGCTAGATGGATGAAACGACTCGAAAGGTATATATAGATATTTGTTAAGAGGCTTTTGAAATGTAGAAAACTGCAATACGTTTGTTGAAGCATCCCTATAGAGAAACAAATCCAGAAAGGAAATGCTACTATCGCTAATACAAGAAGTAAGCTTTATACGATCTGTTTTGTTGTTAAGAGTGTCCAGAAATTCTAGAAGGGTATCTTTGGGGCCAACCCAAATGGCGAAAATATCATCGATATACCGCCGGTAAAGAGTAAGATAACTAGAATATTTCTGTACGATATCTTTCTCATAATGATACATAAATGCATTGGCTACCGTGACGGCAAATGGGGTGCCCATGGCGATACCATACTCTTGATGAAAGATGTCGGAGCTAAACTCCGAGGATAAGAAATTATTCTCTAAAACCAGCCTAGCGAGTTGAATCAACAGTGGAGTCTCGGGCGCTAGAGCCTCTCGAAGGAGGAGGTCGAGGGCTACCAATGCTTTCTTGGTATCCACATTGGGATAAAGGGAAACAACGTCCGCGGTGACAAGAAAGCAATTGGAGTGGGGCAAAACCGTGTTCTCCAATAATTGAATTAACTCGCTAGAATCCCTAAGTACAGTAGGCATACGTAGTTTAGGCTTGATAAGCTCATCAACAAAAATGCTGATAGGTCTAGTAATATATGAATGACTAGCAGCAATAGGTCTGCCCACCATAGGTGTTTTATGTATCTTAGGGATAACATAAAATTTAGCCGGAGTTATAAAATGATCGTAACTACGGAGGAATCTAGCGACATTAGGAACAATTAACTGACAGTAAGTTGACATAAGCTGTTCACGACGCTTAATTATATTGTCACGATAAACATACCAGTCTTCTAGGGTGACCTTAGAATAAGAGAGTTCATCGCTCAAATGTCTAAGTGTCTCAGTTTTCACCCAGTCTGTTGACATCAGGGCAGGGCCTAGGTTCTTGTCGGTTGGAAGAACTCTGACCGCTTGGTTGCTTTTAAGTTCTTTGAGCTCAGCTCTGTCCTGTCTTGAAAGATTGTCCTTCCAGTGCGGTTGGTTTTCTGCAATGTTCCTTCGCAGTGCTTTACGCAGATTAAAGAGTTTGTCTTCGAGTTCTGGGTCCTCTCGGGGCGGATTCCAGCCAGTGGGAACGTACAATCGTGGATTGAAATTTGGATCCTGTGGCTGATCTGCGAATAACGCATGAAGGCGAACTCTGCGACAAAAGTCTTTGATCTGCAAATCAAACTCAGCTGCAGTAGGGGATTTGAGCGAGGGCCTGAACTTAAGCCCCATACCCAAAACCCTGGACTGCCGCTCAGAAAGATCAACGTTAGTGAAGTTGTGGATTTCCGAGTTTCGAGGAAGCCAGTCGTACAAGGGTCGTTTCGCCATTTTGAAGAGCCGCTTTTCGTGGACGGATCGACAGTCTATTTTACGGGGCCGGAACCTTTGCCCTTGACGTTTTTTGCCGACGACCGGGGTGACTTGGGCGACTTGGATCTTCCCCGCTGCTGTTTTTGCCCTTTTGGTCGGTTCTGCGGTGATTTTGACGCAATTAGCCGACGCGACTTTTGCCTCTGTTGCTTCGACCGACTTGGCCTACCAGGGTTGTCCGAGAAAGAGACCTTTCTATGACGAGTGCCATCAGCTGGTTTCTCTTTTGTGAGATGGATTTCCTGGCGGATAATATCCCGAATCGATTGCTCATCTGGGACGAAAGGCTCGTTCATCTCTTCTTCTCGCCCTTTGTTCTCTTTACGGGTGATCTCCGCTTGTAGAGACTTGGAGGCTCGGGCGACGGCACTGTCCGCAGACAGTTTAGCCACGAACGTTGATGCCGCTCCGACGAGAATTTCCACTTGGCTGGAGGTGATTTCTTTTTCTTTAGAGAGATGGGTTTTCCACTGAGCGATGGTACCATCTATGTCCTTTTCTCGCTCTTGAATCGCCTCTTGGTGGACTTTCACATCGGCACGGAGACTATCGGTGGCAGCATCCAGAAGTTTAAATTGTGCTTCGCTGATGATTTCATCAAACTTCACTTGAAGAGTTTCAGCGTCTGGGCCCTTGGCTTTGACGCGATGAATCCGAAGGCCTGAAGGGATCGTGCCGTCGACTAAATGTTTTTCAAGAAGCTTGATTCTTGCCAAAAGACTCGAATGGGATTTCTCGATGTCCTGGCACTCGCGAACTTTCTTTCTCAGAATAGCTTCGATCGTAGAATCAAGCTTGGATGGACTGCCGGATGGTAGTGGAGCGTGGTCTCCGTTGCTTGATCGGCGACGCTTTGAACCAGCGCTGCTACCTTCAGTGTTGTTCGCCATGTGGCTTCTTCTGGTACCAATACAGAAATTTTTTAAAGTAAAACCAGTGAGCAGCACGTCTGCGAACTACTTGAGTTGTAAAACTTTTTTATTTTCTCCTACGCGTTTCGTGTGACTAGCGCACACTTCTTCAGGGAGTTTAACAATACAATCAAGTATACCTGTATATATACCTAGATACAATTCTGCATTTCGCAAAAAACGACACCTGCGGAATTGCGTATACAAACCGCTCGGTAAAATATGTCACACCTTAATAATATTTTTACGCCTGTTTCCTAGACGCATTACCGAGCGGTTTGTATACGCAATTCCGCAGGTGTCGTTTTTTGCGAAATGCAGAATTGTATCTAGGTATATATACAGGTATACTTGATTGTATTGTTAAACTCCCTGAAGAAGTGTGCGCTAGTCACACGAAACGCGTAGGAGAAAATAAAAAAGTTTTACAACTCAAGTAGTTCGCAGACGTGCTGCTCACTGGTTTTACTTTAAAAAAAAAAAAATTACCGACTTCCTTATCCCCAATAATATCTTTTCATGCTTCAAGCTGATACCAGTTTATTTTTGTTTGATTTAATTTTTTAAAATTTCATTTTGCATATTTTTCGCATAATTATAATGTTCCGAAATGTTCCGGGATGTTCCGGAATGTTCCATGTTCCTGGTTTTATCGACGGCCACTAACCGGCGTCCGAACAACCCGGCCCTGTTTAGAGCAAGTTCACGTGACATGAGCCCTTGATCCAATCGAAAACCAGTACTTGAACAGCAATCAACTTCAAAAAAACACGTGACCTCGATGAGCTCCGCCGTCGTCGTAGTGCGCACGCGCCCACAAGCAATACCGCTAGCCATGATAACCATGAGAATTTCCTTTTCTTTCCTATATGGGTACGGTGCTCTACTTGGCGGCCCTTCGGGCCGCCGGAGCTTAGCTACAACATTAATCATCGCCAAAAACCTTTAACGAAATGCAAAGCAAAATATTTATACGGTCAAACCTGTATTAAGCGGACCCCATATTAAGCGGACACCCTCTATTAAGCGGACAGCAGTGCAAGTCCCATTTTTCTTTTCCCACATTCACTGTAAATAATACCTCTATTCAACGGACACCTCTATTAAGCGAACGCGGATCCGGACACCTTGAACTTGACTTTTATAGTCATTTCTATTGTTAGAAACCTGTATTAAACGGACACTGCAAAAAGAATGCATGATTTGTTTGTCCACGTTTTAGCAGATCCGTCAATTAAGTTTGCCAACAAACTGAGCTGTCACAAAAATGCAATATTTTGTTATTCGGTTTTGTTTTTACAGAGCTTTTGTTCTTGTTTGATTTTGTAAACGTTCACCTGATTCGATCAATATAGACACTGTTCCTGTATACTTAAATCGCTTTACCTCATAGACTTGTCATTGTTTATGGAAATACGGTATTTCAGAGTTCTCGACCGTTCACGAGAATGCTATTTGATCCTTTCAAGGTCTTTTAATACTGAAAAATAATATGACCCTTTTAAGACGAATTCTGAGGGAACCTGTTTTCAATGGACACCCCGTATTAAGCGGACACTAGCATGGGTCCCGAGGGTGTCCGCCTAATACAGGTTTAAAGTTACATAACGACAGATGATGCAAATTCTCCAAAGAAACCAGACAGTTCACTATCGTAAAAAAAGAACCAATCATCAACCAAACAACAAAAAACAACAAGCTGAATTTCCATGACTGAGAACTTGTACATAAAGCTTAGACTATGCCCACACGTACATGTTCACTATCTGTAAACTCGTAATACTTTCGTGCGATGGTTCACGATGGATCGCTTACACCTGTCCTCGCGAGAACGATAAAAGCAATCGCAGGAGGGACATAAGATTTCTTATTACTTGGTATGACGTCTGCGTTCGAAAATAGATAGATGCTCTACACACGAGAATGCGTAAACTGAGTTAGTTTAATTTATCCACATTGAAAAGTAACTTTTCGAAGGCTTTTATATGTGGACGGTAAAAATATATAAGAATTTTCACCTTACCTACAGACGGACTGGTACTCGTGTGGACTTCGAAATGTAGTGTGAGAGATTTAGCAAGAACTGATCCACACAGGGGGAGAAGGAGGTGGAAGGGGGGCGATGTGCTGTTGGATTTTAGGTAGTTTTCTAACGCCACACGTTTTAGCAAATTTTAACATGAAAAGATAGTTACATCTATAATGTCAAAAAAGGCGAATGAACAGTCTTACAAAACTGGCGGTGGTTAATTATGCGAAAGAAACCAACAGCCGAGTACTCAGTTCAATTTAATTTCTTGCTCTGATGGCTTTTAACCGTATCATTTCTCCTTTAACAAATACATAGTCCTGTAACAAAGGCGCTTACACCTGAGATGAGGGCTCTAAGAGAAGGGGTGGGGTTTATTACCCGGGATTTTCAGGTATCCCTAAAAGAAATTGTGGTGACTTGATTTGCAATGACACAATATCACAGGCATAATAATTTTTTTTATTACTTAATAACAGAAACCTCTCACGGCTTGTTTTAACAATATTGTCAGAGGATTACCTTAGACTAGAACTTAACACTACAGGCAAACCTTATCAAGACGGTCTCGATAAAACTAAATAAACAATAGCCTCCATTCGGCGCGAAAATATGTTGGGATATTTGTCCGCGGACATCATCTGTTCCGAGAATCAAACAGTTAAAACTGCGAGCTTTGAGGAACAAATAATGTCCGAGTATATTTCGCGCCAAATGGAGGCTATTGTGTTTATTATCCTTCAAATAATTTTCCCAACACGCGCAGTTTTGAAAATTGGGAAATGTCACTCGGATGTTCCGCAGTTTTAGCTGGGGCATATTCAGTTACGTGACGCGTTTAGACCAATTGCGCGCGAAGAAAAATACTTGACGGATTACAGCTAACAATATTGACAGTCAAAAAAAAAGTTTCGAACGTTCATGGAAACAACAGACACAACCGCTTCTTTCTCCCTTTTTTTCTCCAGTGAAACTCCATTCTAACTAAAAAAACCGTTACTTGAAATCACAAGCTTTCTCCATAACGTAACTCACTCTGGTTATAAACGCACAAAAAACACACAAGTACGTGGAAAGAATGTGGAAATACACCACTGCCTGTAGACCAATAACGAGAAGTCAGCACAGTGATGCGTTCTACCGTGGACCAAGACGACTTGGCCAAACCTACAGTACAAAGGTGCAGATCTGATATATGCTTTTGAAAAAGTCACGCTTTAGTGTGTGGTGCTGATTTTTTAAACTAAACTTGATTTGGTGGTTGACGACTAATCGAGACCAGATTGGGCCTGCAGTCTTTGTCTCGAGGTTGCTTAGCAACAGACTGTGTCATACTGGCTTGATTATAATTGTTCGAGTACTTTCGAGTGCTGTCTTTTCGGTGTTTTTTTTTGTTTGTTTTTTAAATGCAATATTATATAAAATTTGGAATAAAGCGTGTGCGTCAACAAAAGCTGATTTGCTGATAATCGTTGCTCGACAACTGAAGTGTGGATAACTTTACAGTTTATATGTGATGGGTAGTCTCTGTGTGGTATCCGTAATTCACCACGTCCATTTCCATCTTTCCGCCTTTGTCTTCAATTGAAATTTCACTGTCAACCCGTTGTTTTACAACCCTAACACGCACAAAGAATGAAAAACATAATAATCAGAAGAAACGATAATAATTCGTATCATCCGCAATGTTCTTGTTTTTTCTGTTTTTTGTTTCCCCTTCTCACGAAAGGTGAGATTCATAAAACCACTGACAATCACCTACTTTGACAACCTCTTCCAATGCCTAGGGGGCACTACGGAGCTGATACCCGTCTAAGATGTAATGCATTGTTTGTCATAAGGATAAATAAATACAAATATAAATATCTTAATTGACCTCTCCCCCAATGGGGTTTTTCAGGGCCAATGAAACCAAATGATGAAACAAATAATGCAAATGAACATAACATGGTTAAAAATCCCAACCGGCGGGAGGCAGAACAATTGGCCATTTACAAGCATGACCGAGGAGTTCAACTAGGGTCTACCGAGAAACAACTCCAGCTGAGTTGTCAGAGCGGGACTTGAACCCGCGAACCCCGGATTTCAGGTCCGGCGCCCTAACCACTCGGCCACGCCCGGGCCCCCCCTTATTTTGGGTTAAAAAAAGAAATCACAGAAAGAACAGAAAAGCCCGCAAGGCAAGCTCAGTGTCTGGATCCGCCACTGAAAACTACTTTATTTGGAGAGCATCAAATGTTTTATTGCAGTCAGTGCCATTTTTATCATCGTGAAAGCAGTACATTAAGGCAGCGTTCGCAATACGCCGGTGGAATTTGAAAACGCCAGCTTGACAGAAAACATTTAAAACGAAAACGATGACGTCACGATAATCACGTGATTTTCCTGGCCGAGTTTTCCTCAAACACAAATCCAAACTGACCAGTGATTGTCGCGTTTTTACATTTCTCCGGCGTGGTGTGGACGGAAAACACTTGATCCGTTTTCAGAGGGAAACCTCCGTTTTCAAATTCCTTCGGCGTAGTGTGGACGAGCCTTACTCATGCTTTATTATGTTTAAGATTGCAAACGAACAAAATGTTTTGCGATGTTTGATCAAAAGTTTGTCGTCGTTCAAATTTTACCAAACACGACCAAACATGATCAAACAAGGTCTATAAACGGCAAAATGTCCAAACATTTCCCGTTTGGACAGGGCTTTATGCCCTGGTCTTATGGTTATGCGAAGTCTGTATCATAATCACATACCCATTTTTCCTTTTGCAACACCAGACAGCCACAATGACAATAATAATAAGAACCACAGCGCCAGCGACACAACCACCAATGATATAATACATCGTCTTGGATTCTTCCTTCTCTGTGGGATAAGTTGTGTGCACTGTCGATGCCGATGTCGTCGTGTCAGCAATTAGAACTTCTACACTCGTAATGTTGGCGTTAATAGCGATGGAAATCTTTGTCAAAGAACCCTTAACGATGGAGGCCAGAACGTCTTTCTGTATGACAGCGCTTGATGATCCGGGTGGGAACTGCAGATAAAATGCCACACTTGCCAGAAGAGGGACTGTAGATATTTGCTTTGGATAACCGGGCAGAAGATGGACTTGATCTTCGGTGAATGTGACATAATTTGCCGCTCTTCTACGTCTAGAGCTAAAGAACGGGGTATAAAGGTCACTAATGGGTCTCTAATCAGAGGTTAATCAAACATTCTTCTTGGGTGGCGCGAAATAATTTGGACATTCCCACTTTAAAACTACTTTAGTCTGTCGAGCGTGACCGTAAAAATACAGCGAGGAAAAAACAGCCCCGTGAAATCCATGAAGCGGGACGCGCAATTCTTGCTAGCAGGATTTCGCGCTGCCATTTTTTTTTCTCGCAGTTGTCTTTCACTTCACACAAAACGGACTAAGCGAAAGGGAGCTCACTCGTAGACTACCGCATTAGTTTTCCTTATCCCGGCACTCTAGGCGCCAGTTTCTCTCGGAACTGGAGTCACTTGTTCACTAGCGAGTCGCGAGTTTTAATGTTCCAAACAAGGTCGCACTTCGCCTCGACTCAGCGTTCAGAAGTTAGTTTTGCCGTGGTTTCATGGGAATTATTGCAAAGTTTTCAATCGTGTCACGCTACAGTCATAAGTCCTAAGCCAGGAAGGTTTAACGGAGGACTTTGGGGGAGCCAAAGTTGTGGTGCAATTAAATTTTTCCGCATTACATTTGGTTGGAAAGATACTCGTTAAACAATTATTAAAGTGATCAAGGAATCAATTATCAATTAACTTGATTTAATAAATCAATACCTTGTTGCCTCCGATTGACAATTATTTTCCGCGCAGTGTGCGGTAGCTACCTCTGCTAAAGTGGTCTTGAACGTCTCTTCCAGTGGTTGGTTCCACTAAAGAAAACAAGTCAATAAATGTCAGTAATTATTAAAAGGTTATGCGCCGTTTCTGGGGAGGCACGGGGGCCTCATGGTAAGTGCGCTCGTTTCCGGATCAAGCGGTCTACGTTCGAGCCATTGTGCTGTGTTCTTGGGCAAGACACTTTACTCTCACAGTGCCTCTGTCCACCCCGGTGTACAAATAGGCACCAGCGAATTTAAAGCTGGGAGTAACCCTGCGATGGACAAGCATCCCTTCCAGGGGGGAGTAGAAATACTCCCAGCCGCTTTGCCTAACCTACCAACTACCAAGCGCCGTTTGTAATTATCGAAAACCTCAAATAATGTCTTTTTTCGTAGTCAGTAACGAACTAGTCTCCTGGTTGGTTATACAACGCTTTGCAAACAAAGGCCGTGGAATAGACATATAACTAACTGGTTTCTTAAACAAACGCGACTGTAGATATTTTCTTTAAAGCGTCCGGATCAAAAGAAAGTTTAAATTTCTAACCTCTGAGATGTTGAGTCCCTGGACGTCCAAGTTCACGGACTGGCTTCTCTCCTCTTCCGATGGTGTGCGAGGTGGTGGGGCGGTAGGAGGCGGCGGAGGTTCTTCACCTTTCTCAAGTCCTGCGAAGGAAAAGAAAGGTTTTCCGAGATGTGATTAAAGACCATGACAGGTAAGTAACACAGGCGGTCTAAATCTCTTTTTATAGAGTTCAACACAGTCGTTGTCAAATATTTATTCAAAACTGAGATTGTGCACAGCGTTAGCTAACCGTGAAACACATTGCTAAATGTTGATATGTACCATACGCTAAGTAATCCACCCAGAAGTCTTCGCATTAGGTAAATTATAGTCAAGTCGTTACCTTTACCTCTCTTTAAGTTTTAATTTTAATTGTAACAAATTTTTGTAACCGGTCATATGAAATGTCAATTTAAATTCAGATCTTCTTAAAATCATGCGTAGTTTTTGTCTAATTAATTTGTTCCCGCTGACTGGTTTTTGAGTCTCCATTCCTGATTTAATCACAACACTCGAGGGAGCCAACCTATTTTAGTGGCAGGGAGTATTTTAGGATTTTACCCATATCACGCTGGAGAGATGCGACGCAAAAAAGAAAAAAAATGTTTTCATGACGTTTTGACTTCGCTATGAATAACGCAGACAGGTTTGAATGTTGTTCTCAATTTTTACTTCTAGTAGAGGGGGTAAGAATGTTGCCGGTACAGGGTACCACCTTTTGTGTGATAAATAGGGTTTCGTCCGAGCACAGTGGTTTACAATGCGTCTCAATGAGATAGATATCTCACCTTTACACTTGCCGTCAATCCAGTACAACCCTTCAGCGCACACACACTTGTAAGAACCATAGGTGTTCTCACACATCTGGGACTCATCCTCGCAGTCGAACGTCCACGCCAGACACTCGTCAACATCTGAGGTTTTAACAAGTAGAGAACTAGAATAAATTTCCACCCTAAGTACCATTTTAATGAATGTTACAAGAACATGTACGTGTTTTTCCTTTTAATTTTGACTATCATTATGCTGGAAGTGAAATACTCTAAACACAACATTTACGAGACAGAAAAAATCTCTGCAGGTCCTATAAGCCTCAGTTGTAAGCGCACCCTGGTAAAGCCTTTATTTACGTAGGTTGAAATTACCGTTGCAAGTGAAGCCGTCAGCGTCCAGCGTAAAACCATTCACGCATGAGCACGTGTAACTTCCCACGGTATCACTACAACTCTGATCGCAACGGTGTTGGTTAGTGGTGCATTCATCTATGTCTATTAATAAAGGGAACAAATTCACAGCGATTAACAACTGAGCAACCCAAACGACCGCTTCGGTCTTATCACAAAGCGGGTACCAATAACAGAAAACCAGCATAAAATGTTAATACTATAGAACTCTCAGATACTACGCGCGTTGTGATTGGTCAATTTAGCAGGCCGTTTTCTACTGTACGGCCCGCTAAAATTTAAAGCTGATTGTGTTGACAAAATGTTTCGTGATTTATCGCCAAGTGTTATTAACTTCTATAGCAAGTGAAAGTTTAACTTTCTTTTACTTTAAATTGTGTATTGAAACGTACTAACACATAACAATGATTTCAAATTGACTCGTTTTGCTTTCGACGTGCGTCAGAAATTATAGTATGATTCTATCCTACTAACCTCGTCTTTTCGGTCCGTACTGTAAGCTACGGATCCTCGTTCTTTCCCCTTCGATTTATGGCCCAGGCGCGAAGCAAGCGGTCGGTAATTTATAGTACGGACCTCGAACAGGCTTATCAAATCAATTCTACACTCAAAAATCCTTAAAAGTCAAGCGGCAAGCAAGCAGCTAACTAGCTGGTTGATCGGTCGGTCGGTCACTCGGTACAAATTTCCTATGAAATTGTTTATAAATACCTGAGCATGTCTTTCCATCACCATTCAGCTCATATCCTACCCTACACGAACACTTGTCTTCCCCATCAGACTGATAACAAATGTGATCACATCCATGTTGATCTTGCTGACAAGGATTCTCGGCTGAGTAATAAATAAAAGTAGCAGACAGCCTTGTTAAAAAGTACTGTTTCTGCAAGGTAAAAGTAGCAGAGCTACAGCCAAATTGTCTGCCTCTCATATAAAAGAAGAGAACTCAAAAGGGTTGCAGTCAAAAAACTGCAGCTGAAGTTATTCTTCAGCAAAATAACAATACTGAAAAATTGATACAAAAATATAATTTTCCCCGCGCAACGTAGGCTTACGAGGCCTCTCGATAAAAGAATCAATCAGATCGGCGTATCGACACAGTTTCACAATGGATCACTTCAATTAGCTAAAATGTACTTACGGACGCATTTCTTGGGGTCTGTGTCGTCCACTTTAAAGTCTGAATTACACTTGCATGTATAACTACCAACTGTATTCTCACAAATGTGCATACAATCACCGACAGGGGAGCACTCATCCACATCTAAATATAAAATAGTAATAACAAAAAAAAAAAAAAAAAAACGGTCAATATTACGAGAACCACGTGCACCGCACTGTATATTCACCTTTTCATTCTCAAACGCGTATACAGGGCTATCTGAGGACCCATCCACACTACGCCGGAGGAATTTGAAAACGGAGGTTTCACTCTCAAATTGCATCAAACGTTTTCCGTCCACACGAAGCCGGAGGAATTTAAAAACGCGACAATCACCGGTCATTTTGGATTTGTGTTTGAAAAAACCGAGGGTAGGGAAATCACATGATTATGGTGAGATCAGTCATCGTTTAGACGGTAGGCCTGACCGTCTTAGGGGTCTTAGGGGCCATAGACCTTGTACCACTGGTATGACGTCACTACTTTTGAATGGTTTTTGATCATTAGCTGATGGAGTAAGAAAAGCTCTTGCAAAGCATGAAGGAGAATGCAAACATAATGGAGAAAACAGAAAAGCTCCAAATTTCGAAACAACTGCCTCGAGGTAGAGGAAAATGCCACGTAGCTTTCACGTTCCAAGGTGACTTTTGAGTGTTCAACTTCAATCCCGGGAAACACATCCACATAACGTGCAGAACGGACTTGAAGCCGCGACCTCCGGATCTCAATACCGCAGCCCTAGCCACTCGGCCAAAACTATTTCCTAACAATAAACTGTGGATGTATGACACGTGATGTAACAGTATTTCCCCACTGGTAGCTAAAGCGCCTTACCTTGACACGTCTTTTGGTCCAAATCAAGGAAGAATCCGGAATTGCAGGTGCACACGAAGGATCCAGGAGTGTTGATGCAATTATGATCACATCCGTCGGTGTTCAAAGCGCACTCGTCATCGTCTAAAGGTAAATACATTTTGTGTGAACTCGTGTGTGAACTAGCAATTAGTCAAAAACAATGACAAAAATAATCGAAAACTCCTTTGTTTCATTGATGGTTTGAGGGAAAAGATATCTACGACATAATTGCTTGTTCCTTGTATTTTTCTGCCCTTTTCTTCCGATTTGACACAAAATTATATATCCTATTTTATTCCAGCCCTACCTAAGGGGTGCCCATGTTAGCAATTTCAGGAGTGCTTGAAATTCTCGATGTTATCCAAATTGCAGTTATCATGAGATCGATAATAACAATGATAAAAAAAAATCTTTGACAAACCGCACGAAAGTGCCAAATGATATCCTATCTAAGGCCATATTGGTGACAATTTAAATCCTATTTGAGATGAAAAAGCCTCCATATATCCGTATTCTCTCTGTCCTTTCCTGTCTGGCTCGATTGCAAGATCGTTAACACATCTTTCCTTTCCCACCCCTCCAAAATTTGAAGATTTACAGATGCACAGCCTCGGACCTTGTTTTAAGGATAATATAACATTGTGTGTGATATCAGTGATATCTGTACCTAGGCATTGTATTCCATCCCCAGAATAACCACTTGGACAGGGATCACACTGAAATCCCGTCTCGTTGGCGGGTGGCGGCAAGTCGTTACAAGTCACGCCTGGGTAACACGGCTCGAAATTCTCCTCACACGCGTCAAGATCTGTTTCACAGAGATCTCCAGTATAGCCATTCTGACAGACACAAGAGAGGATATTGAATCTTTCGTCATTGCTGTCATCATCGCTATCACCATTGTCTTCCTCGACGGAAGTGCAAATTCCTTGGTTCTGACATGCGCAGACGTTGATAACCGGACGCAGTACTGTATTGACGGATCCATCAGTTATTATGAACTCTATGTCAATCTGCGGCAGAACAAAGAAAAAAATTATAAGCTGTTGCTTACCTACATTGTTATTCCGGATAAATAATTTAATTTATTTCTCTCTCAACATTTCCCATACGTGGAACAGTGAGGGCAGTCAGAAAGACACAAAACCGGGAAGATTTTTCGTTTCTTTTTTTCTTCATTCAGCAATCACAAAGCGATAAATGAACCGTTGGACATGTTTTATCTCAATAATTATTTCGCGTTAAATTTTTGTAAAACTTTTTACAAAATTCTCAATATGATATCCAGGCTACGTCCACACTACGCCGGAGAAAGCTGAAAACGCGGCTTTTCTACGGTTAGCCTTACCGTCCAGACTAATCCGTCACGAAAACAGAGCTTTTCGAAAACGCTCTTTAAACCGGAGGAATTTGAAAACACAAGTTTTGAGTTTTAGCCAAAAAAATAGGAAAAAAAAAACAAAAACAAAACAAAAACAAAACAAAAAACGATGGCATCACTATAATCATTTGATTTCCCTGTACGCTCGAGTTTTCCTCCAACACATATCTTTTATGGCCGGTGATCGTTGAGTTTCTTCGACGTAGTGTGGTCAGTAAACACTTGATGCGTTTTCAGAGTGAAAACGCTGTTTTCAAATTTCTCCAGCGTAATGTGGACGGGGCATCAGACAAGTGAATGGCAATTGCAAATCAACTTATCTCGCTACTAAGAGTGCACGAAAAAAAAAAAAAAAACTTCTGTAAATTCCTAGAACTTGAGAAAAATGTTTCATTCTCACTGTTAATGTCAGTCAACGGAAAATGCAAATTATATGACAGGCCAAATTCTCCGCTACTTCCAAATGTAAGAACTTCACGCATGCACATCGCATTCTAGGAAGTTAAGACATTACCTTGGTGGTCGTTACACTCCAGGAAATAGTTATTGAAGAATCGTTAGATGACCTTGAGTACCCCGTTGGAAGAGTTCCAGTAACAGTAAAGGTCAATGAATCGTTGTTCGGATCTTCCGCCACGACAATAATGGTTGCCGTAGTGTTAATGGTCACGTTAACTTCGCTTGGCCCAACCAAAATCTTCGGTGGGAAATTTTCTGGAGGCCAAGAAATAAATATAGAAATAAATATGGCATATACTGAATAACGGAAAATATAAATGATGAAGAAAGTTTTGGCAGATCATCGAGCTAAATAGCAAAAACAAGGCGAAAAGGCGAAAAGCAAGAAGATTATTAGCTTTTAAGGAAGGCACATAATGCTTGGATTCTCTGTCAGTATCTATCACTAGTTCAACGGAAGCTTTCCTCGTTTTATGAAAAAAAAGATAATTACATTTCTAATGATGAAGTGCTGAGATGGTTATGCTGCGCACACAGAGCTTAACATTTACACTTTATTAACGAACAACTGGGGCCTGGTGGTTTTTTTGGAGGCTTCCTCGCCCTATCAAAAATTGTTGTTATTTTATACGTTTCTTTACTTATCAGTGTGTCAAGATATGATGATGAGGAATTAAATTGCATTTAGCGTATGAAAGGTCTCTTGGAGGAAATTATCTTTACCACGGCTTCAAAGCGAGTCGCTAACAAGTTTCATTTTTCGTGACTTTCCTTAAAACGTCGATGTATTATTTACTTCCTCTGCACACTTACGTAATTCTTGCGATTCACTTTCCAGTTGTACAGACGTTTGTTTGGTACTCGCCCCCACTGCCGTATCACCTGTGGAAGCTATGTCAAACAGGCAGTTCGCATCCCCTTGACAAATTTCTTCTGCTTCCTGTCTTAATGCGTCGTTTGCAAATGGGATGGGTTCATCCAAGAAGATGGGAACAAATGATGCATTGGCAAAAGTGGTGGTGTTTTCTCCAGGGTTGTACGTGAATAAGCTTGTGTTTGACATCACTTGCCCTAGAGACATTTTAAAATATCCATCATGTAATCTTGTCAGGTAGAGTATCCTAACAGACTTAATCCTTTAGGCTCCTAGAGGCGCAAAGGGCGTCAAGGTGGAGTATCCTACAAGAACACAACTATAGACTCATAGCGGGAGAAAAGAAAAAAAAAAAGAGCAGGCCTGACCATTTGCATCTTAACATCAACTTTCTTTTTCTTTTTACCGAGTTTATCGAGTTTGCCTTCTAACTTCTTGATATCTGTCTTTTCTATTCCTTTATTAATCATTTCCCCAACGTTCGCCTACACGCTTTCTGCTAAAGATAGCTTCACTGCGTTAACTTTTAGGCAGCTTGAATAGTTACATACAGTTTTTGATGTTCACATGATTGTTTCTAATGATACTGATTCTTGTAAAACAAGTTTTGTTTTCAGTTTAGATACTATTATATTTTGTTTAGTTCAAATGTGTACTACATTGATAATTTGTTGTTGTTATTGTCGTTGTTGTCGTTGTCGTCATTGTTGACGCGAGTTTTGTTGTTGTCACTGTTGTTCTCGTTGCTGTTACGATGGAAAGTTGGGAACAGGTCTTAGAGACCTAACGATCGTAAAGTCCTACAGCACAAAATATATGTGTCAAATAGCTTTTATATGCTAAGATTGTGAGATTTAAGCTTAACAGCCTCAGAATCAATCTTACAGAACGTCAAACTAACTACAGTCGAACCTCCCGTAAGCGACCACCCAAAATGTCAAGCCTAGGTGGTCGCTACCGTGAGGTGGCAGCTTGCGAGAGCTTAGACCATATTGGATCCAAATTTTGCCTCATTAGCTTAAGGTAACTGCAGAGAGCCATTCATGTTTTAAATGTTTTATTCATGTAGAAAGTCGATTTTCAGAAAAAAATCCGGTACTTCCCATTGAGAAATTTCCGTCTCTTGTACTATCCAGTATCCGCTCTATTATCTGTCAAGTGGTCGCTTACGGGAAGTTAAAACAAAAGAAAATTTCAAATTTTTAGCTCTAAAAGTTGTCGTGGTCGCTTACCAGAGGTGCTCGCTTACAAGAGTTTCTAAACATAGTGATTTGACTTGGAAACGTTTGGTATTTTGGAGAACTGGCTGGTGGTCGCTTACGAGAGGTGGTCGCAACCGGAGGGTCGACTGTAGTTGTAACAAGCTGAGTGTAAACTTACACTTCAATCCAAAGTCAAAATGTATTTCCCTGCCCGTGGCATTGGATGGTAGAGTAGTCCCATCAGGTCTCAGATAGTCGTCCAGCGTGTCACCGTTCCATGTCCCTAAAAGACCTTTGGTGTAAGTCTTGAATTTTGTGGGTGCGGCAAACACTATTGACAGGGATCCCTGTATCTCGGTGACTGTCACAGATATTCCAGACGGAAATGTGACGAGGAAGGAGTTGTTTTCCGGACGTGACACTGCCACAGAACCACTGAGCATGACACTGACATTTGTCAATCTGCTGTAGTTTTGGAACACTTCACTGTCTACTAGAACCTCAAGTCCTCCTGCAGTAAAAACGAAAATACTGAATGAGTTGAGGAAGCAAGCAAAACAAAGAGAAATCTAAAACTGGTAGAATAATCAATAGCGCGACATGTCTTGACGAAATGACAAAAAATACTTATCTTTGAAAACAAAATTCGTCCTAAAATTTAAGAAAAATAAGAAGTCTGACATCTTTCTTTGGAATAACATTTTGCATAAATTATTTAATGACCTTCGTCTCTCAGATTGACTTGAACAGTGCTTGTATCTTCCTCTTTCGCCACTGCTGCAACAAACACGGTAGCTGTTCCTTCGCCTTTGGCAAGTTTTGTTCGAGCTTGTAATTGGAACATCCCGTCTTTAATGTCTACCATGGTGAACTCGCCGAGACCATTGAATGTGTAGTTTCCGGTGTCCAGGGTAACAATGTGAGGATCGCCCCACAACCAACCTGCAATACACCCAGCCAGAGAATGACTAAATCCCAACACCTAGAGAACTAACGCACTACGGCAGGGTCGT
Organism: Orbicella franksi; assembly: GCF_964199315.1. Classification (NCBI taxonomy): domain Eukaryota; kingdom Metazoa; phylum Cnidaria; class Anthozoa; order Scleractinia; family Merulinidae; genus Orbicella; species Orbicella franksi. The sequence goes on along the minus strand of NC_138148.1, from coordinate 18,998,111 downwards.
ATCATCACCACTTTATTGTGTTTTTGTTTCGCGGGCAGTTCAGGATAGCGGGAGTTTCAGTCTATCATACGTAGAGAAGGACAAATGTAAAAGTAGAGTTAAAGGAAAGGAAAAGAGAAGGAAACTTATCCTGCCCTTCAGCTATTCCTTTTCCTCCTCTTTTATGTTCCTCTCTATCCATCCCCCAAGAGGCGCCTGACAACCAGGTTGGTCGAGAAGACAAAAAAAAAAACAAACAAACAAACAAACAAAAAAAAAAAAACAAGAGGTTACCATAACAGACAGAACTTACTCCACTCAGGCGGCTCGTATTCCTCACAGCCCTCCGATGGCCTCCTCTCAAAGTATCTCTGGCACCAAATGGGATTTTGTGCCTCTTTACAGCAATATTGGAAAGGCCGCACGTCACTTTCAAGGTGCTTTGTTTGCAGTGACGGTGTCAGCTTATGGTAGCGATCGAGGGTGCCTCCACCAGGGAAACCAATGATAAGGGCTGCAAACCTCTCCTGACTGGTATAGTAACAACACTTTCGACCACGGCCATCGCGCGATGCGAAACGGGTGTAGAAACAGTAGGCGAATGGTTCGTCCGGCTCAACCCATTCATACCTCTCATCAAAGAACGCCTGAACTCCTGTACAGGGACAAGGATCTGGTGGATCAGAAAAGGAGCTCGGTTCCGTCTCTGTGTCATTTCTAAACCATTGTTCGCACTTCAAATCGCCATCTTCTTCGCCATTAGAATCTTCGAGTCGGTAGACCCACCTTCCTGGGATATTTGCATTTCCAACAAGATTATCGATGGCTTCAATTCCAGTAGTCCCCGACCTGTGAGGCAAAATAAGGGCATCAAAGGATGTAGTATAATTAAAGTAGCTTGGATACACTGAAGTGACTTTACACTAAATTACTGGTCCCGAGGGACGGGAAACAGTCAGTTTCCCGTGAATCTCATCGAAATTCGAGGGAAAACAAAACTAAGTGTTTCTCAAGGGCCCAGTTATTAAGTGGTTTTTACCATTCTGGAGTTAAGTATAGATAAGGAATATAATTCCCAGATTCCCAGAATACAACCAAGATAAAGGATTACTGGAGCACACGTACAAGTAGTTCAAGTCGCAAGAACAAACTAACATTGAGAAGGGTTTTTCAATAAGCACTTAATGACTGGCCTTAAGGGAAACAGTGAATTTTGTTTCCCCGAGACCCTCAATGTTGCCAGAGGCGAAGCCGAGGGTAACGTTGCGGTCGAGGGGAAACTAAACTCACTGTTTCCCGCGGGACCAGTCATTAAGTGTTTTGTTATACCTCCCAACTCAAAAATAGAAAAAAACTGCGAAGAAATCGTTTGCTTGACGCCCGCTGGCTCACAAATTTGCCGCGGTTACAAGGAGCACGACCTGATCGTGTGCGAGTCGAAAGTTCAAGTTGTTGTTTCCCTAGGGAGTTAGTGAGTTTTGTTCGCCCTAGGGAGTCAGTGAGTCTTGACCCACGACACGTGACACGTTCTCCTCCAGTTGGAAAACGTATTTGAGTTGGGAGATATAAGAATATAAGTTAAGTAACGCTTGGGATATGTGGAATCCCAGCGATGGACTCAGACGAGGGTAGCGACTTTGTTAAATATCATTCACAGCGACAGCATGAGAACTACGACATAACTTTGCTCATTGAAAACGTCTCACAATGCGATATTTTGAACGTTGGAATTCTGCTCTCAGAAGTCTTTATCGCGCATTTAAGGAGGCTTTGTAGAAAAAGATGTCCAGTTTAAGTAGCCTCTGGTTAGAGGGCAGGGAGGTCAAAAGGCCAGCGACAATTTTTAACTGTCGCCGGACATTTAACCATTGCCACGTGACCATAAATCGAGGTGGGATTTAAATAACTCCAGCTATGTAACTATTATTTATGTTACAGGAAAATAATGATACGGAGGCAAAGGTTCCGAGAGCGAAGTCTTTACACTCCCCCTACCAACCCACCACCGAGGCGAGAGGTCTTTTTTAAGCTTTTAATTTTGAAAACAATAAAGAAAAAACACATTCACTCTGTTACGTGTAGTTAGATGACAACATTGTGCAATTCTGATATTCTGAAGACAAGTACTACTTGCATCTTAGAATAATTTCATACTCAACTGGGAGAGCATGCATGAATTTGCAGAGAAAAAAGATGCTTCTTACCTTTGATGATTTTTGTAATAGCCAGTTCTCTCTCCGGCGTTCACACCAACAACAGGGTTACGTTGGTAGTTCGCAAAGTATTTATAGTACTGACTGCGATAAATCGAATATCAAAAAAGTCATGTCAGTTGACTTTTTAAAGGAGTGAAGTGCTAGTAAAGATATGCATTGTGAAATGTTGGTGACACCCGTTCCAAAAATGCAATAACAGCAATAACAACAGACAGCAATACCAGGCAGCAGCAGCAGCAGCGCGAACAGCAACAATAAAAGAAACAATAACAACAGCAACAGCAACAGCAGCAACAACAACAACAACAACAACAACAACAACAACAGCGACAATATAACACAATACTGATTTATCGAATGGTCAGTTGCTTGTTAAAGCATTTAACAAGAAATATCAGGAGTAACATAATTCGACATTTCAATGTATCTAACATCATTATCAAGTATAAAAATCGTTGAAAGTCAAAGTTGTTAAAGGAGTTGAGTTATGAATATCATTAGGTGGCATTCCCGTCCGCGTGATAATTATTCTTTTAACAACTTTGACATTCAACGATTTTTATTCTTGATAACGATGTGAGGCCTGGTTCATACGTCGCATTTCTGCCGTGTCGAACTCAATTCAATTAAGAGCGGCAGAAATGAGACTGTCGATTCAGACGTCGCACTTGTGTCGCACTTAATTCAGAATTAATACTGTCGGGTAAGTCGTCAGCGGGAAATGTTTTAGATGTAGTGTATTCAATATGGCGGACGAAGGTACTGAGCCGACGAAGGACTTTCATTTCGCGAAAAACTATCCGCTAATGGAACTAGAGGGAGAAGGCTGACAATGCAGCAGTATGTGTTGCGATATGTTCAGGTTGCATTGGGTCGAGAATGGCCAAGTTTCCTCTTTTTCTTTGGTGGGACCGAATTTACATACGCTCAATACATTAACATAATGTATATATTAGATTCGAAACGGCAGAAATTCGACGTTTGAATCGGTGTCTCATTTCTGTCGGATAATGCGACACGACCAGTCAAACGCACGGCAGAAATGCGGCAGCCGATTCAGGCGTCGAATTTCTGTCCAATTTAATTCATTGAATTGAATTCGACACGGCAGAAATGCCACATATGAACCAGGCATTAGCCTAAGGCATCGAAACGTCGAATTACGTTACTCCTAATACTGATTTAATGTAAATATACGTTTAGCTATGGTGGTGCACTACAATAAATCACCAGGTAATTTACTGGTATATCACTAGACAAGAAATATTAAAATAAAATGTGGAGTGACAAAAATTGGCTGAAATAACATGAACAACGAAAAACTACAACAACAACAACAACAGGAACAACAAAAACAAAAACAAAACAAAAACAAAAACAAAAGCATGGACAAGAACAACAACAGGAACAACAACTAAGAGGACAACAAGAATTACTACAACTGCAACAAAAACAAGGAGAGGCTGCGTGGCCGAGTTGTTAGGGCGCCGGACTTGAAATCCGAGGGTCGCCGGTTCAAGTTCCGTTCTGACCATCAGTTAGGATTTTTAAGCCTATTATGTTTATCTGAACGAGCACTCTAAACATTCAACATTTAACATTTAAAAACAAAAGGAACAACAACAATGAGAATAACAACATCAACTACAACGGGGAAAACAACAAGAGTAATTATAACAACAATAACAGAAGCAGCAATAACAACAGCGGCAACAACAACAACACGTACAGCAGGAAGAACAGAACATTAACAACAAAAATAAAAGCAACAGGAGGCACAAAAACGGTACGACAGTGTTTTGTCGACAAAGGGTGATTACTTACGTAGCAGTTGGGGCAGAATATTGGATTCCTCCATGAGGGTAGTTATAGATGACGAACGAGAATATTGCGTCAGTGACAACAACTGCTTGAAATGTGTTGCGCTGAAAAGAGACAATCCCAAGACATTATTTTTCTGTGTATCCACGAAATCGAGTGAGAAACTACTCGCATTCATAAAAAATGAAAAGAAGGGCTCCAAAGATGCAATTATTATTATTATTTTTTTTTTATTTTTTTATTTTTTTCAATAAGCCCCATTCCCACTCGCATCCAGATTGCAAGCCATGCGACTATTTTGGCATAATTCACTGGCTACACTTAACGACCTGTCTAGCCAAATATCACAAAAGCGTGAAGTTGAGACCATTTGCAAAGATTGACCAGCTTCTACTGCCGTGAATCGATCGTTTGTCGCTCAGAAAAAACTCTCGAGGCATCAAAATCTTCTAGGATTTACAACAACAAAGGATTCATCATGAGCCTGTAATGTGCACGTTCGTATTACATGGTGGTGCGTTTTCCACTCAATATTCTCATAACTCTGGGTAACGTTACCAACTTCATTCATTCAAACAATACCCTATGGTATCTTAAAAATATCGAGGGGCTTCAGCGATGGAGCACAGTAACATTTTAAACATTCCCAGGATTAAAACATTGTAAATTAAACTAAAACATTTCCGACTGCCTAAACAACAGTCTTCAACGAGTAAAATGTACCTCTTCCATCTTTTCAATCTCTGCAGTTCAGGTAGTGGGAAGCTTGCGTTTTAAGATATTTTAAGCCAGGGAAAGTTTTACGTTTTACAAAGGTTATTCTGTATATCTATGTCCATGTATACTGAAAATCAAATCTCACCAGATTCCTGGTGATATCATTTTGTAGCTGGTGACGAATATCCTGCCAAGTAACAACAAGAACCCACGATGCAAAGAACGTTTTTCCCTGTGGTAGGTCAGAGGAGAAAACGTTCAAGACGTCATCTGTTGCCTTCTGCAATATTGCATAGGAATCTGGCCCCTGGTATACATGATAAAACACTTTGGATGGTCCATCAATGAACGAACCAAGGTCGGTGGGTGCCCAGTAGGGAGCGAGCATCGGTGTGTATCTGAGCCACGGCCTCTCACCGAAGCGGTATGGTCCTTGGTTGATACCGTCTCTCTCAAACTGGATCGTACCAGGGGGGCATATCTGATGGGATAATGAACATACCATTATTAATTCTACGATAGCGGCCGAAGGCGCACGAGCGGAGCCCCATACCTTAGAAAATTTGGTAACCCATCGATCTAAAAAAATGTGGTTGTCACGTGACTCTCCGTATAAGTCCGTATGCCATGCCCTATACCTTGAAAAATAAGAGAGTAGCACCATTACCATAAGTACCTCTTTGATATTGGACATCCAAGTTATGAAAAATTGACAGCTGTCAAAACAAGGTATCTGCGGACCAGTACCGCGTGACCATATCGCGGGCTAAGGTTAAGAGCTCATCGAGCTCGAGTGTTTTTGTAATTGACCGCTGACCAGGCACTGTTTTTTTTTTCGATTAGATCGCAGACTCAAGTCAGGTTATTACTCTGGGGAGAAGGAAGGAGTACGTGCAAAGGCAAAATTTCAGAAAAAACTGTAAAAAATAGTAAAACCACACGCTGAACAATTTCATGCTCACAATTGATCATTTTTTTAATTTCTAATCTAAGAAAAAAATCCTCTTTTTCCTTTGTGGTTATTTATAGCAATCAGGAGCTCCGCTTTTAAGCTTGGCTGAATCTATATATTACAATTAAAACAGGCAGATTAAGCCAACCACCTGAATAGGGCTTTACCGAGAAAAACCCTGGCTAGCTTACAATATAATATATAGATTTAGGCCAGCCTAAAAGCGTAGCTCCTGGGCCGGGTTGTTCAAAGCCCGATTAAGCTAACCCAGAAAAAGGTAGAATTTTGATTTGAGTTTTGTAACTTTGCGGTGAGGTTTCCGTATAGTGTTTGGCCTTCTGTTTAGAGTTTTAATAATCACCATATACACAGAACAAAACAGCAAGAACCATTTGTATAGAAGAAAAAGTTATAATTCGATTAACTTTTAATCCTGGGTTAGCGTAAACCGGCTTCTGAACAATCCAGCCCTGTTTCCAACAAGCTAACCCAATATGAGCCCTCGATCCAATCGATAACCAGCACTTAGTCAGCGGTCAACTTAAAAAACACGTGACCTCGTGGAGCTATAAACTTGAGCCCGCGATATGGTCACGTGATACTGGTCAGCGGATACGCTGTTTTGACAGGTGTCAATTGATCATAACATGGATGTCCAATATCAAGGAAGTACACGGTAAACCAAGGCTGCATGTCTCTGTCAACCTATTATTTGGGGTATGGCCGCCATGTTGGGCAACTCCGCCGTCGTCGTCGTCGTCGTCGTCGTCGTGCGTACGCGCCCACGAGCAATACCGCTAGCCATGATAACCATGAGAAAATCAACTTATGGGTTTCCTTTTCTTTCCTATATGTGTATGGGGCTCCGCTTGGCATAATAAAAGCTTGGTTACTTTGTTTGCTTCTCGTCGATTCATTTATTTATCATCGTCTCAGGGAAGTTTTTTGCTAGTCGTGGAGTAAAGTGTCTTGTCCAAGAACACAACACAATGTCCCCGGCCAGGGCTCGAACCCGGACCGTTCGCTCCGGAGTCGAGCGCACTTACCATGAGGCCACTGCGCCATATAACGCAATATGTATACAGCTCTTATTTTGTCACATACATTTAGTTTCCTGTGTCTTTTGCTATAGACTGGTATTCCACCATAATTTGATATGACAACTCTATGACACTTCGATTTGAATGTAATGACAAAGTCCCCTTGTTCACTTCCATACGGGTACATCCTAGGAATGGGCTCTGAAATTGGATTGAGAAGGTTGTTTTAGTGGTTAGAAAGTACGCTGGGTATGTAGAAGGAGGAGAAGATAATGGGAAAGGAGGAGAAACATAGTGACGATGACGATGATGTTGACGAGCAAGAAAAAGAAAAATAGCACAACGATGAAAAGGAGACAGGGGGAGAGGAAGAGGGGGAGGGAGAAGAAGAAGGAAGAGGAGGAATAAAAGGAGGAGTAGACGGAGGATTAGGAGCGAGAAGGGAAGGAAGAAGAGGGGAAGCAAGAAAAGCAGGAAGAAGGAGGAAGATAGAAGTCGAGGATAATAAACACACCGAGGAAGATGATGAGGTTTTTGTTAAACCAACGGGAAATATAGCTTGTTGTTGATGTCGAAGAGAATGAGGGACAGGTATAAAAGGAGGAGCTAGGAGGGGAAGGAGGAGAGAGTGATATTGAGATAAGAGGAAAACTATTTTAGTTATACAGACTGCATTAAAAGACAGGTAACCTGTAGTTGGTGTAAAGCCTTGAGGAGTCGTCCCTGGTTCTGCAAAGACAAACAGTAAAACAAAAGTTGCGATCAAAAATTAGTGCTAGCATTTGTTTTTTTTTTTTCCACTTTTATTATAACCGGCACCAGCAGTGGCACTAGCACCAGCAGTGGCACCAGCACTGGCACCGGCACTAGCACCACCCCTTACCAATATCACTACCTTTACCACAGTCACTGGCTCTGGCACTGCCATCGGCACCGACACTGGCACTGGCACCACCCCTAACCAATATCATTACCGTTACCAGCAGCACTGTCACCAGCACCACCCCTCACCAATATCACTACCTTTACCACGGTCACTGGCTCTGGCACTGCCATCGGCACCGGCACTGGCACTGGCACCACCCCTAACCAATATCATTACCGTTACCAGCAGCACTGTCACCAGTACCACCCCTTACCAATATCACTACTGTTACCCCCAGCACTAGCACCGGCACCAGCACCAGCACTCACACTGCAACTACCACTACCACCATCACCGTCACTGCCACTGTTTCTGGTACTGCAGCGGCCCTTGCAAACGCCACTGCAGCTACCAATACCAACACCAAAACCATTACCACTACGGTAACTGGCAGCAAATGCTGTTACCAGCCACCAGAGTGACTTGAAACACTATTGTAACCAGGACTAGCGGAGACACGTGACCAGACCGATAGTGCTACATACTGGTTACTACTGGGGCTGCTGCTGCTGCTAGCACTTCTACTGCTGTTAATACCGTTACTATTTCTACCAGTACTACCGCTACTACTACTGCCCTTACCGCTACTGTGGCTGCTGCTGTTTAGTTTTTAGGTTTACAAAGGCAAAAAAAATTTGTCCCCAGTCACGGCCACTGGGAAATGAGAAACTGTTTTAGAAAAGAAACTGTTTAAAAACGTTTCAATTTGCTCACCTGCTAAAGTGAAAAAAGGAACCACTCCACTTGCATAGACCTGTTGACTAGCACTATAGCCCACTATCCTAAGTATGTATTCCGTTCCTGGCTGAAGTGGAAGCAGTGTAGCCTCTTGCATTTTGGTTTTCTTAAAATTCCAGATTTCTTTTTCAGCGACGGGCTTGTAAAGTACAAAAAACTCTTGAATCTCCTCCGCGTCATTAGGTACTTGCCACGTGATTTGGACCTCATGATTCTGAATATCATCAAGACTAACATCTGAAAGATGAATTCACTCTGATTGAGTAATCTTGCCGAAAAACAAAAAAACAAACAAAACAAAACCTACTACTTAGAATGGCACGACAATAGCAAGATATTTAGTGTTTTACACGGCAAAATAGTCTTGAGGCAAAAAATAGCGTTCCGATTGGTTCTTTCTTGGGCGGGATTTTGCCATACGAACGGTTCCCATGGAAACGGCCGTGTACTTTTATTGTTTTGTGCCATATAACAAACGACCTATTAATCCAGCTTGCTTGAGCCGCACTTGGTAATATTGGCCCCCGGTCGATTTTGCACTGCCACGACTTCGGCCTAATATTCTTCCCATACAGCCCACGCGCTCGGTTAGTAAGAGGCTATAAGAACAACTCTAGCTATATGATAACATTGCTTCAAGTAATTCCAGTTACATTACAAACAGTTTTGACATCCTTTGAAGGTTTTTCTTTTTTGTTCTTTTTTTCACCAGGGGAGGGGATAAACACGAATCCAACGGTAAACAGTGTTTACAAAGGAACTGTCTTGAAAGGTGAAGTCGTGTCCTTTCCTTTGTACATACTTACTTTCTTACTTCGATAAGTCTTTGCTTAAATTTTAAGAAAAAAACATTGCCAAAAATTAAAAGCAAGTGGAAATCATTTGCTTGACTTACTAATCTTTGAAGTGTCAGCTGTAACAGCAAAGTAGGTTGCATTAAAGCCTTTAAATGTAAACCCGTTGTTTGTACGCATATACAACACAGACTTGTGGTTCCTGGATCCCCGACCAACCAAGGCGAAAGGATTCGGGTGAAATCCGCAGAATGGACCAGCTGCGACGTACAATGGGTCGATATTAAATAGTCCCATGAAATCTGCCACCCAGTTTCTGTAAATAAAATAGTTATGAGAAGAGGAATTATATTGGTGCAGTGTTCACACCAACTACTTTTAACCTTTTTCTCAAGACAAAAAAGAAAAATAGAAAAAAGAAAAAAAAGGAGAAGTGGGTTTAACGTCAAAGAATTTCGTTTGTGTCAATGTAATTAATTTGCAATGCGGAATATAAATTCAGTTCACCAACCAATTTTCAGTATTACTTGTTTAAATTAATTTTTGAGAAACGAAGAGGCAAAATGGCAGGGAAGCCTCACCTCTTCAGGCAATTTTTTGGGGGGAAACACATTTTTTTTTTCTGACTTGCCCTCAGCAAGGCAATGCTAAAAGACGTAAAACCAGACAAATTCCATTTATAACCCAGTATCTCGGCTTCCTTTGGTATCAAGAGGCTCTTCCGACTAATAACATGTACGGTTAATTTATCCATGTATTTTGCACTGCCAAGTTTCCTCAAGTAATTTCACTCCCTACAACACTGGCCTGCATGCTAGCTCTATAGTCTCTCAGATCCTCGAAGGCGTTAACAAAACGAAACCGCGGGGGATTGAACAAAGAAGAAAGAAACGACTGAGGACAGACTAATGCAAGCACAAATCCATACGCTCATGCAGACTTACGTGCAGTTCGGTCCGCCATCAGATGTCTCCATATGAAAGGTATCGATGGCAACGATAACATCAAACTGTGGCAAGTCCAGCTCGAAAACCCAATAGCATTCAATGTCATTTGGATACTCGTTTGGAAATCCAGGACTAGATAACACCAGCATCTTTTCATGAACGCTGTTCTCACAACCTGAGGAGTTAAAATGTGACATCCACCGTATATTACGTTAGAACATATTTCAAATGATTGTCGTACAACCAGCACTAAAACAAGCACAACAGCAAAGTCGCCTGGGGGGGGGGGGGGGGGGGATAAATTAAAACGTTGGTATAGATTTACTGAATTTAAAAATTCTGAATTCTGATATTTTATCAAGTGTCCTTCAGTGATGAGGTTGGCGACCTGAACTCGTTAAAGCTTGCCGAATCTGAATAAAGACAGGGGAGGTCATGTTTTTGTTGTGTTTTTTTGGTTTTGTCTTCGTTTCGTTTCGTTTTGTTTTTGTAGATAGAATGATTTCAAATCTAATGGCAGAAAAATTCCCATAACAGTTGATTCGTTGACAGATGAAGTACTGATTTATAGGCCATAGGAAGCTTTTTGATGCTCTTGAACTAAAAGTATTAATTCAGATCGCATTTAAATAATGAAACAAAGGTAAGATCGTAATAGTATTATAGCAAGGAGAGCCGGAACTGTGAGTCACCTGGTCGAGCATAGACAGCCTCACTGACGACTCCCACTCCAGCTTTTGTGAAACCTGCAACTCTTATTTCGTAAGTTTCACTGTTGATCAGACCCTCTATGCTTGCTTGTAAGTCAGTGGGTCCGACAGTTACTTCAGAATACTGTGCACCATTGTCTTCATCTCCACGATCGTCGGACAATCTGTAAAAAACCATGTATCCAAATAACACTCCATTGACACCGTCACTTGGCACATGACGCCATGTAACGCGGATGATGCCGACGTCTGTAGTTGTTTTAATGTCTCCCGGAGGCTTACTCGGAACTGAAACAATACAAGGACAGGAAAAAAATATGCTTAATTACAATACGCTTAGGATAGAGATATCAGGCTTTTACTGTCGGATACAGTTTTTTTTTCTTTTTTCTTTCTTTTTTTTCGCAGGAAAGAAGAAAGGAAGGAAGGAATGAAAGAAAAAGAAAGAAAGGAGAGTAGGGAGAAAAAGTTTTTTCAAGGATATTATAAACTTGTGTCCCTCAATGGTTTGACAAAAATAAACATATAACAAATAAAAACATACTAAATGAGATTTGAAATAAATACAATTTTCGCACAGTCACAATGATGTAGATGTATCAGGATTAGAAGATACGCAAATTGCCTGGTCGTTGGGTTGCTGTCAGGGCTTGCAAATTGCCTGGGTCGTTGGGGCCCTGGATTTGTAATCCGGAGGTACCAAGTTCAAATCCTCCTCCATGCTACTAGATGGATTTTTGCTTGGTGGTCCCAGATTCAACTCCTCCACGCTTTGTAAATAGCCAACTGGTCAGTCTCCCGCCAGTTTGGATTTTTAACAAATTTGTGTTCAATTTATAACATCTGTTTGCTTATTTCATTGGCCCTGTACAGCTCTTCTGTAAAATGAATTTAGTGGTATGGAAGGGCAAGAATCCTTCTCGATACAATGCATACTTCCGATACACAGGAAGTTCTTTCACTTACCTCCCTCGTCAGTCTTAAAATATGCTTCCGCGCTTCCTTTAAAACTGATCTCTCCTCCTGGGTAAATTTTGACCAAAGCAATGACTTGTGCTGTATATTCCGTGTAAGGGCGCAGCCGCTCTACCTTTGAGCTATTCACACCAGGTTCCACGGTTAGTATAGTGGGTCCAGCTTCACGAAGAGTTGGTGTGCACACCACCGCATACAAGAACAGCTCTTCGTTTAGACCCGAGGAATAATGAGGCCATGCGGCGTCTACGGTAGCCATACCAACGTTCGAAGTGTTTATCATCCAGTTTGCAAGGGGCTCAGCTACAAGTAGAAAAAGAGAAAAACAAAATGCGACTTGATTTCTTCGCTTGAATTTCCAAAAAGCCACCCTCGGGTGAAAACATCGTTCTAGGCAAATAGTTTACAGCACAAAATAGTCTAAAATCAAACGAGCTCGGACTAGAAACAAACTTCAAAACGTGTAACGTATAGTTTGTTGGTTCTTAACTATATTATATTGTTAATTATAGTGTTAGGCTTTTCTGATAGTTCATTAGAAAATAGTTAGGTTATTAGGTTATTAATTATATTAAGTGTCCCCAGTTAGGAAAAGGTTTTTTTTTCACCATCGGCTAGACGGTGAGACACATTAATAAAGTTTATGTATGTGTATATGTATGTATGTAATTCTGTTTGAAAGTCAACTTAGTGGTTATCCACGTGGGGTGTGTTCAAAAAACGAAAAGGGGAAAAAAACAACTAGGAAAATGAAAGATAACCTCTAACGTGTCAGGCTGACTTGAAAGGCATAAGACTACAAAACAACTGGGCAATGTCATTCGGGAGAGACTCGACTGCAACTGAGCAATCTGTTTGGTTGCTTTTACTTACCAGCCCTTTGAACTAGCTTAGTCTTGTATACAATGTACGAGACGACATAATAGAGTGAAACCTGTATTAAGCGGACACCCTTGGGACACTCACTAGTGTCCGCTTAATACAGGGTGTCCGTTCTAGACAGGTTCAGCAATAATAGTTAATTATTAACCCTTTCGTAACACAGTATAACACAGTGTAAGATCAAAGACTGCTCATAGCACAATGTCCAGACGGTCAATGGATCAATCTGGAATAATCTACTTCGCTTTAAAACACCATCGCTGAACAATGTTAAAGGTGTCTGAGCTGAGCGTTTAGAAGTAAAAAGCCCTTGAAGTGTCCGCTTATTGCCGGTTTTGTGCAACAAAATGACTTAATATTGGTGTCCGCGTCCGCTTAACAGAGGTGTCCGCTGAATGCAGGTTTATTTGACAGTAAATGTGGGGAAAGATTTGGAACTCAAGCTGGTGTCCACTTAATAGAGAGTGTCTGCTTAATATAGGGTCCGCTTAATACAGGTTTCACTGTACGATGCAACAAATGACGTGAGGAAAATACGCCACAGGCTACATTGGTTATCTTCATAAACTTATCTTTATCGAAATGTTAGTTATTTCTCACCTTCCCAGACGGACTGGTTTAATGCTGAATAGAACACTAGAAATCCCTCTCCTCCATGAATGTCTCTTTCAGCGTGTGATAAAAGGAGCACCTTGTGCGCTTGCACGAGAACAAAAAACTGGCTCATCTGACCGCAGAGGAGTTTGGGTGGCACACCGCTATCATCCCCTACAGCGACGTAGAATTCCCTGAAACAAGGTTCAATTAAAATAAAAGTCAATAAATTCCAAACAGAAGTTTCCCCACCCCCTCCCCTCCGAAATTAGCTCCCAAATGTCAGACGCAAAACTCCCAGGAATAAGCCCGTGAATTCACATATCGATTTAGCCCTTAAAGAAAGACAAAATTACTCACGATAACAATCCCTCTGCTTGCTTCGCATTTTTTTTTTCAAAGTTGGTGTGTGTTTAGGGACCCAAGGTGGTCACTTGCCCAATGTTAGACTTTCGTGTTTAGAGAATTACAGTCAAACCTCTCTACAACGGCACCTTGGAGATAGATGAAAGTGGCCGTTATAGAAAACATATATGGGAAGGCAGGGGTGTAATATGACACCTGCTTTTTACGGGGGAGGGGGGGGGGGGTACAACATTATGAAAAAAACAGTAACCAAACAGAAACAGAGACCAACGACGCGCGGTATGGATCAAGTTTCGTGACCTTTTACACAACGTGGGGTTTGGTAAACATCATCCGTCAGTCGTTGATTAGCTGGCCGTTGAGGAGGGGTTATTTTGGTGGTTTGGGACGCGTTTTAGTAGCCGCTACCGTTGTGGAGAGGTGGCCGTTGTAGGGAGGTGACCGTTAGTGCCAGTGGAGGTTCGACTTTACTTCCATAACACATTCTCTTGTGTGAACTTAATAAGCCATGTTTTTTTCAGAGGATACATACCAAACTTAGCATTTCAGAAACATAAAATTCCTGCTTATAATACGGCCGTCCCCCCACCACCAGCCTGTGAGAAAAGGCCTGCTATCCTCCTAAAAGTAAGTGCACCATTGAATTGCCTTGTGGACAAATAGAAGCTTACGGTTTATAATGGGATTTTTACGGTATTTAGATAATAACGGCTTACTTGCATTCGTGAGAGTGCGGAATCTCCAAACGTTCAAAAAATAGTAAGACGCTTTTATTTTTGGGGTGAATGTCCCATTCACAGTCACCATATTCCAGCCGATCTGGATATCCAAGGCTCGAAATAGATCCCTCACTGTCGTATAATGGCGATCCGCATTCTGAAAGAAGAAAGCACGTGTGTTAAATTAGTGCAAGCTAAGTTCACATTTGATTAGGATCGGTTGACTCATGATTAGTGCGCTCGACTCCAGATCGAGCGGTCCGGGTTCCAGCCCTGACCGAGGACATTGCCTTATGTTCTTGGGCAAGACACTTTACTCTTACAGTGCCTCTCTCCACCCAGGAGTATAAATGGGTACCGGCGAACTTAATGCTGGGGGCAGCCCCACGATGGACTAGCATGCATGCAGGGGCGAGTAGAAATACTCCTAGTCGCTTCATGCTTTCATGCCTTCCGGTCTGATGAGCCACTTGACTGGTATGCAGACTAAGTTCACATTATCATTTTATAAAATTTTGATCATATATACTACATAACGTGCGCTCTTTTTGGCCATGCAGTCTTGAAATACTTTCTCGATTTCTCATGTAATTGAAAAGAGGCAGGCCCTAGTCCAAAGGCTGTTTGATAGACACCACCATGGACTAACCTCAACCCAGGCGAATCTATTTCCCGCCTTTTTCTTTTGCTTTTTTCTCTTCTCTTCTTCATTCTTCATTTAACTTTTAACCATATTCAAAACAATTCACCAATACATTACGTCCTTTATCACGATTCTGGGTTATCATTGACATGTGTGCAGAGGGAGTGCTGACAACCTTACTTGTTTTAATCCATTGTTCATGTCTCTGGGTTCCCTCTCCAACGGATGTAAATGCAGCCACCCATATTCGGAATCTGGTTGCTGGTGGAAGGCCGGTGATGTTGAAATCAAATTGATCAGGGTCACTGATGGTTATTTCTCTTTTGTACGGTTGCGATCCATGGTGATATTCGGCCTCTAAGATATGAACCCGATATCCAAGCAGAGTACCACGTATGTAACGATCTTCGACTCTGTGCCACTTTACCCAAATTGTACTGTAATCGACCACACTATACCAGTAAATGTACGGGTTCTGAGATGGAACTAAAAAAATGAAGAAAAAATTTAGCCACGGGATGATTTCTCCTGAAAGACACTACCGAGTACCTGAACATGGTGTTCAGCATTAGTTTCTATGCATTGAAAAAGTAAAAGTAAAAATGGCTGAAAAAAGTTACTGTACAACGAAGCTTGAGTGTAGGCGGATTACAAAGACAATCCTCAAAATTGACATGAACCTTGCAATTAATTGCAGAGATTTTCATTTTGTTAGTTCCATATTTCTCCTGCCAACTTGAGGTATAAACTAAGCCTATAAAGAGGGCGTTTTGAACTTTCCCTAGGTGGAGCAGGTGGGTATACATTAACGGAAAACAAGACCAGCAATGGAGTGATGAATCACCGAACCATGCATCCTTGGGTGCATCATCAGTATGATTTTCATCCAGTTGTAACTTTCAAGTACAAAACATCAGTACGCAAAGAAATATATCAAAGACAACATGTCTGACTTGCCGAGAAAGACGTCAAGGAATGAATACGTAATCATCGTAGTTACTTGTGTCATGTACCTAACTCAGGCAGCTGTGAGATCAAAGCCTGAAGGAAAAAAAAAAATCAGGCTCGGAATGTTCACGCCTGTGTTTTAATTTTAACAGCTGCTTAAGTTGCCCACATAACTGTGATGATCATTCATGTCTTTACAAAGGAACAGTACAAAACAATGCTATCTTACCCCCTTCTGTTGTTCGAAACTCTTGCCAACTTATGCTACCACGCGTTTCATCTTCTAATATGGCAGTCACTTTGATGGTATAATTTGTGAGAGGATCCAACCAATCGATTGTCGTATTCTGCTGTTCTGCAGGTAACCACTGTGTTCCAAATAGTTTTCTGTTTGGCCATCCGTAGATAACAAGGTATTTCTCTACAGCAGAATCTCCAAGAAAGCTGGCTGGTGGACTGGGCCATGACAGAGTGATTGACACGTTGGTAACTGTCATCTGAGCTACACTCCACGAACCTATCTCCTCACCTAGGTGTACAGAAATAGAAATTAATAAATAAGCAAGATTATGGCTACTTTATTGTCGCCAAACCTTTTAAGAACCGGAGGTCCTCCTCCCTGCCATTAGATGGATTTATGTTTGGCGGTCCCAGATTCAACTCTTTCGCGCTTTGTAAATAGCCTAAATAGCCAACTGGTCAGTCTCCTGTCAGTTGGGATTTTTAACAAGTTTCTGTTTAATTTACACTATTTGCTTGCCTGTTAAAGTGTCCACAATTAGTACAGCAGTGCTAAACACTTCGACATTTAAATAAAGTGATCTTTTTTTACCCCGTGTGTACCTGTATCATATAAGAAACATCGACTAGATTAGCTTTGCTCTTTGGACGATCCTAACTCCCTATCTACATTGCAATCTGTGTATCACCGAACTAAACATGCGCGTGGCTCTCAAAGAAACATCTGGTCACGTACAATACCCAAAATGTTCACTTAACATAAATGAAAGCTCACAAAGGTTGGTCGTTATTTCGTGAATGCTTCAAATACAATGTCAATTTGAAGTCGGCGCCTTTCTTGACCCTCAGCTTTACCTCGCCAAAGTGGCCTCATGGTTATTGCATGTCAGTGCATGGTCCAAGGTCCAACGCTAGCCGGGGACATTGGGCAAGACACCCTACTCTAAGAGGTGTATAAATAGACGGGACCCGGCGATTTCAATGTTGGGGGTAACCCAGCGATAAACTAGTATTCTATCAATAGGGGGAGGTAGAAATAAGACATACCCCTAGTCACTTCGTGCTACATAGAAACCGGAGATAAGCGTTGGCCTGCTGGGCCTGCTGGGCCACTTGGCTCGTTTGCAGACTTCACCTGCCATTAAGTTACCTCAGCTTTCCCTCCACCACCATCACAATAATCAATTAATTCACTGTAACACGGAACAGAGACTGACTTACATGTATTTAGATACAGCATTCTTACCTATCACCGTGGTGAGTTCGCCAGGTACTGCTCTGTAATCGAACAGAAATCTAGTTCCGTCTCGATAATCATCGTCGTATCGATGGTAGCCAAATCCCCACGCTTTCAGATTCAACACATTATCCGATATAAGAAGAGTTAGGTTCTCTATCCTTCCGCAAAGTACGAGTCCAGTACTATCATCATGCTCCGATTGGCCCGGAAAGTAAAACTTCACTCCACCACTGTAAACATCGAGAAGACGAATTGGACAATAATTTGGAGTTTTCGATTTGACTTAACTGTTACAATAACTTTACTAATCGCCCAGCGAAAGAAATATCTTGACATTAACATTGGGTTCTTTCCATTCGATGAAACGTTCCAGTTAGAATTTCCGGAAATTTCCAGAGAAGAATGGAACAAGATTTTCTGGAATTTCAAGAAAGGGAGTGCAACATTACGAGTTATACCGAAATTTTCGGAAAGTACCTACCGGGAACTTCCGTTCCATTTGACTTTCGTCCCGGAATTTCCGAAATTTTCGGTTGAATGGTTCCCTTTTCGGAAATTCAACAGTTTCCAGATTTTCTAAAAACTTTCCCAGGAAATTTCCTTGCTATTTGTCCGAGTTTCGAAATTTTCGGATTTTTGGTGGAATGGAAAGCGCCTATTAATTGCAAGACCTCTTGATAACAAAAAATTGTTGAAAACTCCGAGATAAAGTTATGTTTACCCATGAAAGCCAAGACGTACCTGCATCCACCCCAGTCTTCTCTACGACCAATTAGGAAGTCGTCGAATGTGATCAATATGGCCGATACGTTGGGATCTGCAGGTCTCATATTCCAGTAGCATTGCGGGTTTTCATCATGTTGGTCAGGTGCAATGTATGGAGTACTAGGATAATTAGGACTTTGAATTTCTGTGTCAAGTTCCTCAATTATGCGACCACAAACTACAAAAGGAAAAACACCACATGACAACAGCAACTAATGGGACTCGAGGAAATAGGCTTTACTGTTGTTAAATACACAAACATGATTAATGTAATCCTTCGGGAAAACAGGTCATTTTAATTGTTTACAGAACTAATAAATTTGCCAAGCGGTTGACGTATATTGTTCACGAACTCCCCCAAAAAGGCTTTTATTGTAAATACACTTGTGTAACTTAATGCTTTCCTCAGAAGAGTCCTGGCTAGCAGCGCTTGAAGAAATAGCATAACTGGAGGCCGCTCATTTGACCAAGCCAACCGGTCGTACAAGTGTTACGTGATTACTGACAATCACGCGTACTTCTTCTTTAAAAGTGTCTGAGATCAGCCACAATCAGGTTAAAAAGTGGAAAGTACTGCACCATGGGGGGTAAAGGGTATCATTAACGTGCCCCCTTTGCCCATCCTCCCGCTCCTGCCACGCTTCTACACACGCTAACTTACACCTGGTTTTGGCAGATGAACCTCGATAATATTTGATGTTACATTCAAATTAAGTCAGCTAGTACATAACTTTGAATTGTACTTTTGTATTGTACTCATAGAATCGTGTCTGCATTTTTAGTAGGAGTAACTTACAAGTTATTGCATAGATTCGCTGCTTGCCCTCTCCTTTGCTAGTGAATCCAGCAATGGCAAGGATATATGTCGGTCCTTCGGTTAGATTGACCAGATTGACTCTCCTCGTATCTACGTCTACCTCGAGCAATATTTCTGAATTATTTGGACCACCCAATGGGGCATATTTAATGATATAACCAAGTAATTGGCCTCCGTGATATCTTTCTTCCAAGGGACTGATTTGAAACGAGGCGCTGCGTTCAGCTGTGTTTGTAGACCAGTCATGTACATGAGGACCCTCGGTTGGCACTGAGGACAAAATATATTGTAATACGTAATTAGCGCAAAGAGGACCAAAACTAAACGATATCGCAATTATCATTAGGGACCTTTAGCAAACCACGACGGTAACGAGAACGCCACCAAACGAAATGTTTAATGAGCCAAACAATGGCTGTGCACGTGCGTTATATATCTTTGTACATTTCTTGGCCGTCCTCTGCAGAACAACAACTTGTAATGACTAAGTTTTGCGTATTTTGGAGAACACGAATGAGGAAGGCTAATTTTTTGTATTTCCACGTGGAATTGACCGCTGGCGTTACATATTTAGAATACCCTGCTGTTGTTCTCGATTCTACTTACGCATATGCTTTTAAAGAACGAGAAATGAGCAGTAATGAAGTAACTCAAGTGACAGGGTATTCTGCAGTTAAGCCTTTTTTCCTAGGCGTTGCCCCTGGGGTCGCCATCGTCATTGCTTAAGCTCTCAATTATAACCGTGACAATAGTGGCAGTGAGAGTGTCATCTAAGTTCACAATGATAGAAGCCATCATTCCAAAATCATGCTCAAATTTAATCGATTGATGCAGACTGACAGACTGACAGACTTTCTAAATGTAAATGGCACAACATAAACAATTTCCATTGGTGTAATGAAGTTATCTTCAGAGTTATGGGAAGAATGTTCAGTAGATGGTGTTATAAGTCTGGTACGTTGAATTTTAGCCGCGATCGTATTGACTGGAAGACTCGTGTAAGGTCTGTCAACAACCATTGGGAAAGACTGTCAGAAAACATAGCACGAGACTGACTAGACACTAACGAGCGACGAGAAATGGTGACGCCTGATATCACATTGATGAACATCATGACCTAACAGACCAAAGAACTCTCTGCTCAATGCTTTACATAAAGCACAAAATATTTTAAACGAAATGGTCTGGAAAGCTGGTAAATTAACTTACGGACATCAAACACATCGAAACTTGTACTAGAACTGACTCACTCTTGACAAATGACTGTTGACAAACTTTACACGAGTCTTTCTTCGACTGACAAACACCGTTCACTTGACTCTGAAGATGACTTCCACTCAGGTTGTTGAGACGCTAATCACCAACAACAGTTCTTTTTAGAACTACTCTCGCCCAGATGACCACACTATACGAACTACCGATACTCCTGGGTACAATTTTCGGGTTCTTCTAATATAACGTTTAATTTTGCTTTTTTTTTTTTTTTTTTCTTTTCTTGCTTTGAAATCTTTTGCTGCATTGTCGGTATTGTCAAAACGTGAAACAGAAATCGCGTACCTCCCTCTTCTGTACCAAAAGTTCTTCGCTCGCTTTTGATGATTTCATTATTCTTGTCTACGATGTAAACTACTGCTGCAAACTCCGTCGCCGCTGGGAGTTCCTTCATGATAAAAGTCGACTCTGATGAGTTAAAAGTTCTAAGAATGCGCAGTAGCTGTCGATCGTCATCGTCGTGATCGTCGTGATATGGGCTAATCGTTGTTTGGTTTACAGACAGTATGAAGAAAGCGATGTCCAGGTCGGGGGGGTAGCCATACCAATCCAATGCGATGCCACTGTCTCCTGTGCTGTATACAGATATGTTCCAGAGAGCAGGTGAAGATTGGGCTAAGACATGAATTCAAAGATGCATATCAGTTGTAAGTATGACGATTTGATAAAAAAAAATAAATTAAAAAAAAAAATGTTGTAACAATGTTGTTTCAGCTAAGCAGCATGTGAGGAGGCCGTTTACAAGTGGAAAGTGTTTCTGTTGCCAACGTTCTTTGGCAACTTTATTATAATACAGTAGTTATTATGCATGTTGGTGTCAGTGGGGACTAGCTAATTTCATGACCAAGACTTCCCTTCGAGTTCTCGAAGCAGCAAAGATGAAGGCAGTTTCCACGAAAAACGAAACTATGATGTTCAAGAGGTTTAGGAAGACATTGAAAATTACACACAGGACGTTTATAGAACACCACATACACCACACACATTGTTTTTACCGTTTACAACGTAGCTGAATTTTTCCTACCTGAATGAAGTCCTCCGTTCAAAACAATCAATTCAGTTTCCATGTAGCTGTTGCTATTCTGTATGAGAATCTCGGAGATAATAACCCTTGAATTTCCAAAAGGCAATTCGAATACTTCACCTCTAACTTCTGAGCAGTCTTGATAACTTAAGAAGTCATTTTCTTCTGAGTAAACTTTTGCGTATTCGTAGCTGTAAATAAAATATTGAAAAGTCTGTGAGACGAAATGTTATTTGGTAACAATTCTACTCTTGATTTAGGGCCGAACGGAGCCCTCGTGTTACATTATTCTACACCTCCTGTTCTCCACTTTTAGTTAATCAGAATTCACTAAGTTTTTCAAGTGAGGCATGCAAACCTAAAGTTTATTGATTAATTTATTACTTAATTTGTATAGGTAATCACATTCGTGATTTCCACTTCATTGGTGTGATTAAGCACAAGTAAATTCTTCAAAGCCTAACAGATTGTGCGACCTGGAAGGTTCAGACGTGATATTCGGACGTTTTCGATGTGGTGGGTGATCTCTGGAAGTGTTTTGAAATCCAGTTATCTTCGGCTATCTTCGAGCGTCTTCGTATTAACTTGGAAAATTTTTGTTGTAATAGTATAAAAAGTTTGTACTCGTGTTACAGTTTTCTACACCCCCTGTTCTCCATTTTTAGTCAATCAGAATTCAGTAAGTTTTTCAAGTGTTTATAACAACAAGAACAAGCAGTGGTAATATTAAAATGAATTTACATTACCCGCAAGATTCATAATGCAGGACGTGTACTGACATCAACAAGACAGCATTTTCCAAGCCATTATCGTGTATTTTCCAGACGCAATGCCTCGTATCCCAGTCTGATTTGGAAATTGTTATCAGTGCAGCTGTTTGATTGAACATGCCACCACAACCTATGTTGAACATGAACAGTTTCTCCGTTATACAATTGATATATATCAACCTTGCACATGTTAGTTTTAATGTTGGCAGATTTGTCCCTGAATGAAGCTTTGCATATGGGTTATTGACCGAGCCAGAGGTGAACATGCCGAGATGTTGGCCCCGTTCCTTCGTTGCGTTTTTTGTGGACCGATATACATCAAAAAGTAGACGGTTCAAAGCGTGGTCAATAAAGACACTATTATTTGGTATAAGAACTATACTTTAAGAACCCCAGTTTCCGAAATGCAAACTATTCAACTGATATTCCCCATGTGAAATGTTTTCAACACTCTGGGCATACGTCGTGAGGCCAACCTCCTTTCGGGAAATTTAGGAAAATGCTGTTCAATTTACCACTGGAAACGCCCCAAAATTCAAAATGGACTTAACGGTCCAACGAAAACCCCACAGTGTTGTCATATGCTCTTTGGCCGGGCCGTAAACAAGGTATAGTAACGTTTATTTTCCTTTGAACGGTTTTCTGCAAATGGTGTCCAATGATTTTGATCTATGTGGACAAACTTATTTGAAGAACACAAGGTGTTTTTGATTGCTTGTTATCCACTTTGCATTGTACCCAAGAAGCTGGTTTAGGTATTTTTGGCCGGGTGTGTTGTATAGCGTCATAAATTCCAAGTACGACAAGAAGATTTTATGCAGAGGTAAAGAAACTACAGCAACATGGTCACTGCAGCAAACTAATAAGGGGAACCCAATTCCAGCTAAATTGTTATCAAATTAGTAACAGTTACGAGTGCCATGTCTTCGAGAATGCTAAGCGTGTTGTCGATTCTAAACAGAAGTGTAAACAGGAGAAATAAAATGATCAGCGACTAAGTTATTTTTGAGAAAAGCAAGGCCGAAATTCCACGGAACAAAGTTTTGATGTTCTATTTCTCCTTTAATCCACTATTTTCGAAATGAAATTTTAAACCTAGAGAGAAGAAGGCTCTGTTATTTCGAAATGCTAAATTTTGGGGAAATACATGTAAGGTTGCATTTAGAGCTGATATATTCCTTAATATGCTTCGTATTAAAGTAGTTTACTTTTAAGAGGACACTCAAAAGCCACGCCCTTACCAACTACAATTGATTGTGGGTAAGAGAGTGGTCCCTCCTCGCTGTTAAATGCAGAAACCCAAACATAGTACTCTTCCATTATTTCTAATCCGTGTATAACAGCCTGTGTTTCTGACGGACCGATGGTGACTTTCTCTCCCTGGTAGTTGTGATCATGCCGGTCCTCCTCACGTTTGTAATACACGTTATATCCTTGCAGATCACCGCCATGTTGACTCTCAGGAAGTGCCTCAAATCGCACTATAATACTGTTTTGATGATAGTTGTCGACGCGTACGTTCGGCGGTGCCATACTGGGAGCTGAAAATGTAAGAGAAGAGTGGAATCCCGATTTCTCGAACCCTCAATTTTTCAAACCTCCCGATAACTCGAACCAAAAGTCGTTTTCCCTCCTCAGTAGAACACTGTTATTTTACCCCCGATTTCTCGAACTCTCCGATTTTGCGAACCAATTTTCTTTTCCCTTGGAGGTTCAAAAAACAGGGATTCCACTGTAAACATTTTTTTTAAAACACGCGAGGTCGATGGTTCAGTCAACCATTTTTCTTATTTCCAGGGAGACTTCAATAACGGAACAGTTACTATCATCCGGATAACATCAAACTCATGCATACCCTTGCCGATAGATGCCTATTTCCATCTCACTGTTTTCAAGAGCATCGATAGAGATACAGCCAAGCGTTTTTTCTCACTTCTAAAAAGCTATACAAGTTTCACTGAGAACTATGCACGAACTATCATAAGTGATGAATTTGCTGCATTTGTGATTAAAATCGGCAAAAGCACCAAGGAGATACTAAGAAGATATTAAATTTAAAAAAATAAATAAAATTTCAAAATTTAGAGAGAAAGCCCCATCAGCCTTAGCTGATGCGGGTCTTTGCGCCATCCCTGCTCCCCCATATTAAGCGAATCGTTCCAAGAATAGCAATTTGTAATTAGCTTTTAGCTTTTTTTTTAATGCGCAAGGGTAGAATTTGAAGAAGTCTTCTCTACGATTGAAATGGGAATTGAAAACATCGCGAATACGTCACTTGTGATAACATTATTTTTATAGTTTTGGTTCACTCTTATGAACATTTTCAAAGTTATTAGATCATTGTTTTAGATTACAATTGACGTAAATACGACCTCATAAATATGAAGTATGAATCCATCTTCAGTAACAACATACCTCCTTCATTCGTCTTCATGGAGACACTATCGCTCGAATATATGTCATGTTCAATGCCTGGCCCTGTGAATGCCACAACTTGTAACAGGTATTTTCGATCCGGGTAAAGGTTGTCTATATGCCGAGATCTGTCCCATTCGGAAACTGGCAGTAACAGGGAGATGTTTTTATTTGCCTCTGAGATCTTCAGAAACATTTGTTCAATGTGTGCAGGCATAGCGTTTTGTGGAAACTCTTCCCATGATGCCTCAGCCTTTGTCGATTCTATGTTGCTGACTGACAAAGTCCACGATGGCACTTCAATTTCTGCAATAAAGAATGAAAAGGTGAGAAGACGAACACCATCAAAGACCAAATAAACGGAGAAAGCAACAATAAACAGTTTCTGTGTTTTCGTCGTGGTTTTTTCGTATGCTTATTTGCGCTGTTGCGCGTTTTTTTTTTTTTTTTGTTTTCTTTTTTTGTTTCTTTATTTTTTTCCTCTTAATAGTTCTGGAGGCAGTTCTCCAAGAAAAAGTATCAAGAGTTATCATTGTACCTTTAAAGGGTTAAAATGCACGAGCAACATGGCTTTCCTTACTTTGCTCTGTACGATTGCTGTTTTTGTTTCTGTTGTTGTTTTATGTGTTGGTTTGTTTCTGGAACTGAGTGGGGGTTAATTTCGCCTCTCACGTCTTTTACTCTAAGAACATCATTATTGGACGCATTTTTTGGCGTTTGGTGTTGTGTAAATATCAAATATCTGTTCACATTGATAAAGAGATACAGGCATGAAATAAAACGTCGTGTGTAATAACTCAATGGTAAACAATGTTGTATTAAATCACGTGATACATCAATTGACCTTAAATGAAATAACTACTATAAAACGTTTCACATCACAGAAACAAAAGGTACACACCGTGTACACCGGCTTCCAGACCATAATAAGATGCGACAAAGGCGTCTCCTTCTCTATGCTCCCTTGCGAAAAACGCTAGCTCAACATGGCTACCTGATATAAGTAGTGTGAATCGGTCCATGTCGTGGCCGCAAAGCAGAGTGTCATTATTGTACTTCCCTGTTGCAATGCCAAGCCAGTCATTCGTGCTGGAAAAGAATGAAAATTATGATCAAATTAGTAGGCGCTACAAAGACACATGAAAAGGGAAACATATACACAACAGTCCCCATTTGACGAGAAAATGTGCTTGGATATTTGTCCGCAGACATTATCTATGTCGAGAATTTTTTTTTTTCTCGATATAGTTACAGAGATATGCTTTTGTTTCCCTGTGAACGCTGGAGATCAGTCAACGCCAAAGAGAGTTAATCATACATCCGACTTGATAAAGATGCTGTTAGCTAAAATACTGGCGAGATGGTTTTCCTACTGTATCCATATGGTAGTCTAAGCTGCGCGCGCGCCTGGCAAATTCTCAGCTCTTTCTATGGGAGGATGACTGTTTTAACTTTGACCGCTCCTTCTGAGTCACTGTATTGAGAAGTCAGCGAGCTTTGATAATGACTTGATACACTACTTCTCTGAGAAACTCGTGTACCTAACACGTTAGCGAAAATGCGCAGGCCATTTTCTTCGCGTTATGGGTGCATTAAAAACGCGCGTGCAATGTTCGCTTACATGTATCCCTGAGCCCCGGTACTGTATATTACCAGCACTGAAATCATAATTCCCTTCCTGCCAAACCCACTTTTATAGTTCAGTAATCAGCTTATTACATTGTTTCCCAACACAAGCATTCACCTGCAATAACTATCATGATCACGATCCAAACGAAAATTTTCAAATGACATCATTATTGCTGTGGTGGGGCCACTCGGCTCAATAGACCAGCGACAGTATTGAGGTCCTCTGTAACGGCAAGGGTAATTAGGCGCGTATATTGTTCCGTTTACTTCCGTCAACGTGCGAGGTCCTCCACAAGCTTGTAAAAAGGAACAGAAAAAAGTTAAGTACAACGTCAAGTTTCTGCTCAGTGTTTTGGCCTTAGGTTTCTTCTAATACATGTAACATCTCTTCACCTGGATCGCCCAGGAACTTTAATCGCGCACGTATATTGTTGCACACAAAACGACGAAACAAGGAAAGTTCGTTCCAATTCTAGGAATCGGAAACCAGATTACTAAACGGTCGGTGCTGCTTCGTCGCTTAGAGCAAGAAGCTACCTGGAGCCAAATTTTGTTGGCTTTCCCTAATAATATCACGGGTGACAAGTTACCCCTTAATTTTGACGCGAAATTTTATCGTTAATTTTCACATGTCAAATTACAAAATCACTATTTCTAGATGCAATAGACCTGTCAAAACCTTACGATTTTGAGTGTAATTTGATTCCCATGATATTACAAGACAACCAAGTGGTATACTTGTGAAAGTACGGAATAATTTCACATGCGTTTTGTTCAAATTCTAATAAATTAGAATTTGGACAAAGCGCGCGTGAAATTATTCCCTAATTTCGCTCGTCGCCATTTGATTACACCATGGATAGTAGAAGACAGTCTCTTTACTATCCATGATTACACATACTAATTGTGCGATGGCCATTCTGTAACGTAAACCATGAAGCTACATGTTATGCATCAACTACTGAATTACCACACCTCCTTATATAAAACTAAACCGATATAGATACAGTCATGTAATTCATTCAACACTTACGCATGGCAACGTCCATGTGCCTATCTTCTCCAACTCCTCTTGATGTAAATCCGGCAATCCAAATGTCATACCTGGTTCCGGGCTGAAGGCCGGTGATGGTGTAACTCCTATCGAATAAACCAGCATGTGTGGACGATCCTTCACCGTCAGAGCACTGGGCACGGTAGGTAATATAAAAGCCGAGAAGTATACCATTGTGGTGTTCCTGGGATATTTCCGACCACTCAATATACACACTGTCTGGTGAAACGATCTTGTATTCAACATGTCCGGGGCCTTCACTGGGAACTGAAAAATATAATGTTTGATGTTTGGTTCCGTGATTCTAAGAAAACAATTTCTCATATGGGTGAATTCTTTAATAACAACGTGAAATATGTTCAATATGTGCAGCATCCACTTGACACAGAACTGACTAAATAAGGCTAGTCCTAAGACCGAAATGGGAAAGGGTTACATGTATAAAACTTCAGTAAAAAATTTTGTGTGGAATAATCCTACATTTTACATTAATGTTACATAGATATTAGAAAGATCTTCACTATATCTAAATTTCATATTTAAAAGTCACGTGAACTAGGCCACTTGTCACACTTATAATAAGTACAAGTTATGGTGGCCACTGTTTTGTACCGGACATTTGATTGGCTGGATTTGAAAATGTTGTAATCTTCAGTTCTGCCATCTAATTGGTTTTCATTGTCTGGGTTACTTCGGTTTCAGTAAACGCACTGTAACTAATTAAAACCATTAAAAAGGTCTTTTGAAGCCTTAAAAATCCAGGCCTTATTCAGTAAATTATCGGGGAAAAAATCAAGATGCAACTTATTACGAGAAAACATACTCACCGCCCTCGGCGGTCTGAACAGAGAATAGTTCACTGCTGTAAATATCATGACTATTGACTACGCGGTATACAACAGCGTCGAACTCGCTATAAACAGGGAGGCCTGGCACCTCAGCCACACCCTCGGACGAATTAGCCATGTGTAGATATCTTGGTGGCTTGTCGTCGTCATCTCCATACTCATATTGGCTTCCTCCCGTTTTATTCAGAGCTATCATATAGAAAGAGGCATCTTGACCATCGGGATCACTCGTCAAGTCTACAAGAATGTCACCATCGTCTGTGCTGTTCGCCATCACATTCCAAAGAGTAGCAGAAGGTTGAGCTAAAGAAAATAACATCGGACCTGACATCAGCACACTTCCACTTACTTTACAGTTCAATTTGTAACAACGTACGAATTGCAGATCTCCGAGCAAGTAAAATGTATTACTTTTTCTTACTTAAAATTCCATCATGGGTTGTTGGCCATTATATTCCTAAGAGTAAGAGAAGCTAAGACAGAGTGCCATGATCTGACATAAGAAGACCTCTTCTTACCTTAACAAAATACGATTTGTAAATCTTCATGTACATAATGTGTCTTATTGATTCAAACTGTTGCATTTAAGATCAATAATTCTACAAAAATCGCGTTTTTTCTTTAACCGATTATCAACTAGGAGGTTGTAGAACGGAAGGTTTTGGTGGGAAGGGTTTTGGCAGAATTGGTATTCACAAGTCGACAGGAAGGGTGTTTAGTAAAGATTCTGTAGCAATCACACAAACCTGAACTAAGACTTTTCCCTTCTTCCAAGACACAAAATTCTGATCTCACATGGCTCCCTTCATGTTCCGTATGAAGTACAATAGTCAAATGGCTTGATCCTTCAAAAGACACCTCTACCACCTCACCGTACACGTGCTCATGAGGATCACAGCCTCCATAATGTAAGACCTCTTTGCCTTCACTGGTAAAAACTCTCACCCAGCCCCTGTACAAATAGATGTACGTTAACAACAACGACAAGGACAGAAAGCAAATTATCATTTTTTATGCTGGACGTAGGTTATCCCGCAAACTGGAGCTGCAATAGTGAATCATTATTTGTATGTTTTTGGTTTGGTTTTCACATTTAAACACTATTGAATTGTGAAACCAATTTTCTTTTCAATGGGTATTTTTTATCCAATTCCCAGTTACTGAAGGCTCCCAGTTGGGGTTCAGAGGCACTGATGTTTTCATGGAGGTCTGATTTTGATTCAAATAATAAGCCATTTCCGGGTTTTTTTTGTACCTATGTTACAAAACGAGTCTCCATGCAAAGCCTTTCTTATGAAAATGAACCTATAGACGGAACTCATTTTCACATGAATGGTTTCATAGACTCGTTTTGACACAGAGGCAAAAGGCAACTCGGAAATGCTTTATTCTCCTCACTTCACAGATTAACAATTAACGGCCATTCTCCAAATCTTATGGCGGTGAGATGTAATGCCAAAGGCAGGAAGTTCTTAACTCTCATACATTTGCTGTACTTAAAGGGTTCAGGTGAGAGCTCCCACCCCAGTCATGAAGTCTTTCATACCACAACTGATCATGGCTCTTGATTTTGCAATAGGACCTGTATTTTAAGGGATTTTTATCAGTTCCACATGAAATAATATTCTGTTGTATCATCCCAATTATTGTTTGTGAATATAAATTTTTGGAATTGACTAATGCCATTTTTGGAATTTGAGAGGAGCACTTGTGAATTCAAGAAGGCAGATACGAAGTGGCTAGGGGTTCAGTGTTGCATCTCACCATAAAACAACGTACATGGTGCACCATCGTAATGACAATTAGAAAACACTCCTAAGAAAATACATGCACTGATTGGTTGAAAATCGTGTTTCTAAAACTCGATGGAAACACAGAACTAGCACGAGCTGTTGACATAATGATGGCACAAGCAAAGAGAATTTACACTTTGAAAATCAAAGTCAACAAGCTGTTTTCCTTTTTTTTCGTCGCGGTGTTTTCTAAAAAGAAATAGAAAATATGTTCTCCGTGTTTCTGTTGAGTTATAGAAACACTCATGAAAGTTTGGGAGAACTCGAAAAAGCTGTGGAAACACTCGCCTGCGGTTCGTGTTCCCACAGTATTTCTTGTTCTCTGAAACTTCCACTCGTGTTTCTATAACTCGATAGAAACACGGTACATGTTTTCTATTTCTTAAATACATTATAGATATTTGCCACAGCTAACAAATGCAAAGAGAAAAATTAATAATAAATTACTCGCAAGATCGTAGTTCCACTTCGTGTGCAGAGATAAGAAGAACTGCATTGCTAAGGCCAGCATTGCTTATTGTCCAGGAGCAGTCTAGCCGGGCTTCCCAGTCCCACTGAGTAAGGTTGAATGCTCCGAAAAATCCATAAAAACTGCCACCACAACCTGGCAAAATGAAGTGGGTTGAAATTATTTGACGCTCTTGTTAGTTTCCTTAGGATAGAGAGAAGGGGTTTGACTAAGAAAAAAGGAACAGCAGGAACAATGTAGAGGGACTGAAGCAGTTTAAGGCCTGGGTCAGGAATCTACATGTGTAGTATAATTATGGTTGGGCAGCTAGATCTTGTTATATTTGTTTCACCAAGCTGAAATTTTCCCTGATTATAAAACTCAGTGACCTGCCTTGCCTTAACGTATTGTTTTAATCATGTGACATGTCACATGATTATTTTGTTAAAATTACCACTTGAGAGGAGGAGGAGGAGGAAGAAGAGGAGGAAAAGGAAGGGGAAAAAGACAAGAAGGAGCAGGCAAAGGACGGGCGCGGGAGTAAGAACCGGGGCAGGAACAGGAGCTGGAAAAGTAAAATGTGAAAAAGGAGCAGCAGAAGATGCAAGGGCAAGAGTGAGAAGGAGCAGGAATGGCAGCAGGAGTGGGAGTGATAGCAGAAGCAGAAACAGCAGCAGGAACATGAGCAGGAACATGAGCAGGAGCAGGAGCAGGAACAGGAGCAGGAACAGGGGAAGGAGAATGAGAATAAAAAGGCAGAGATGAAGGCGAAGGAAGTCAACAATACAGGGAATATGTTCATCACTGATCTACATGTACGAAGAAAAATATACCAAAAACCAAAAAAAAAGAACACAAATTTAAATGTAAGATGTTTGTCGTACATAATATAACTACCTCTTGTACTTTCCTTGATAGATGTGTTTCTGTGATTAATTGAATAATATTAATGCACACTTACCAACCATGACTGTTTCCCATTCTGACCAAGGCCCAACATCTACAGTGAAAGCTGCAACCGAAATCTGGTACCTCCGACCTCCATCTAAGCCACTAAGGACAACATGGGTCTCTGACAGACTGACGTTAAGGATTTGTCCTAATTCCCCGTCATCATGCCACTCATACTCATGTTTGTACAGTCTCGTGAAGATCAGGTAACCCTGTAGCTTGCCGTTTACATATTTTTCGGGAAGTGGATCCCACATGACCAAGATGCTGTTGTCCTTCAAGCTTTGCATATGTACATTAGGAGGTGCCTTTCCTGGAGCTGGATAAAGTTGCAATTAATTAAAAATTCAGCTGGTTGGTAGCTTTTCTTTGCAGTAAAGAAAAAGAGCTCCAAAATATATTTATACACTTCAAAGTCATTAGAACACTCAAGAGGGCAAAAGGTATAGAAAAGTAGGATTCCATTGTCTAAACCTTAAAATCAGGGAATTGGGAAGTGAAGACAATGATTTACTGATTTGAAAATTTGAGTATCTCAAGATTTTTGACTAGGTTCGTGGGTTAGGGTCGAGGAATACTCCTTTAAGCTTACCTCCTTCAGGTGTCTTGACAGAAGTACTTTCACTGGAGTAGATTTTGTCCTCTGTAAATGCAATGACATCCATGACATAATCACGGTATGGCAAGAGCCCCTTGTCAATGTGGTATGATCTGTCGTGCTCTTCTACTGGCAGCATCACAGATACATTGTCTTGCGTGAATCTTACCGCAAAGTGGTTAACTGGCTCACCAAGGGGAAACTCTGACCAATTATAGTCCACTGACAATGAATCCACAGTTACTGAGCAACTCCATTGAGGCAGCTGGGTTACTGGAATAACAAAGTATTAGCCACCTTAAGGAGGCCAAACACAGTTTCTGATATCTGTTTGATTTGCCATATTTTGTTTGGTTTTTTTTTGGTTTTTTGTTAACCCTTGATCCTTTGGTCCTCAAAAATGCAATTTAAAAGCTCAGACTTTGCTATTTTGATATTTTTGTAGACGTATATGTCATTGACATGGCAACATAAATGGATAACAGGTCTTTAAAATTGGGTTTTGTTTATTTGCAGAAAATCAATTCATTAGACATTCGATCTTCATCACCTGCATACTAGTGATGAACGCACGTTAACAATAATAGTTTAACAGAGAGATTTTTATCCTTAGTTGAAGAATAACTGGATTATTTACATGTACTAGAATTCCCTGAGTTGAATTATTATTCAATTATTTTCTGAAATATTTTCTTGCCAAATTTCGTGCAATTCTGCAATAGGTGTATTTCCTAGATACCATTACGACATTCTGGCCCATTTTTCTTTTTAACTACCTATGCATGTGCTACATTTAAATGGCTAGTTCAGTAACAACGAATAGCCTGAAAATCTGGTGAGTTCTTTGCATCTGCAATTTGTTAACATGCACACTAACTTAAGACTAAAACCTGCCACACACTGTGTCCTATGTGAAGAGAAATAGCAAAGATAACGAGGACATAGAGAAATGGTTACTCTCTGAGCACCATATTTGTTTTTCAATCCTTGTGGGGGTACTGAATAAAATTACAAGGAGCGCCTGCAAACTGTGTTCGGCCGCCTTAATTAAAACTCATTCCTGTCCAGTCACTAAAACAGTCAAAACTGACCACATTTGGTCTATATTAGGTCACAGCTTCCATAGAAGTGTGATTCAATGTAATCACAAGGTGATTCCGGATACTCCTGAATGGAAGTCAGTTTTTGTGTTAGCAGTATTTTGGACACTGATTGATCATCACTTCACAGTGTACGATAATCAAAAAGAAATTGATACTGATAACAATTAGTCTAAATCAGCCAGCAATCAGTGCTTCGGATCGGCCCAGAATTGTCTTTTGAAATTGCCATTACCTTGAAATCTACGAAAATTCTGGGAATGGCAAGATATGAAGTCCATATATTAATAACGATAATGATAACAATTTACTTATCTAATTACAGCATTTATTTCTATTTTGTTATTTTCTATCATTTTGTGAGGCGTATTTGAAAACTTATGTTGAATTTGTGCCAAACAAATCTTTAGTAACACATTTACATGTACTGTTATTAACAATAAAATTTAATAATTATAACATTTATAACAATGAGAGTGACAATGACAGTGTAACAATGACAGTGTAACAGTGACAGTGAAACAGTGACAATGACAATGACAATGACAAAGACAATGACAATGACAGTAACAGTGACAAAGACAGTGACAGTGACAGTGACAGTGACAGTGACAGTGACAGTGACAGTGACAATGACAAAGACAATGACAATGACAGTGATAATGATCATAATATATACCAAAGTGGTTTACAGAAGAATTCGCAATTATGATAATAACAAGTTAATTGAAATACAGTGGAACCCTGTTAATCTGATCATGAACAGGCCACAAAAATCTGGCTGCATTAACAGGGTGGGCGTATTAAAGTGGCTCTTTAAATAAAAAAATAACTTCACTGAGCTTTTGTTTGGGTCAGAATATAGTGGCCGTAATAACGAGATGGCCAACTTATTAACAGGGTGGCTGTAAGGTGAGGTTCCACTGTTAAAATCAAGGAAAATCACTTTGAACTAACATTTTTTGAATCGCCAATCCATCAAACCAGGCCATGAAATCTTGTTAACTGAGGTGCCTAATTTGCACCACCAAGAACTTGATTGGCTCTGACATGCAGTTGTGAGCTCAGAATAAAATCACACACATGCAAACTCAAGGCAAGTGATATGTGTGCAACTGGTTTCCTGGAATGATGTCACAAAACGTGTTAGACCCTTTTGAAACAGTTTTCATGGCATTTTTTTTTTTCTGACTTTAAAAATTGATATAAAGAATGTGTTTTTAGCTGAAAGCAAACATTTCTCAGTATTTAATGAAAAGATAAATGTCAATATCACTCTAATGTAGGGCTGGAAAGAGTCATTCTTGATAAGACATCCAAACTGATTTTTCAATTCTCAGAGTGATAATGGTGTTTTTTTGGTGTTTTTTTTTTTTTTTTTTTTGGTGTTTGTTTGTTTTTTTGTTTTTTTTGCCCTTATATTTTTGCTACTATTATTTTTTGTTTGTGTTTTTTTTTTTTTGTAGACAATGAAAAAAAATTGACAACATCAACACTTGTGATACTCCCTGCTGTGGAACACCTGGAAACAGTTCTTCTCCTTGGTGACATGCATATGCTTCCCCTTACACATGGGTGCACTGCAAGTTGAATACACCTGTCGCTGGATTTTATTCTGCTTGTAACAGACCACACAGTTTTTCTTCCCATCAGTAAAAACTGGCATGTGCACAGATTCAAACTGATTTGGGTCAACTGGCATGGGGGTAGAACGCACAGGGGGCTGGTCAATGTATTCAGGAAAACCACAAATTTGCCTGACAATCTCTTCTCTGAAATGGGCTAGTGAATAATCTGCTGTCCTTTGAAGTTCCTCAACATCTGGAAACTGAGCCTGGTGTTCCCTGAAAAGTATAAAACTATTAACAACGGCAATATCAATAAGGTGGAAAAACAAAGTCTTCCACCATTTGATGCATTTACGTGACACGTTGTTGGTGGCTAAAATTTGATCTGACCTATCCACTCCATTCATATACTTATTATATGAAGCAATGGCTTGGGGTTGCTGCACCACTTTGGTACTCCACACTCCATCTGTCCTAGTTTTACGACTCACCTGAAGGGAGTCATTAGCATTGTTGATAGAAGTTAACATAGAAACTACTTTGTTGTCTAACCACTGTAATGCTAGGATGGGTGGGTCCCTTTCCCAACGCATACTTCCCCTTTTCACATTTGACGCCTTGGACCATTCACTTGCATTCTTCAAATTTGCTGGAAAGCCTCTGCTGTTCTCTCTTATGGTACCTGTTGTAGGGACTCCTTTTTCAAATAAATATTTCACAAGTGTACCTGAAGTATAAAAATTATCAATATACAAGTGATATCCCTGATTGAAAAAAGGTTGCATTAGTCGCACAACAACGTCATAGCCAAGCCCATGTTCACTAACAACTCTCCCCGCAGCTCTCCCTATGTAAATATTGAAGTCGATGGTATAACCATTAGAGCTATCCGCCAACACCCAAAGCTTGATGCCCCATTTGGTGGGCTTATCTTTGATGTATTGACGTATGCCAGACCTATGTCTAGATTTGACCATACGCTCATCAATAGCAAGTTGTTGTCTGGGCTGATACAAATCAAGGCATCTAGATTTAAAATAATCAATAAATGACTCAACACTATGCAACTTATCCCCTGGAGTCTCCGTTGCTGGATCTACCACGTGTAGTAAGGCCATGAGAGCTCGAAATCGAATTCTGGACATTATGGACCGTGCCCAAAGACCATAGTAGAGGCTCTTGGTGCTCCAATACCTGTCAGTGTTAACACCTACCTTGACAAGACCAAAATAAATCAATAATGCAATTAATCTGTTGATCTCATCAGGTGTTGTATCCTTCCAGCTTCCATCTGACTCAGTATAAGACCTATGAGTTCCTGCAATAATGTTTTCATTGGCATAACTGTTTGTGTGGCTACATATATTATTTATCATTTCCACAGTGAAAAAAAGGCGAAAAAAAATCAACAGCTCTAGTCATTGTATGCCTGAGGAGTGGATGGCCAAAGTGTATTCCAGGTGAGCGGGTGGGTTTAAATGGAGGGAGGAGATTTCCATTATCTGGGTCTTCATAGCTTTTAAATGCTGCAGGAGCAGCATGGTTACCGCGTCTAGCCAGCCCACGACCACTAGTAGCTGGAGCAGCTGGGCTAGAACATCTTGCAGTTCTACGACCACAGCCACGGCCAGCTGGGCCAACCAGACGTCTACGACGATGTGCACCTGGGGCATGGGGAACAATGGGAACAGCAGGAATAACAGGATCATCATCATCATCATCATCACCAGGGGAGTAAATCTCTACGTCACTATAAGGAAAACATCATTGCACTCTTTAACATTGTTATTACCTACATTCACATCACCGCAAGGCCATGCAAAACATATCAATTTGATACACTGTTGCAGCAAAGAATATGCTATTAACCAGTGGTGAACAAACATGGCTGTAGCCAATGACATACAGTGACTTGACTGAAAATTTATAATTCCAAATACCAAACGTATACAAAAGTCACAAAACACAATGCGTGAAAAAAATGCTAATTTTACAGTTATTCAAAGCGAGTACGTCCTCACAGGGATTCTGTTGTTTCGACTATTGTACATGTTTAGTTCAACAAAGAACTATGCATAAAGTACGGGGTTATAAATGTATGGGGTTATACGGAAATCTTGCCACATATTGATCTCCCTACACTCGAATATAAGTTCATGCCAGAAATTTATTCCAAGCAATAGGCACGATTTCGAACATAAAAAGCAAATATAAATAACATTTCATAGCATTTCAAATCATGGCGCGGTGGTTACGCATCGCGAGATTAGAAAATTAACATAATTATACAAAACAGTTTTCTCAACTCTAGCTTACCTCGACTCGTCGCTTTCATCTTGCAGCTGGCGATCTAGATCACTTTCCTCGCCACTTGACATGCCATCGTTGCTGTCTTCTTCTACTTCCTTCCTATAAATAACATTTCATTGCATTTCAAATCATGGCACGTGGTTACGCATCGCAAGATTGAAAAAATAACATAATTATGCAGACTCTTACCTCGACTCGTCGCTTTCATCTTGCGGCTCACCACTTGACATGCCATCATTGCTGTCTTCTTCCTGTTCTAGCATCTCAGAAAAACACTGAATCTCAAGAACCATTTCTGCGCTATCATCACCGACCGTTCGCGAACGCTTTGCAGCCGACGCCATGCTAAAAACACTGACCCGTGCTGTGCGTCGTGTAGGCCACATTGAAGTGTTTTAGCACAAATTTGTCACGCTCACGTGCTCACGCCAACAAATTTCGATGCGATCCAATGTAACGCGAATTTTTGCGATTGTGTTTTCGTCATCGATATGATCGATATGATATAAAAGATCCCGACGGGAATGAGTTTCAATTAAATTCTCATTTTCGGCAGCCTGCTTTCATTTTCTCATCCTTATTTCTACACAGTAGTTTGGGGTAGGCTTACAGAGACATTCATCTTTATCCCTCCATGAGGTAGAATATTGGATTATTCATACACACTTAGCAAAAACCTTCATGTATCAGTTTACTACTTACCTGTCACCGCCTCATCAACAGCTTGATACCATGCGTAGAAACCGTCCCCTCGTCTGTGATGCTCCCCTCTGGTGTTAAAGCTGATAACAGCCTCGCCACTTGTTATCAGAGCAAAGAAGTCTTGTGCATGTCCACACATTAAGGTGGCAGCACCACTTTCACCTTTGGATATACCAACCCAGTCGTTCGACCTAGAAAATAATTAAAGCAAATTCAATTTGACTGTCTGTGTGACTGATTGACTAACCAACCGACCGACCGACCGACCGACCGACCGACTGACTGATTGACTGACCTTTTTATTAGTTTATTAACAGAGGGCATGATGGAAGGTAGAAGGGAAGGGAGAAAGGAACGAAGGAACGAAGGAACGAAGGAACGAAGGAACGAAGGAACGAAGGAACGAAGGAACGAAGGAACGAAGGAACGAAGGAACGAAGGAACGAAGGAACGAAGGAACGAAGGAACGAAGGAACGAAGGAACGAAGGAACGAAGGAACGAAGGAACGAAGGAACGAAGGAACGAAGGAACGAAGGAACGAAGGAACGAAGGAACGAAGGAACGAAGGAACGAAGGAACGAAGGAACGAAGGAACGAAGGAACGAAGGAACGAAGGAACGAAGGAAAGAAGGAAGGAAGGAAGGAAGGAAGGAAGGAAGGAAGGAAGGAAGGAAGGAAGGAAGGAGGGAGGGAAGGAAGGAAGGAAGCAGGGAGGGAGGGACGGAAGGAAGGAGAGAGGGAAAGAAGGAAGGAAGGAAGGCGGGAGGGAGGGTGGAGGGAAGGAAGGAAGGAAGGAAGGAAGGAAGGAAGGAAGGAAGGAAGGAAGGAAGGAAGGAAGGAAGGAAGGAAGATAGGTAGAAAAGGACGGGAACAACGAACGAACGATCTATCGAATGAGTGAACGAGCGAGCAGAATAGGGAATAGATAGGGGTAGGGGAAATGAATGGTAGAAAAAAAGAGAAAAAGAAGAAAAAGAAGAAGAAGAAGCAGAAGTAGAAGAATAAGGAGGAGGAGAAGAAGAAGAAGAAGAAGAAGAAGAAGAAGAAGAAGAAGAAGAAGAAGAAGAAGAAGAAGAAGAAGAAGAAGATACTTTATTTATGTGTCAGTTGAGGATCTAGCTCCTAAGTGACAAGGAGCTAACTGAGGACACAGTATATTTAAAATGGAATTTCCAAATATATACAATAAGAATTACCTAAAAATATACTAATTAGAACTGAAGTAATTTAAAACGCATTGTAAAAATGTAAAAAGCATTGAGAATACTCTAAAAAAAATTATCAAATTGAAAAAAAATTACACAAAAAAAACTTTATAGCTCACCAGCAGTCAGAATCCTCGTACTCTTCTAAACGGAAATCGCTAAAATACACCCATATGGCTTGGATAGGGGTAGAGTGGTTTGGTTGAATGGACCAATGACACTGCTGCTTTCCACCATACTGACAAGGTTTATTAGGACTCGCTATCGTGCCGTTAACGTCGGTTAAGGTACGTAACCCTTCACAGGCTTAAAAGAACGAGAAAAATATATCAATACCATGAGAAAAACTCACTCAAGTTCACATGCGCATTGAGTCTAAATGTTTAGCGAGAATTCGCCAAAGTCGAGGTAAATATTTATCACTTTTCACCCACATTAAGATGAATAAATGTTGTAGCCTATACCAAACCAGTAAATAGCCAGCTACAAAATTAATATAAGCGAAAAAAATCATTTTCAACGACAACTACTGCGTGTGCGCGCACGACCGTGAGAAGAGCGGGAAAGGTCAGATGACAACGGCAGGCAATAGACAAAGCAATTTTAACATGTTTCGCCCGCAAATAGATTTATGTACATTTTAAACTGACAGTTGTTAGTTTCTTTTTATTAACGCATAAAGGTGAAGAGTATGATTCGCGTAGTGGCTTTTGTCATTGCTTGGAAATTTTACATTGAAGTTGAAGTTGCAGTGAGACTTGCTACTAATAGTGAATTCCTATGGAGAATCCACCAACTTTTGAAATGTGCATTTAGTTGCGCTCAATATTTCAACTGGACAAGGATATCACTGACTTTTGAGAAACCACGAAACTTCGATGTTGATCAGTATTTGACGGCCAGAAAACTTTGCGGAAATCAACGAGTCCAAGATTGATCAATCCAAATACAAACCCGAATGGTTGGCAGGATTAGATCGTGTGCAAAGATTTCTTGACTTCTGAAAAGATATGTCTAATCGATGCTCTTTGGTCTCGAGGGAGTTTGGCACCACGTCAAAGACCACTGCTCGTGTACGTGCTCAAACATCTAATTTCGGGATTTTTGTAGCTGAAGATGGTTACAGCAGGAACAGAAACGTTTTGTTGTAATTTTTAAGCTAGTAACAACATTTTTTTAATCAAGTTTTTAACCATGCCTGGCTACAAACCAAGTATACTTATGAAAAGAACGTATATTGATCGCATTGCTTTCTAACCCATCCTAAAAATAACGTTAAGAGTTCCAGGAACCTCGCTTAAGAGGACTGGAAGAAAATGTTTCTGTTCTGATACCAAAGACAGTGAAAGAGGAAATCATATCGTTTTGTTTTGTTTTGTTTTGTTTTGTTTTGTTTTGTTTTGTTTTGTTTTGGAGATGAAAAACAAAGGGCAAAACGTTTGGCTTTACTTACCGGTGAAAATTTCTCTCTCACTGGATGGTCCAGATCCACCTTGTGTAAATCCAGAAACACTGATATGATACTGCCATCCTGGAGGAATATTACAAAGCTTGTAATCGGTATTTGGAGCCATAACATCAACATGACCAGAATGACCAGCAGGGTTGTCCTCTGGGAAGCAAGCAGTACGGTAGTAAATTTTATAGCCAAGAATTACACCGTTTCGATCCTCCTCAGAAATTTCATGCCACTTGATTTTCACACAGCCGGACACATCGATCTCTAAGTCGTCCATGTGAGGTTCTCCGTCAGGAGCTACAAATAGATCAACATGGCGTAGTTAATGAACGACTGACCAAAGTTTCTATATATCCCATGCAGTGATTTCAATAAACTACAGCGCCAGCATCGCACTGTACATGACGTCGATGCTGCAAAAGGGCATTTCATAGAGAGCAGAAGGAAACCATCGCCAAAGGGAAAGTGCGATGCAAACGCTGCACGTGAACCATGTATGCATCCTGCAGAGCGCGCTAGCAGTCCTTTGCGAAAATACAACTTGAAATGCGGGTATGTGAAGTACCACCTGAACCGGTTGAGATCTTTTTCATGTTGTTATTGCCGGTGAACTGAATGCTGCTATTGTAGCATGCGCCAGTCAGCTGATGATAGCTAATTTTAACTGCGATGGACATGGTGGATGAATCAAACCAGTGATGATTCGATACTTATGCTAGCATTGCTCACTGGCAATTTCAAGGTTTGGAAAACTTCTACTGATAATATTTGGGTGATTTCTTTCGCAAGGAATTATGTTGCGAAACAGCGGACTCAATCTGCCACGAAATGATATCATCAAATCTGGTACCAGCCGCTGCACAAGTCTACAAGCGCATGCATCAGTTTGACAAAGAGTAATATAATTACATCTTAATTGAGCCGAAGGCATATTTCAGCGTGCTTTAATGAGTTCTAACGGAAAAGAGAGAGTCAAATCCAAGTAATCCGCTACGAAACCTTAAAAAGACGTTCGTCGCGCCATTAATTTCTGCGCACGAAATCCATGTCGCAACGTCACGTTATGTAATACATCTAGCGCGCTAGCTAAGGACGAAATACAAACATAAATAGGGTTTGGTAACGGTTGCGTTAACATCACGCAAAGTTTGCTCTCTTAAATTGTGCCTAACTCCTACCTTTCTTTTCATAGATCAATTTCTTTACCCCATTTTTTTTTCCTTTTAACAACAACAACAGAAAAAAAAAGAAAAAAAAATCTGTCCGTGAGAAGTTACAAATAATTATTTCGCCTTTTCTGCTCTTGTGCGACCAAAGTTTCGTTAGACTGTGGAAGGGTAAGACTAATATGTATTTCTTTTCAAGGCCTATTCAAAGTCAAGGAACGATATCAGCGAAAGTTAACTTAATTAGATTGTTCACAGCCTCTCTATTTACGCACGCGAAAGAAAAAGTGAACGTTTATGTCGGTCCCCACCCCCTACCCAGTCAAGTCTCACGTTATTCTATCCACGCGTTCAACAATAGAATAAAAATACGAGAAAAATAGAGGGCTGTGAGCAATCTAACTTTATAGGCTGTGTTGAATTGAGTACGGTTACCTGATCTAAATTTCGCATGTGTCTTTTAATCTGCTAGTAGTACGCTAAAATGTCTTACTCACCTCCTTCGGGGGTCTGGACGAGGAATTCCTCACTTCTGAAAATTTCATTGCTTTTGTCAACGACGTAAACAGTAGTAGTGAAATTTCTGAAAACGGGCGCGGCTGACAGTTCAGCGACTAACGTATTCGACGAGTTGAACATAAAGAGATAGCGGCCATCATCGTCATCGTCATCATCATAGCCATGGTGGTGGTCGTCATGGTCATTACTCTTTGTCTCATTCATGGATATGATGAAGAAGTTGTCGTCTATGTTAGATGGAGAACCACTCAAATCTACAACAACTTTCCCGTCCTGGCTAGTGCTGGAAGACAAGTACCATGGAGTCGGCGAAGTTGAAAGAGCTTGATGGAATTAGAAAGATCGTTGTCAGATTTTGATGAGGTACGATGATCTCACGGTTACTGTTCGTGTGATTCCCTTAGTTAAGATCCTGAGATTGTTAATTTGAATAATGTAAAACCCATGAGCTTTCATTTTGGACGCATGTTTCAATCATTTATCCTCTGCAGTCTTTGGTTTGGAAAACGTGCTTTAATGTATTTTTCTAAGGCATAAAGTTCCCAACATGCGCAGTTGTTCTCTGACTTCTCTAAGACAACAATAAACCTCATCACATGCTGGCGTTTAATAGAGAGTTTACCTGAATAAAGACTTTTCTCTCCTTCCAAAATGACGAATTCCGATCTAACATAACTCCATTCGTGTCTCATGTGAAGTTTCACAGTCAGAAAGCTTGATCCATCAAAACGCACCTCCTCTATCTCACCATGAACCGAGGAACAGCCGCCATGATGAAAGATCTCTGAGTCATCGCTCGAAAATACCTTAGCCCAACCGCTGTAGGGGCAGCAAGAATAACAACAATTTACAACTATTTAACTGTCAGAATTATTTAAGTTCAGAAGTAAATAATGTTTAATAATGATATTTTAACGGGAAGCTTTCTCACCCGTAGGTGATCTACAGAAAGGTCCCGATCCAAAATAACATTAAATTATTAAAAAATAAATACACAAATTAAAAAATATATTAACACCTTTGGGCCAATTAACGTTTAAGTTATGCCTCAATTG
Source organism: Orbicella franksi (assembly GCF_964199315.1). NCBI lineage: Eukaryota > Metazoa > Cnidaria > Anthozoa > Scleractinia > Merulinidae > Orbicella > Orbicella franksi. Next base: position 18,955,196 of record NC_138148.1, on the reverse strand, counting down.
TTTCTTTCGTTTTTTGTATCTTTAAAAGCAATCCTCATACATTCGAGTATTCGAGTAGTTTTTCATTTTGGAAATTAACAAATAAGGTATAAGTAATTAAGTTTGTATTCCCCCATTGTACCTCGAGAGCACCTATCCAACACGAATCCGTTAAGGGTCGTTACGATTAGGTCATGAAGCAAGACAACGTCCGATATTGTATGCTTTTCTTCGATTTTGTTGCCATAACTGTTTACAAAACATAATTTATAGTTGTCATGATTTACGGTAGTGGAACTTCCAAAATAAATCTTGGCATTTTCGTAACCTCCTTTGATGTTTACTGAGCTTCATAGAGTCTTCATAATGCATTCCTCCCTAATTAATATGCAATATATGCAATAACTAATGATAAAAAAATAAAATAAAATAAAATAAAAAAAAAATAATAAGATACGTTACTCGCAAGATCTCAATTGGACATCGTGGGCAGCAATGTATAGTACTGGATCACTTAATCCGGGATTGTGTATTGTCCAGCTGCAGTATAGTTCCTCCCAGTCCCATTGAGTGACGTTAAACTCTCCGAAGTGTCCATAGAAACTACCTTCACATCCTGTCAGAAGACAGCGATTGTAATTCAAGGAATGAATGAAGGCGTGAATGAATCAACCAGTCAATCTACCAATCCACTCATATCTATCCATCCATCCATCCATCCATCAACTTATCACCAATCAATCAGTCAATCAATATATCAGTCAACCAATCAGTCAGCCAATCAATTAATCAATCAATCAATCAATCAATCAATCAATCAATCAATCAATTAATCAATTAATCAATTAATCAATTAGTCAACAGTTAACAATCAACCGTCGGTCGCTCGGTCGGTTGCTCGGTCAGTCAATCAGTCAGTCAGTCAATCAGTCAGTCCGTCAGTCAGTCAATCATTCAGTCAGTCAGTCAGTCAGTCAGTCAATCAATCAATTACTCCTTAACTCAGTCAATCAATCAATCCATCAATCTACCAATCAGATTAAAATCAATCAATCAATCAATCAATTTACCAATCAGATTAAAAAGGCTAAACAAGGGCACTACTTGATTACACACGTACCAACCATAAAAGTCTCCCAATTCGATTTTGGTCCTACATCAACCGTAAATGCAGCAACTGAGACCTGGTAACGTCTGCCACCGTCCAAGTCATCTAGAATGACCTGGGTTTCTAATGAACTGACGTTAACGCTCCGTCCCAATTCGCCATCATCATACCACTCGTATTCATTCTTGTAGAATCTCAGGTAAATGATGTACCCTAGTAGCTGGCCGTTTGTGAATTCGTCAGGAAGCGGATCCCATGATACCAGCATTCTGTTGCCGGGCAAGGGCTGCAGGGCTACATTTTCAGGTGCTATTTCAGGAGCTAATAAAAACAGGCCAAGAAACGTGAGCCTCGTTACGTTACTATAGATGCACAATCTTGGTCTAAAGCTCTGTTACCTGGGCTACACGTACTTAAAATGAATGTGTACATGATCAGATACTTGAGAAGTAAATTTAGCACATCCAACTGTGAATGTCTGATACTGTCTTTAAAAAGCCGCTTCTTTTAAGTCATTGCAAGGCGAGTACAAACGTTCTCATAATTCAGTGGTCGACTACAAGAAAACTTTAATATGCGGTAGCTTTACGCTTATGTGGCTCTCTGCTTACCACGCCTCACTCCGCCATCTTCCCTTACCCCATTTCCTACCCCATCTGTAAACTTAGATTCATAATTTCGGTCATAATCCTTTTTTATTATCCAACTGCAGCGAATACCGTCCAAATAAAAGTACAAATATACAGCGATATTGTACAGTTATTTGTACAGTAGCAAACCTGTTTGCCGGACTGATCGATCGGCGTGGGCACGTAAAACTGTCACACTCTCCCTCTTTCACTGATAAATATATTGACTACAGCAGTTGGATAATAAATCTCTTATTAGATGTTTTGGTGTGTAGTATCGCGTATATTTTTACTCGCTGTTTGTATTTTGACGAGCTCGTAGGGCGAGTCAAAATATGGCACAACTCGTAAAAATATACAGCGATACTACACACCAAAACATCTACTAAGATATATGTACCCAGTGACCAGCCTTACTAAAGTTACGTTATTTTCGAAAAGAGAGGGTGCGTTGGAGGAACATATCTGTGAAGACATCACAAAAAATATAACAAGAAGCCGCGATATCCAGTGCCTTGGCCTCTTCCAGGCGCCCAGTTAGTTGGGGCGCAGCGCCAAAAACGGCGCAAACTGATTATTTGCTCAAGTGAGAGCTAATAAAATTTTTCCAGTTAAGAATAAGTAAAAACAGGTAAACCACAGTGAGTGTTGCATAAAAAAAAAATATTCGCGTCATAAAACGCACCTCCTTCCAATGTTATCACGGTAACGTTCTGACTTGAATAACCTTGGCTTATTCCAAAATCCCCCGTAAATGCAAGGAGGTCAAAGACGTAGTTAGTGCTTGTCTTAAGCAAATTGTTTATGTGATAAGAATCATCATACTCGTCCACTGGGATCAGTACGGATACATCTCCATCTACGTCTTTGTACCTCAACCAGAGGTTTTCAATGTGCTCATCCAGGGGAAACGCTGTCCATTGTGCGTCAGCAGACATTCTGCCTGTGGTTACTGACAGGTTCCAGGAAGATAGCTGAGTTACTGGAATAGAACCAATGTAAGAAATAAAGACCCTTGTTTAAAATCGCGTTACGTTCATGTCCTTGAAGGGTTGTTAGGGTGCTTGGACTACCCCTACACCTTTGCAGATTTCGTGTAAAAAAAAAAAAAATAATAAAACAAAAAAATGAAAAAACACAAAACAAAATAAAAACAAAACTATGAAAAAGTCAAGTGTAACTTGGCTCAGCACGTGCTTGAATTACCGTATTATTTTTTCTCGTGGCTGCGACAGCTACTTGTTGAAATTACCAAAAAGTACAATCTGCTCAGAGGTATAATTAATCTCTAATAAACAGACCGATCTCCCATACACATAAAAACATATAATACAAAAGTAACTAATCATTGACCGTGAATAAAGCAAAAATGAACTAGTTGTGACGCTGCGAAGAGTTATTCTGGTAAAGACTCAAGTGACTTCCTTCTTGTCAAGGTAAACGCTTAATTGATCGATATTCAAAGTATACCATTGAGCTCTGATCCGACGCCTTGATAAGATGTAGAGAAACCCTCTCCACGTCTATAATGTTCTCCTCTTGCGATAAAGCTGAGGTCGACGTGGTTATCCGATATAAGAACAACGAAATCGCCTATGTCTCTACAAATAAAGGCATCAGTAACATTTCCGTTTGTCGAGAAGCCAATCCAATCGTTAGCCCTGTAAAAGAAAAAAGTATCGATAAAGAAGATTATTCAGCGAACAAATATGTCGCTACAAATGAAACTACCATTGGCAATCCATTCGTTAGATCTATAAAGGATAAAAACAGTAATCGAGAGAATTATTTAGCGAGAAAACAGACAAGCAAGCAAAAGAAAAAACATGAAAAGTGGACAAATGACCAAAGAGACAAACGGACAAATAGATACAAGAAAAATGACAAAGCGCTCAACAAACGAGCACATGAACAAACAAGCAAAAGAACAAAAAAATTCACACGAGCAATTAATGAGTGAATGAAAACATGAATGAACCAACCAACCAACCAGCCTACCAATGAAAGGACGAATGGACGAATGGACGAATGGACGAATGGACGAATGGACGAATGGACGAATGGACGAATGGACGAATGGACGAATGGACGAATGGACGAATGGACGAATGGACGAATGGACGAATGGACGAATGAATGAATGAATGAATGAATGAATGAATGAACGAAAGAACGAAAAACAGAATAAAGTAAAACAGAAAAAAAATGACCACTTTGCTCATCGACATATCTATATAACTAACATGATATACAGTATGAAGACATAATTGATCATGGCAGTCATGTTATAACTAGGATCATCAATCATGTCTTGATACCCTTCAGTCCGCAGTTCAAAATATGATTTTTCATATATTCACTTGTATTATATACAGTCTTACATAGGATTATTGCTTTAAAATGTTGGTAAAAGTCTAAATTGACCTACGCACCTGCAACCAGAAGACTCCTCGTAAACTTCTAAACGACTGAAATCCTCAAAGTAAATCCATATCTCCTTCGTCGGGAAACTTGTGTTAGGTTTGATGGACCAGAAACAGTGCTGCTCTCCGCCATAATGGCAAGGTCTGTTAGGACTCTTTACCTCGCCCCCTTCATCGGTCAATGTAACCTTGCCCCCACAGCCTTAAAAGAAGAAGTGCATTTTCTGATTAATGAAATCATTGCCCTCGTGTGAATTGCGACCTAATATTAACGTATGTTATGGTATACATCGTTTTCCATCTAGTTTATTTGAATTGCTTTTGTTTGTTTGTTTGTTTGTTTTGCTAATTTGGAATATGAAAGAGACGCGGCCGCCTTATGTTTAGGGGGCTGGACTCCAGGTTGAGCTCTCCGGACCGGGATTTCTGCATTGCATGTGATTTTGACAAGACATCAGGTCATAGCCTATTGGTTCTTGCGCAAGATATGCTACTCGCAGTGCCTGTCTCCTTCCGCGTATGTAAATGGATATTGGCGAATTTAATGCCTTTAGGGTTTTAGGTTAACCCTGAAATGGACTGTATCCCATCCAAGTGGAATGGGAGAGGGGTTAAGGGGTGGCGGGGGGGGGGGGGGGGGAGGAGGCGGGAGATGGGAGGTTTAAAATTCTCCAAGACCGGGGTAAGCTCCGGCGTTATCGAAGTTGATGAAGTAAAGCTGATAAATGTAAATTAACCGACGTGGCGAATTTACTCTGACGAAAGTTAATGCTCGAATCTCCAGCTTCACAATGGACTTAATCAACTTCAAGTTATAAACGGCTTACTGTTTCACTTGCTCACCGACCTCGACCAAAAACTAATAACTTTGTTCATCCATTGTCGGTTTTTTTCGTTCCTTCCTTGGCTTTTTGTTTGTTTGTCTTTTTAGTCATTTATTCCCAAGTTAAAACAATGGACTTACTAGCGAAAATGCCGTCTCTGTGATGGACTTCTCCAGCTCCCGTTGACGTAAATCCTGCAAAATCAAAACGATAATCCAATCCCGGACTGAGATCACAAACCGTGATGGTCGTACTTGGTGCGCTGACATTAACACTTCCATAATGAAAATGCGGGTCGTGCTCTGAGTAGCAACTTGTTTCCCAGTTAACTGTATAGCCAAGAATTCGGCCATTACGATGTTCTTCAGAAATTGGATGCCAGTCGAGTTCTACGCAGCCGTCTTCGTCGATCTTGTAATCGTTAAAGTGGGGTCCTTCGCTAGGAACTACAGATCAAAAGGGTGTGGTTAGGAATAAACAGACAGACTTCAATCGCCAACAAACAAAAGAAACAAAATCATAATATCAAATATAAGGATAATTTGTAACTAATAGACAGGGTAGCACCAGAGTGCATGGGAATAATAACAGGGTAACAATAAATAATAGCCCTCACTTGGCGTGAAAGTATGTTCGGATATTTATAACGCGGACATTATCTGTTCCGAGAAGCGAACAGCCAGCTTCCAAAAGTGAAGCTCGAGGAAACTATGAGTCCTCTTTTGGAGCGCTTTGGAGATAAAGGCTATTGTGTTTATTATCCTTCAAACACTTTTTGCAATACGTGGATCTTTTTAAAATTGGAGAATATCATTTGGATATTCCACCGTTCTAACTGAGGCAAATTCAGTCACGTGACGCGTTCACGTGTAACAATTCGAGCTTCTGTATTTTGAACGAATTGTTACGTTGAAAGTAGATGCTGAGGAAGACCATAAATCAGTACGTGAATTGCAGTTATCTAATTTCGAAGTAATAAAGGCATGAACAACAATTTTGGCACTCTCTTCTCAACGTGCCTTCTAATTTTGGCGAGATTTGTTTTATGAGATAATGGGAGTACTTGCAACTTGATTTTATGTGTTCCTTAAGGTTAAAACAATTGTCAAAAATAACGCCAAGATTACGTGCCGAGAATGATGGTACAACGCGACGGTCACGTTGCCAATTTGAAGAGAGTCTAAAGTGGGCCAAGAGGACACTATCTTGAGCTGATAAAAACAATTTCAGTCTTCTCTTGATTCAATTTAAATAGAAATAACGACAATCGCCGGATGTGTAATTTGCTTTGAACATTCATATTTTACGATTAATCGAATCTATCTAAAAATTCGCGATCATGATTGGTTCTCCGTATATCTTTTGTCACGTACTCGACGAGCGATCACGTAGGTGTCCAATTACAGGTATACAATTAGAACTTTTTGTAATTGGATACCTTAATTGGATACCCAAGTAATTCGGACGCCATAATGAGGCGCATTTTACCAATCCAAATAGACTGAGTGCCATTTCATTGGTACCAATCATACCATTGGTACTAATGGACGAGTAGAATACACCTTGTTGTAAATGAGAGAAGACGTTTGCCCGCAGAATATTAGGCTTTAATTACCAAATCTCTTACTAACACAAAACATGGCGGCCAACTGCAACCACGAGGCAACCACAAGGATTGCAGGCTCATATAATAAAGTTAAATCACACTACATGTACGACACAATGAATTATAATGTAACGCAACACTCGCAGTGTTCAAGTCACGCAACACTCGCAGTGTTCAAGTGTCTAGAGGGCCTTTAAGAGGGCCTTTTGTAATGTCATTTACACCACACACCTTATTCCGAAATGGCGGCCAATTTGTTATTCTTTTGTTTGCATGTTAATTAGCCCTCTTTGCCTCATTTTCACTTCAAAATTCTTTTACATGTTGTACATGTTGACGAGGCAAAGAGAGCTAATTACCATGTAAACAAAAAAATAATAAACTGGCTGCCATTTTGGAATAAGGTGTATGCACCCTACTCAGCCTGAAACCATGGGAAATATTCTAAGTCCTTATAATGAGATGCATTTTACCAATGGAATACAAATGGGTTGTGTGCCATTCCACTGGTACCAATCGTACCATTGGTACCAATGGACTTGTAGAATGCACCCCTACTCAGCCTGAAGTCATTATAGGAATCACAGACGGTTACCTTATAATCAATAATTAATCATTTATAATCACTAGCAGTATCCTTGACTTAAGTAGCAACCCAGAATAAAGTAATGCCATAACATATTGTACTCACCACCCTCAGGTGTCTCAATGGTTATGTCTTCACTTCTGTAGATGTCTTTATTTATGTCTACGAGGTAAGCAGTCAGAGTGAAATTTGTGAAAACAGGGAGATCCGATACTTCAGCCAATGTCCGAGAAGCATTCTCCATGTGTAGATATTCCATGGGTTTATCGTCATCTTCATCATGATGGTGGTGATGATAATGGTGGTCTGACTCAATCATAGTGAAGGATGTTATGAAGAAAGCGACATCTTCGTCGTCAGGATGAGTGGAGAGATCTACCAGAACTCTACCGTCATGTGAACTGCTTGTAGTTATATTCCATGGAGCCACAGGTGTTTGAGCTGGGATAAATGGACACGTTTTACGTAAGGTTATGGCATCTTTTGTTTTCGCACCATTTTATACGTCGTTACATAAAAATATATTCCAGCACTAGACAACATTAAAAAGAACAGGTGACATTCTCTCATGATGTCAGAAAGGACGAGACACGACAAGTTTTGCTTCCGGGCTTAATTTCAAGAAGCATGCGCGAAAGCTGTCACTAAAGCGTGATTTGGGAGACATTCATAGATCTCAATAATATGAAAGTAATATATCGGCCCATCAGTGTGTCTGGTTGTCTGTCTGTCCGTCTGTTT